>NC_088930.1:21832500-22070000 GCF_038396675.1 Hydra vulgaris | reverse complement strand
AATTTTATTTAAAAAAACAATTAATGATAAATGTATAACATTTACACACATGTATATATTAAATATAACTTTAAAGTACGTACACATTAAATATATATACATATGTATATAATATATGATATTCATATATGAATATATATATAGAATATATATATTCTGTAATATATATATTCTATAATATATATATATATATATATATATATATATATATATATATATTCTATAATATATATATATTCTATAATATATATATATATTCTATAATATATATATATATTCTATAATATATATATATATTCTATAATATATATATATATATATATATATATATATATATATATATATATATATATATATATATATATATATATATATATATATATATATATATATAAAATTAGTTAGTATTTATTGCTGTAACTGGATTGGCCAGTGAGAATGCTTTTAAGCACACTGTGACAGCCGCTTCAATCGATTGTTGTTCGTCCAACAGTCGAATCCTGCTTTAAAGGAGTTTACAGATGATGATTTTACTAGTTCCAAAGGCAATGAGTTCCATAAGTTTGCTGACCTATTGTAAAAGAAATTATGCCTTTGCAGATTTTTTGTTGTTTCCCTATAATACTTGAAACAGTGACCTCTAATATGATTTTGAACAGTTTGTATGTTATGTTCTGTTTTATTAATGTTTTTAATTTTATATATTTAATATATATTTATATATATATATATATATATATATATATATATATATATATATATATATACATATATATTCATTATATAAAATATATATATATATATATTATATTTTATAATATATATATATTATACTTTATAATATATATATATTTTTTATAATATATATATATATATATATATATATATATATATATATATATATATATATATATATATATATATATATATATATACATATATATATATATATATATATATATATATATATATATATATATATATATATATATATATATATATATATATATATATATAATGGCTTGAAAATAAATAGAAACTTCAATCTAACCAATAACTTTTTGTCTTAGTTCTGGGAGTCCTTTAAGTTCTAAGTATACGCAAACATCTTCTATACTCCAGTTCAAATAATCTGCCATTTTTTAAATTTTAACAAATGATATATTTATTTATCTAAATAAAACCATTCGCAATATACAATGGTATATTTATTTACAATATGCATGATAAAAGCATATAGGAATGAGAAAACTACTCAAAAAAAAAAAAAAAAACACGTTGCTTTTATATTTGCCGATGATGTTAAAAACGCTTTTAATGTTTAAAGCACAAATTAAATACTGTCATGATAATCATTTGCTATTGTTATTATACCATTCTTTATAAATTCATACTAGTCTACCTGTTGTTATATAGGTACCGATTAGAAAAATAAAATGGCGTTTACAAAGATTTGAAGAACCCTATATTAAGGTTCTTTTATATTAAGATTTTTCGTAAAACGATTTGAAGAACCTTGTGGGTTCTTTGTATTACTTTGTAAATAAGCCTCCGGTTCTTCAGAGAACCATTAGATAATAAAAAGAACCCGTAGGGTCTTTAAAGAACCTTAAATTTTCTCCAAGAACCTTTAGGTTCTTCAAAGAACCGGCAAAGAACCGCGAAGAACCTTTTAGATTTACAGTGTACTTTATTGATCGGTGAGCTGAATGCACTGGACATAGACAAAGGTCTTGAAGTTAAAGTTGCTGAAGGTCTGGTCATTATACAACCAAATAATCAACACACATTCTGTAGTAAGTATTGTATGTGCTTCTATACTATTATTGTACTTTAAATATTGCAAAATATTTGACTATGTTTCTCCGTGTAACGACATTGTTTGTCAAGGTCCGTGTTTCGGATTTAAAGAATAGCGAGAGGGCTGTTACCATAATTAAGAACACAAAATAATTTAAAAAAAAAGAAAGGTAAAAAATATAAAAAAAATTTAAATCTTTTTAAAAATTTTTTAGATACATACTGCGTATTGTACAATGTGAGACGAAGTAGTGATGTACTTGAAACAACCTCTTCTCGCAATCACAAAGACGTTTTTGATTATTGGAGGAAATCCAAATTTCTTAATATGAAAAAATTAACACAGAAATATTTAGGGAAGTCTCTGTGTACAGTGTTTTCGGAAGCGGGGCTTATCTGCAACCGGAAAAGAAGTCGGTTAACTCCAGAACGAGTCCAAACCTACCGTTTCTAAACTATCAGTACTAACGGTAGTGGCTTATGTAAATGCTAAAATACAACATTCTGTTTATCTAATCACTATCCACTACTTATGACAATAAGATTTGTTTCTTAATAATAATAAGATTATATAAGCATTATTTACATTGTTATTTATTAATACGATATTAGTTAAGTTGCTATTATTTCACAAGGCCGACACGGTTTTTTAAGTAGGGGGGGGGGGTGTGGGTGGGGGAGAGGCACACTCCCTTGTTTTTAAAAAATCCTCATTTTCTAGATCAATTTTGTGAAAAAAAAAGTTTTCGATAAAAAGGTGTTGGGAGGGCGTGCTCCCTAGAGCCTCGGTGTCGTTAGTCCTGTTTCACCTGTACCAATATAACTGATTTCAATGTCTGTGTAAGTATTAAATTAAAAATGCGTTGAATTATTATATTAAAAGCACTATCAGTTAAATTAAAATAATAAAAATCACAAAAGAATTGGAATTGGTCAAGAATCGCAATTGAGAATCGGAATCGGAATCGGTATTTTATGGAATCGGCCCATCTCTAAAAAATACCCATTTCTTTTGTAATGTTTTTGAAGTCATATAATACATCATCTGGACTCTAAATTCTACTAACATTCGTAATGACAGCATCCAATTTTTGATGAAGTGTTAAGTAAGATGTAATCGATAAATTTTACATTAAATCTGACTTAACACTCTGTGATAAGCGGTGCTCTGTGATAAGTCCTTACGGTCTTATCACAGAGCACCGCGAATGAGCATTTAATAGGAAATTTACGCCTCATTCCTAACCGATGTCACTAAACTTGCCCAGAGGTGGGGTTTGAACGACGGATCCTTTGTGTCTGAGGCAAATGCGCTGCCACTGCGCCACGGCTGCTGTTCGGGTATAAACGTTTCAGTCCCAGCATTATTGCATTCTAAATCTTCATTCTTGACAGAAGTACTATCACCATCAATATTATCAACAAATAGCTTAGAAAATAATTAGCTTAGAAAATAATTAGAAGCTTAGAAAATAATTTTTTAGTTATAGTTTGATGAACTGATTTGAAAGGCAATAATAATATTGAATCTATGTTCAATTTGTGTTTATAGTTTGATGGATTGTTTAAATATTATAATAAGCCAACTAAATTTTAATTCCGTAATTCGACAATTCTCTGGTGTATATACTGCAGAATTTTTATAAAAAACAATCTTTATTTTTGCACAAAACGTCTAATATAAACACTAATACACCCTCTGCATCAAGTAAGAATGCCTTGCGTCGGCCAAGCCTTTCAATTCTAAGTTTTACTCGTTGTAACGCCGTTAATATATTAACGGCGTTACAACGAGTAAAACTTAGAATTTAATATTTTGGAGGAGGAATATTTAGTAGTGTTATAGTAATAATAATAGTAATATATAGTTACATAATAATAGTAATATATAATAATTATAGTAATATATACAGTATATATACTGTATACAGTCGGCACTACTAAATATTCCTCCTCCAAAATATTGGTAATACATTGGTAAATATTGGTAATAATAATGTGTTGTTGCGTTTAAAGTTCATCAGTGATTTTAAATTGCAATTCAATAAATTGCTCCAACATTGCAAGAGTACTATTCCATCTTGCCTTTACATCCAGTATTAACTTGAGTTTATTTAATTCAATTTTTACGTATTTTTGTCAAATATCATTTTTGATTTTGAATTTACAAAACATTCTTACAATTCTCCAAACTAATTAAATTGTTTGTGCAATACTAATGTTGTCTAATGATTCATCAGTGAGCTCAATGTCTTTTAAATTAAATAAATAGTTGTTTTGGTTTTACTGTAAATTCGCTGAAGTTGTAAAGTCGATTTCTTTAGTCTTGTTATCTTCACTATTATTTTCATCAGAATTCTGGCTGTCAGATGCAGTACACTCACTGCCCGATGAATTTGAAATCGTCAATTTTTGCAAAGAACATCACAAAATGCTAAATGTGAATAACAAAATTGCCCGCGTGAATAACAAAATTGGTGCTCCATCCCGTTTAATCTTCCAAATTTTTCATAACTAATGCACCGTCAGTTACTCTGCAAATTATATGCTACTTTGTAGAAAAATTAAATTCCGATATTTTATTTTTAACCATATTAACAATTTTTTCAGCTGGTAGTGACCCAAATATTATATATTTAATATGTTAAATATAAAATAATCACGGACAAGTTACAACTTGTAACTTGTCCGTGGTTATTTTATAATTAACATCTCAGGGACTTCCTTTTGTTCATTGTAATTTCTTGTAATTGTGATTTTTTTGTTAGATTGATCACGAATATTTTGCAGTTTTATTTTGTGCCCCAGATAGATCAAATATTATTATTGAATTTGATTTATAAGCTGATTTAATTTACTTATTTAAATTTTATATGTTGTAACATGCATCATAAAATTTAAATTTTTTTATGTTGCATCTTACAATATATAAAAATTAAATTTTATATATTGTATCTTACAACATATAAAGTTTAAATAAATACATCAAATCAATTTATAAATCAAATTCAATAATAATACTTGATCTATCTGAGACACAAACCAAAACTGCAAAATATTGCCTCGCAAACATACTATTGCGGAATTTCAGTGGACCTATATAGGCATTTTAGGCGGACCACTGTTGTTTTGCTCATCGGTTACTTAGTAGTCCATTAGTGGCAGCCGCCAAAAGTGGCTAACCGATAACTAACCACGATTAAAAAATCGGAAAGTTATCGTCTTTCCACTCACAGCGGCCGTAACTAAAAGTCCAATAAACAACCGATGAGCAAAACCCCAATGAACCGCCAAACAATGCCTATATAGATCCTCTGCAAATCTTCTAAAACAATGTTTGCTTGGTGGTGGTTTAAATGCCAACTATACCCTATTTTAATAATATTTTCCAAAATTCGTTACAAGAGGGAAAAGGAAGTAAATAGTACTTAATTTTTGAGTGATAATATTTTTAAAAATGGTTAAAAAAATTAATCCAATTTTTTTAACCGTATACTTTGAAATTCTACAGCTGCTTCTTTAAAAACGCCTTACAAAAAAACTGGCCTTCTTTTATTATCTCTTTGAAATGCAAAAGATATAGCCATATAAATAAAGTAGGCCATGCTGTATTAAATTCACGTTGATTTTCTAAAAACATGGAAGCTTCCTATTGTATTAAAACCGGAAAAGTTGAGATAACTTTAAACTTTTATGAAAAAAATTTTGTTTTGCATTAAGTATATTTTTAAGTTATCTATGTTAATCAACTTTTTGTATAATATATTAAATTTTATTTGATATATCAAAGGCGGTCTGAACTCTATTTTGCCTCAAAAACCCATGTTAGATTTGGTTTATTTTAGTGCCACTACGATATAAGAATTTTGTAAAATTACGGTCTCTGATACTTTTGGGGTTTTTGTAATGGCCCTATTTACAGCTTTACGAGGGGTCTGATCCAGACTTTGCCACAACTTTTGACATTATATTTTAAATTTTCTTAATCACTCAAAATTATTTTTTAATTTGTAAAAATTTTGACTAACTTTTGGTAAAATTTTTTTGATACTTTTGAGGCAAAATAATGATTGTTTTGGGCCAGGCTCTGGGGTTCCTGGGCACCAAACGCCTTCTATATAGACCAGCTGACAAACCATTTTTTATACAGTACAACGTTATGGTTATATCTAAGGTGTCAAATATTATGATAAGAATGGGGTAAAGATTACTCTGGCTGGCTCCTGGACTTTATGTGTAATGTATTTTACAGTTTTTTCAATCTTGACGATATTTTAAACACAAATCATAACAGTTTATGCAAAAAAAACCTGAAAGTAGGCGCGTCGAGTCGTAAAAAGAAAGTACCAACTCCAACTGTTGAAATTTTCAAAGTACGACTTCAACTCCGACACCGACTCAAACTTTAACTCCGACAAAATTTTTGGAAAAATCTTTGAGTTCTAAAAATATTACACAATAATTAAAATATTACGCGATAATTAAAATATTACGCGATAATTAAAAAAATCTTTTTTTTGTTTAATATATGAAAAATTCTTTTAAGGTTAAATATTTTGTATATGCACGTGCAATACCGAGAAGTTTTACTATTGTAGTTAAAGTTGCAATTTTGTTTAGCGACTCGGACCCCGACTCTGCCTCCTCTAAAAATGTCGCCACTCCGACTCCACAACTCCAACTCCGACTCCGACTCTACAGCCCTGTCTGAAAGTGTTAAAAATATTTTCTTCAAGTTTTCTTTTTATTATACATATATTGAAAATATATGTATATATCTATAATATATGTATAGAAATATCTTTTTTGTCCTTTAGGGGCCATCCATAAAGGACGCCATGCTAATAAGGTATGTTATGATATATGTATAGATATATCTTTGGAAATCACATGGAAAATTATGTAAACATGCGTTTTTATAAAATCAACCCAATGTTTTTATTTATCGTAATTAAAGAAAAAAAAAATTCGTGTTGAAATTTGTTTAAATTTTATATTCGTGTATATTTACACACACACACACACACACACACACACACACACACACACACACACACACACACACACACACACACATATATATATATATATATATATATATATATATATATATATATATATATATATATATATATATATATATATATATATATATATGAAGAGTACACGGGAAAAAACGGCATAGTCGCCTTTAAAATTTTAAAAAAGTATTTATGAATCATTTATAGAAGTCTTTGTATAAAGTTATAAAAAAATTTTTCTTAATAAAAGTTACAAATATTTTATTAAAAATATAAACTTCAGATAAGTTAATCGAGAAATAATTTTTCTAATTTACTTCTATGCTTTATATGAAAACTTTTATAAATGATTAATATATACTTTTTCAAATTTTTTTAAATGTGACTGCCGTTTTTCCCGTATACTCTTCATATTAAAAATATTACTATTAATTATATATGTGTGCATGACCGAATTAGTCACCCTACTATTGAAGTAGAACAATCTGAGTTCTTGCACGTCATCATTCAATTTATTAAACATGGATGCAAACTGAATTTTTTTTTTAGCCTCTAAACTTATTCACTTATAATTTTTTAATTACTTCACAAAGAGCCTCAAACGTATTCATTCAAGTCACGCGGATGATTCGTTTTGCACAGCAGCTATAAGGAATGTGAAAAAAAGTGTGTTCTTTTTTAGACCCCAAAGATGTGTGCTTTGTAAGTCAAAATGATAAAGCTTAGAATCACCGCTGCTAACAGACAAGCTGCTATATAAATACATATTAAATATTGAGTCTTTCTTCTTGACTATGATTGGGTCATCGTCGCAAAGCGCAAGCTCATCCCGTCTTTCTACGCAAGCATTGAAATTAAACCTGATGGGCTTGGAAAATCTGACTTTTTTCTTATTTTAATCCTACTTATGATGCTGTTCGATCGGGAAAGCATTTATTTTTGACAGCGTATGCTCACGGATTGAACTTTGAACAACTTTTAGCTCTGTCAGAGTTCGATTCCATTACAAAAGACCAGTTTACCAACTTGTTCAAGCCAGTGGTTGTCTTCAGTGTTGATTTAGCGGGATTGATTCTGCCTCATGATCATTATGGAATTTATCTAGACTCTTAAAATATTTAAGCTCATTTTTAGTATCAACTCTATCAAAATACAATATATTTAGCAAGACTTAAGGAATTAATTATCTGCATTGCGACTTATATTTAAGGTAGGACAGTGGATCTGCTTTTGGTGTAACATAATTTTGATTTCGCTGGAAAGATCTTTTCACCTCGATCTTTTCAGGTCTGATGATTAATCAGTTTCCAACGATGATTGAGTATATTTGCATTGCTGCCAAGCGCAGAAGAGAATGGCCATAATTGCGGTAGAAGAGAACATAGTCTTTGCTGAATGGTTTGATGAGGACGAAATTGAAACGGAGGGCATTATATTCCAGTCATATCAATTGACAATTATTTAAATGATTCTTGGATGGACGAAGGGTGAGGCAAGTTCCCATAACACACTTTGATTAAATTTAATATATAAAATAAGAGTAAAATAACATAATTTTTTTTTTAGGGAGGCCTACAAGAACAAACAACTGAAACAAACGTGGAAATACCCAATAAGCAACTGAATGATATTCAAATAGAAAAATGTAATTCATGTAAAAAAGTTCAATAAAAATGCTTAAATTAAAAACGGGTTTTAATTTAATAAACAAAGGGAAGGGGAGGGATTCCAATTTTATGATATCCTTTTTAAGTGGTATGGAAAAAAAGGACAACCTGTGACAAAGGGGAGGGGTTGAAAAATGTATAAAATATGGTGACGTCTTTTATGGACAACCCCATTAGGTGATTACAACCATGCAATCATCTCAATTATTCTCTTATTCTTTCTTATTTTATATCTTGTACTCCTTCAGACACACACAGACACTATTACTGCACTACTTACTACTACCTTAATGCTGATGGAGATTCTTTTTGTGTTTTTTTTTCGTGACGGTCTTTAGGCTAATGTACCAATTTGCCTTTTTGCTGTTAAATGCTCCTCAGACGTAACCTTCTTCTACGTAATCCTTCTATACAGATATGGAAGTTTTTATTTATTCTTTTCTATTCAAGTCAAATCTCATCTACCTTATTGTTTCTTATCTACATTATTGTTTTCACCTGGTTGTGCTGCTGCTATTTCTAATCGTAATTTTTTTTTTTTTTTTCTTTTTTACAACTCACTTGAAAACAAACATTATTTCTATAACTGCAAAAAATTAATGAAAAGACCTGTCTAACGCTTAGCTCCAATATTCTCAGTTTACCTAATCTTGTATTTTATCTTAGATGTTAGGTTCTAGAGACTATTGGAAAATCATTCGAATTGTCTCTTTCAAAGGTATATCGATAATGTACATATTGGGCAAGATATTTCAAGTCTCAAAATTCTGGAGCGCCTTGGATCGCAAAAGTATTTCATTATTTAAGTGAAAAAAAAGTACTTTAAATATGCCATCGTTAGAAATCAATTTTCTTGATGTACCTTACGTGTAAAATAATTTTGCAATAAATTAAAAAAATTTTTTATTTGATAGATAATACTTTTTTGTTTTGTTTAATTATGCAAAAAAAAAAGAAGTTTAAAAATTAATAACAGTTTTATGCTTAATAGTAACACGAAAAATATTATTAAATTAAAAAAAAAAAATTTGAAAAAAAGTTACCTTTTTTATTAATAGCTTAAAATGCAAACGGCAAATGATAGTTATACAGAAATATATACATTTTATAAAAGCCAGATGTTTAAGCTATAAAATGGTATATAACAATGCCATTTTTAAGAATATTTTTTTTATACTTTTTTCCACCACTGTGCAATGGGTAAAAAAAATCAGAGAAAATTTTTTTAATTTTAAAAATGCCGTTGCTAGAGGCGTAACTATGAAAAATATTTTTAACATTTTGTTTAGAATTAAAAATATACCAACTTGTGCTCTAAATTTAGTTAAAATTATTAAAAAATCTTAAACTAGAATAAGTTTTGCTTAAAATAATGTAAAAAAAAACAAACTGAATTTTTCTAAGTTTAATTGTGGTTATGACATCGCCGCAAGATAGAAGACCGCTACTTGATAACAAACCATGAGAAACTATTTATATCATAGTTACATCACATTGAGCTCGAATTTTAAAATAAAAATTTTATTTTAGTCAAAAATTATTTATTTAAAATTTTAATTTTAGTTAAAAATCGCAACCACTTTAATATATATGTATATATTATATACAAAATATGAATTTGCCTTTATTGATGAATGTAATATATGGTGTCCCACAGGAATGTAATATATGGTGTCCCACAGGAATGTAATATATGGTGTCCCACAGGGATCCATGGTTACGCTCCTGTTATTTTTAGTATAAATGAAAAATAAAAACCACTTCTGAGAGAAATGAAAGTCTTAAATGTATACGAACTAAATGTTTATAATATTTTATGCTTCATGTTTAAATGTAAAAATCATTTATCTCCTGATGTATTTATAAACCTTTATAATGTAAAAGCTATAAACAAATACAATCTTCGCAATGGAAAAAGTCTAAAAGAACCTTTCTGCCAAACTAAATTTGAACAACTAATGATTTCTTATCGCGATCCTTACTTATGGAATAAAATAGTTTTGCCAAATTTTGATTTGTCTTTGAAATGGACTTTGACTTCTTTCAAACGAAAATTAAAAGAAGTTATCTTTTCAGCAGAAAATATTTTTTCTTGTTTTTAGTACTTTTGTTTCATATATTTTATCCACTACATTTATATTTTAAATGCACAGTTACATATAGTTTATGTTGATTTATTTTTATTGATTAATTTGATTGTATTATTATTATTATTAAATTTGATATTGTAAAGGGCATCATGATAAAGTTGTATGATCTTCTAGAAGTCCTGCCGATAATATTTGTAATAAAGCTATGTAATTGTAATTTTTTTTTATTGAAGTCAAATAAATTTACAAAAAAAAAATTAATAATGTTGTCTCAATAGTCTTTTGCAAATGATCATTTGAAAAGTGACTAGTGCCATGATATATATGATGGTGGAACTGTCTACTTTTTGATATAATTTAATAACTAGTCACTTTTCAAATGATCATTTGCAAAAGACTATTAAGACAACTATATTTTCTCTGTAACGACGTTCTAACGATCGTTATGCTGTTTTTTTTTTTTAATGTTATTTTAGGTGCCCTAAGAAGACCTAACGGTCTTATGACACAGCACCGAGGATAAGCGTTTGAAAGGAAGTTCACGCCTCCTTCCTTACCGATGCTATAAAACTTGCCCAGAGGTGGCATTGAACCACGGATCTCAAGTTTCTGAGGCAAGCGCTCTAACCACTGCGCTATGACTGCCTTCGTGATCGTTGAACGGTCTCAAACAAAGAAAAGTTTCTGTAAACATTTTATATTTAAATCATTTTGTATTACAATATATATAT
Source organism: Hydra vulgaris (assembly GCF_038396675.1). NCBI lineage: Eukaryota > Metazoa > Cnidaria > Hydrozoa > Anthoathecata > Hydridae > Hydra > Hydra vulgaris. The sequence goes on along the minus strand of NC_088930.1, from coordinate 22,058,691 downwards.
ATATATATATATATATATATATATATATATATATATATATATATATATATATATATATATATATATATATATATATATATATATATATATATATATATATATATATATATATATATATACATATATACAGTAGTGGCCGAAAAATTAAGGCACGTCATAAAAATAACTCAAATTTTGCAGTTTAAATTTTTTATTGAATAAACACAAAAGAAAATGTAAAATAAATGGAAAAAAATAGATAAAAATTATCAAAAATTGTTAAAATTCAATAAAATAGTTATAGCACCAAATTATAGCAAAAGTTTAAATGACTTGAATGTTATAGTTCAATATTTTGTCGGATGTCCCTTATTATTAAGCACGAGTTGTATTCTTCTTAACATACTATGTACTAATGTTTTACAAAATTCTCGAGTGATTTTATTAGTCCACACTTCTTTAAGAACTTTTTGAAGATGTTCTTCAGATTTTGGCTGATGTGCTGCAACTTTCTACTTCATTATATTCCAGCAGTTCTCGAAAACATTAAGGTTGTGTGAACTTGAGGGCCAATTAAAATAATTCAATTTTAGTATCAGTAAACCGCTTCTTAACTGTTTTAGCTGTATGACGCGCTGAATCTTGCTAGAAAATGATTGTTTTAGTAATTTCCATGTGCACTTTGTCTTTCAATACATTTAGGGTAATCTGGGGCAAAGCGAGAATCTTTCAGGGAATGTTCATAACTTGAGAAGAATCACGTTTCACAACAAGAAATTTTGCAGGCCACTGGCACATTATGTGTCTAATTATCTCTTAAATATTTGTAGTGATAGGTTGTTGCATTGGTACATAATTAAATTCAAAATGACAACAACTACCCTGTCTCACTTTCCCCACTCCCTGGGCAAAGTGAGACAGATTTCATTTGAAGAAAAAATTAAGTAAAAAATATAATTTTTAATAAAATTGAAACAGACTTTTAATAAATTCGATCTGATTAAATATAAGAATGCAAATAAAAACACAAAGGTATCATTTTATAATGTAATTTTTCCTTTTAAATCAAAAAACATGATAGGAATTAAAACAAATTATCCATAAAAAAAATGCATATGCAAAGTTTCATGTTAGTCAAAAAATTTCAATAAAATCTATTTACATAAAAAGCAAACATCGTTTAATGTGCAGTCTTTGTGTACCCAAACAGTACATATACAACAAGCTATCCAGTCAATTTAGGTACCATTGCATTATTTCCCTTGACAAACTGGACAAAACCATTTCTTCATTGTTTACATCTTTTACAATCAAGGATTTCTTTAGTTTTCTTTTCTTTTTGTTCTTTTTTATATTTATTGCCATTGTTCTTTTCCAGTAAATTTTTTTTCTTCTTGTTATTTTTTTTTTCCTATTGTTTTTTTCTCATTGTTCTTTTCAAGTAAAATTTTTTTCCTATATGGAGAACTAGTTATAATTTGAGATTTTTCAACCAATTTTCTTGTGTATTTGTGTATTTTATCAGGTATGGATAACCTGATTTTAATATTACTATCACTCAAAGATGTCCTTGGATATTAATTTTCTAACAAATGTCAATTAAATAGGACAATTCCAGTTGCTCTGAAGTGGCATTTTCCATATTAGCAGCTCTTAAATATACTTCATTAAAAATTTCTCCAAGATTTTCTGTTTATATCTGTCTTCCTGAATGGTTTTGCATCCATCTCATAAATGCTTGATAAAAAAGGTTTTCAAAGGCTTAAAAAATCCACGGTCTAATGGCTGAAGTTTATGAGTTGTGTGTGGTGGTAGCGATAGCAAAAACAATCCATTTTCACGAGCATAGTCTATAAGTTTTAAATTTTTGGTATGAGAACGATGACTGTCAAATATAAGTAAAACTTTGTTAATCAAGGTGCATTGTACATGTTTAACAAAATGTTGTATATATTCAAGAAACAAATCAGTATTAACCCAGCCATTTTCTGAGCATCCTTGAATAGTTCCAACTGGAGCATTATCTGTGAGTAATAATTTCTATTTTTTTGCGCTTAAATATTATCATGTGTGGTACATAATAACCAACAGTATTAGATGCGCATAAAATTTTTGTTGTGACTCCTTTTCCCCCACTTGTCACTGATGAAAATCACCGTTTTCCTGAAGATGAGATAACTTTTAATGGCTTATGGACGCACGACAACCCAGACTCATCACAATTAAAAATTTTATGTGGCTCAAAGTGATATTTATCTAACAAATTCTCTAAATTACTGAAATAGATTTTAATATTATCTTCGCTAAGACTAAATACTCTGTTTACAGAAATTGCTTCTGGTTTTCTTAGTGATAAATCAGGATGGCGTTTTTAAAAAGCCTCTCACAAAGTCTTCTCCTGCTAATTTACTATCTTTGTTAAAAGAATTTGGAATTAAATTTTTTTTGCAGAACTCAAATACTTTCAATCTAATATCCATCATTGAGAGACCATAAAATGAATTGTCCATATCTTTAATATACTTATTTAGATCTTGTTCTTGGTTATCAGAAAGCACTTTTCTAAATCTTCCAAGTAAATTAGTATGTAAACTACTTTCAAGTGAAGCCTTTTTAACACGCCGATGTAGCGAATCTTTTGGCACACTAAAGTTTTTACAAGCTTATCTGCTTCAACTTTACTGCTGTAACAGCATTTTTTCATGTCATCTTCGTTCCAATTAGCTTGATTAGTTTTTCTCTTGTAGTTTCTTATTTAAAAATTTTTGGTAACTAAATGATAACAAAGTTATGTTACATCCTTTAAAGTTTTTAATAAAGTTATGTTTTCTTTTACATAAAATTCTTTCATAAAATGATGATATCGTAAACGTTTACTTTGACGATCTTTTCAGTTACTAGCGTTGTCGCACTTTCCCCGTAAATGTGAAGTTATATATTTTTTAGATATCTTTGAAACAAAATAATCTGACATAAAAATAAGAATGGCAGCTGAAAGATAACAAATAAATGATTACAAACTCAATATTAAGTTTGTTCTGTAGTAAAAAAAGGCAGTGTACGTGGATTTTTTTCACATAAGAAAAAAAAATTAATTTTTCAATCAAATTTTTTTTTTGCCATATAAATTTATTAAAGTCGTAAAGCATAATATAAATACAAATAGCAGGGGCAAGAAGAAGACATAATTGGTCTTATCACCTAGCCCCTTAGTCTATACCGTAAATATAAGACAATAAAAATTAAAAAAACGCAACACTATATAATATAAAACGTTTTTCTAAAGACTTAATAGAATAAAAATCATCGGTCCTAAAGTCCTACTTTAACTTTTTGTTTTTGTGTTGGTTAAGAAAAATTAAAAAAAAGAAAAAAAAGAATTTGTACAAAGAAACTATATTACTAAAAAGCAAGCAAGTAAATACGCATAATCCTGAAGCTTTCCTTTTACACCAGCATGTACCTTTAAATATGTGAATAATTCTTATAAACCATAATTATATATATATATATATATATATATATTTTTTTTTTTTCAACCTCATTAAAACTTCAGAAAAAGCTGAGCTCTACGTCGATCATTTGTAGTTTTTGCTTTAATTTATTCTTAAACTCATTTAGCATAGAAATTGTTTTAAGTTCATTAGTTAATATTTTATTCCATAATTTCGGCCCTCTAGTAGAAAATGAAAATTCGGTCGCCGCAAAATAACTTTTGGGTTGAATATAACTGTTATTTGAAAATCTGGTGAGATATCTATTCTGATTTATTTTGAATAATGGGTAAAATATTTTAGGAGATATATTTTTATTAATTTTGAACATAAATATAAGAACTTGATAGACATTTAATTGATAAACATTCATTATATTTAAATTAACAAATAATGCTTGGGAGTGTGTATAACGGCCCACATTGGAAATGATTCTGATTGCATGCTTTTGTTTATTAAATAGTTTTTTTATTTTATTTTTATTTGTACTGCACCAAGCAATATTTGCATAATTAAGATGGCAATGAATGAACGTGAAATGTAAAAGCTTTAAGCAAGTTAGATTTAAAAAAGGCTTAGCTCTGCATAGCAGGCCTATGTTCCTTGAGATTGTATTTTCGAGATATTGTTTGTGATCTCTCCACGTCACATTTTCATCAAGAAGCACGCACGCAAATTGACGCAACTCGTAAGCTTTAAACCCACTTTCCTTTGTCATTTTATATGAAAAAACCGATGGAAACTACTTTAAAACATTAAAAAAAAAAATGAAATTTTTAATATAATTAAACAAAATTACTTAATCATTTCAAAAAAATTCTGTACAAAGCTAGAAAACCTAATTGTCTCACTTTGCCCCAGGTACCCTAGGATACTTTTGTGCATTGACTTTTTTAAAGATGTGCAGCCCGCATCGGCCTTGCGCTGTGATTGCTCCCCATACCATGACTGAAAAAGGATGTTTTAGTGTTTTATGGTATACATTGGATTTAGGCGTTCTCCCACAGGTCTTCTAACATAATTATAGCCCGTGCTTCTAATTTGTTGCACTTTCGTCTGTAAACATTACGCGTTCCCACCATTCCGGTGTCTTGTCTATTAAACTCTTACAAAAATTTAATCCTAGCTTGTAATAAAGATTTTTTAGCTGGTTTTCTTGCAACTAGACCAAAGTCATAACACAATCTTCTTCTAATTGTTCTTGAACTAATAGTATGTCCCCTTTCCATAGCAAGTTGTGATAACCTTGCAGATGTTGTGTGGGGCTCACTATTAACAACCTTCTTTAAAAAACGGTCTTCTCGTGATGTACTCACACGTTTTCTACCACAATTTTTGCGATTTGAATAGTCTTGCACACGTAAAGCATTTTGCACGGCACATCTTGATATTTTTAATTGTTTTTCTATACTACTTTGAGAATAGCCTCTGAAAATAGTGCATTTATTTTACCTTTAACATAGTTATTAATATCACGCTTTTTACCCATAATATCACAACTATGGCAACCTGGCGGTGTAAAATAAATCAAAGTATCTTCAAAAATCAAATTTTAATAAAAAAATTATTTGTATCCAAGGTAATAACGCCATAAATAAACAATAAGTTAAAAAAGTTTAAAAAGCGTAGCCTGCCTTAATTTTTAGACCACTACTATATATATATATATATATATATATATATATATATATATATATATATATATATATATATATATATATATATATATATATATATATATATATATATATATATATATATATATATATATATATATATATATATGTAAATTTCTATCGGTACAGATATTTTGCGCTAAACTTGAATTTGATATATAAGAAAACAAGGCATATGTTTAAGAAACAAGATAAAAATAAAAATGGTATGATGAGGTACATAAACAATGTTTATGTACCATATCCTACCATTTTTAAATTATATGTTGAGAATATTCTCTCACATTGATAACATAATATTAAATTGATATTTGCAGAAAAATTTTTACAAAAATTGGACACTTCAATTATAATTATACTTCTGAACAAAAATTAATTATTAAAAAAATAAAAATCTATATGTAAAATAATTTTTCAACTCAAAATTTTGCATAACACCAATTTTATTAACAGTTAATTTTAAAACAGTAATCTAATTAGTAAATAAAACAAAGGGAAAATTCTTCTTAGAAAATGCTGCTATGAAAATATCAGGAAGGTAAGCCGTCAAGTACAGCCTGCCAATACCTAAAAAATAAAAATAGAAAATTACTAACGTCCTATCAATTTATCATACATGTTCTATTTTCATTCAGTTTGTAAATTCTATTTCATAAATCTACATACACTATAATTTACATAGCTTGTTGAACAGTCTAGCTTTAGATATGCTGTGAATTAAATAGCTAACCATAGCTTAATCTTAAACCAATAGAATAACTTAATCTTAAACCAATAGAATAACTTAATCTTAAACCAATAGAATAAATTAATCTTAAATAAATATAATAACTTAACCTTAAACCAATAGAACTACTATTTACATCTACACCTTAATTTATTCAAAAAAAAATAAAAAGCATAACATTAAGATAGGTGTCATTTTATTGATATTTTTATAACAGGTAATATTTATAAAAACTAATAGAAATAAATTACCTTCATATTTTGGATATGTTATCTTTTTTATGAAGGTTATATCCGAAGGTTAAATCCAAGTTTAAAAAAATATATTAATTAATTTGAATAAATATAATTTCTGAAATCCAGGTATAATCAAAATGCAAAAGAAGTTTCAGAAATAAAATGAAACCAAAAAATTTGTTGCTTGTACATTCTTTTTGATATAAGCAAGCATAATTTAAAAAAAAACACCATAAAACAGAGCAGCTTTGCAAGTCATTACATCTGTGATACCTATCTTAAAACTCACAATACTCACTTGGATCATGGCTTTACTTAGATAGCCTTAACACAAACATCAAGGTTTTTGATAATCTGATACCTTGTATCATACAAAGTATGACTGATACCTTGTATAAGATGTTTATCAACTTTGAAAAACAAACTACAATTGTTTTTGTTATTGAACATGCAACATATAAATGGATATTAATGAATATGAATGAGAGAAACACAGTTTATTAAGATATTCACTAACATTTGTATAAAAAATTATTGATATAAAACGTTTAAATCTGTAAAAATAGAAAATTTGTGAACACTTCAGTTCATTACTTATATAATGTAACATTATATTCAAATAGTTGTTTGAATATACTAATCATAATTCCTAAAATACTTTTTTGTAGCAGTTTATACTTTTTATTCACAGTAGTACCAGTCTTTACATTCCTGGAGGTCTTTCAATGATAAAACTGTTGTAATCAATAATAAACTGCAATAATAAAAATATTTATCAATTTAATAATAACTTAATAATAAGTTACAAAAAAAAATGCAGAATTAAATCCAGACAATTTTAAAATTTAATGAACATACCTTTAAAATTCATGAATGCGAAATAAAACATAGAAAAAAACACAAAACAAAAATATAAAAGTAAAAATGATAATTAATATAAACAATTATGAAGATCTAATAATAAAAAGATAAAACTTGGAACTTCAAAAACTTTCAAGCATTTTTTTTCCTCACAAAGCCTGCTTACCTAAGCCAAATAGAATAAAAAGTAATATTTAGTGTTTACACTTATATCACTTATATGTCAGTTGTGCACACTGGATTTTTAGATGTTTGAGTTTTGACACTTACAGGCATGGTGCAAACTCCAAACTTTGTATGTTTATGTTTATATCAAAAAAGAATGTTTTGCAAAAAATTGGGGTGATTGGAGCTTGGGAACAAAAGACCCCTAATTTTTGGGCCCACCCAGCCCTTAACGTGGGAGCAAAGAGTTTATAAAATATTTTTTTTACTATTTTTATCTAAATTCATATTCATCAACAATTTTCAAGTTTCATGCAATTTTCTCTTAGTGTTCAGTTTTTATGACCCTGCAATGTTTACAGCCCTCTCAAATTAATTGGGGGTTAAAACTTTATATGGTCATAGTTTTTGAAAAATAAAAGATTATTGCATGAAATTTGAAATTTATTGATGAATATAAATTTAGATAAAAATAGTAAAGAAAATATTTTATAAACTCGTTGCTCCCACATTAAGGGCTGGGTGGGCCCAAAAATTAGGGTTTTTTTGTTCCAAAGCTCCAATCACCCCACTTTTTTAATTTTATAGTTCATAAAATATATTTTATAAAGATAATATTTATTAGTAGATATAAATAGTATATATTATATATACTATTTATATCTACTAATAAATATTTCATAAATATCTATACTATAATACTATAATACTATAATAATATAATACTATACTATAATATACTATACTAATACTATACTAATACTATACTATGATACTATAATATACTATACTAATACTATACTAATACTATACTAATACTATACTATAATACTATAATAATATAATACTATACTATAATACTATACTAATATTATATAACTATACTATAATAATAGGCAGTCTATGCGTCTGGCAACCGGACGAATATCTTCTGCACTATTTGTCCGGCAATGTATCACGTGACAAAACGGACATATAGCAACGTATATATTTGTCTAACGAGCGTACCACGTGACCAACCGGACAAACAGTCATAGGGATATACGTCCGGCGAGTATTTACGTTAGGTTACGTCTAGCTACACTTGCCGGATTACAAACTTGACAGCTATTCTTCTGGCAGATATAACACTGTCGGGCAGATGCTGATATTATCCTGAATAAAAAATCTTCTGAATATGAAGAGTTAATGGAAAAGCATTATTAAAAAAGAAACACCTCAAATCTGAAATTGATTTGCCTTTTTTTCTTATTTATTGATTGCGTATAGATTCATTACACAACATAGCTTAAAGTTTAATTGAGTAATTTGAGGGAAAAAATAGCTCTGGAATAATGTCTCATACAATACGCAAGTCTTGTCTATAAAACTGTATGTAACTAAAGTCCTTGGACTATGATCAAACATTAGTGTTGGCCTTACCTTTACAGCCTCAGGCGAAATTTTAAAAACAAATACTATATATAGATGAAAATGATAGCCGATAAAGACTTAATTTGGTTCAGTTACTTAAATTTTCAGTATTTTGCTACAGAAGTTTTTATAACAAAATGATCTCGAAAATCTAGGGTAAGGGAATCTTTTTATTACTTGATGAGAACTGTATTTTAAAAATATTGTTATACCTTGCAACATAATTTGAAAATGCATTAGGCGAAAAGTATAAACAAGCGGCATAGCGCATCAAAAGAATTTGCAAACACTGGCAAAAGAGCAAACGTAAAAAATAAAATACATTCAGCAACTGATATATATATATATATACACTCGCAGAATAATGTTCACTAATAGGTTTAGGACAGTTAAAAACGTTTAACGCACTCAAAAAATACTAAAATTGAATTCTTCAACGATTGTTATATTGTACCTTATTGCAAATTTGTAATCTTAACATATTGAGAAAAAGGATTTATTTGATCAAAAAGTAAAATAAATCAGCATGTGCAGACTTTAGCATTAGCTGTAATGAGCATAGTTTACATCAACACAATTACACACATAAAAACCATAACAAAAGCAACCCTTAGGATGCGTGTGTTCACATTGCCTAATTAATGGATCATACGGAATTTACACAATATGCCGTTCACCATGCAACTATGTTACAAGGGCTCTGGTCATGTTGTAGAGGGTGATTAGAGATCCAAAAGGTGTCATTTATGTTTTTATAATTAAAAATTCTGCTCTTAGGAGCAGAATTTTCAAAACATTAAAATACAAATATAAAAATGTAAGCAAATACAAAAATCTAATACTGCTGCAATTCTAACAAATTCTAAACTCATATTCTAATGAATTCTAAACTCATATTTTAATGGATTCTAAACTTATATTCTAATAAATTCTCAACTCATATTTTAATGAATTCTACACTAATAATCTAATCTTAGATAAATAATATTCTAATTCTAATCTTATTCAAATTGCAATTAGTTATATGATTATAATCATTTTTACAACTGTTACATTTATTTTGTTTATTATTGTAATCAATATTTTATAAAACTTCAAGAAAATAAAATATTAAAACACAAGAAGAATTATTAGATAATTATGTCAAATACTACAAAATTATTAATAGCAACTACAAACTGTACATTACTAAACATTCTGGACATGACCATTCAAGAATCTCATTTTCGGAAACATTTTCTAGCAGGCCTTGACAAATACCATGAAACCAATGTTCACAGTTGTTACACTGTACTATATCCCTAAATCTATAAATATCAGTTTTCTATTATAATCATTATTTCATATTTAAAATCAATCATAATAAATTTTAATTCAATAACTATTATTAATAGTTAGTTGTTAATGAGACAGTAATTTTTAAAAAAACATTAAACCATACATGAGACTTAAATGACTGATTAAATAGACTTTAGATTAATTACCAACTGACTTACCTTTTTTTGTCAAATTTGCCTAAAGGCATCCATAACTGCCTACAAATACAATGTAAAGAAAACACTTTTTCTTTGCAAAATTTTACTGATTTTGTAGTCTTAGGAAAATCAATTAAATGATTTTCTGTAATGCTTTGAAGTAAATGCTTTCTCATCATATATGAATCAAATACAACAAAAAAAGGATTTGAGCTAGTGCAAGCAATGTACTGCGCTAAAGCTAATGCAAATAAACCACAATCGACACCATTTATTTGCTGCTGCACTAGCAAAACACGTACTGTTAAAATATCTTTGAAACAGTTCACAATTGAACAAATTTGTCTGAAAACATGCTTTTTTATGTTTCCATGAAACATACTATCTAAAACACATACCTCATCTTAAGAACATTAAAAAGTGCTGATTGTCAGTCAGTGTAAAGCACCATCATGCAAAACTTGTATAAATGATTCATTAACAACTTTAAATAAGTAACTTTGTCCTTGAACTGGATCAACTTAAAAGTGGGTTCTCTCTTTCTTTTGGGTAATCCAATAACTGTTGTTTCAGATCCTTTTGGTCGCCCACGCCTGGGTATATGTGACAGCATCTTAATTAGGTTGGGATCTGGCAGAAAAAAAAAATCAATTCTAAAAAAATGAACAATTATAAATTTTAATAACATAATGAGGAAAAATACTCACCTAGAATAGACTCATCAAGTGATAGTTAGTTAGCTGCAGTGTTGTTATTCAATAACAAAGTTTGTAAATGTAAATGAGGAAGCATATTTACTTTTGACTCATTGGCTGATAGGCTGATTTTTTTTGCTTTGACTTACAGATGGAGATTGTGTATGAGGTTGAACCAAAAAATTGGAGATCAACTCATCACTAGAAACTATTGGATTTTGAAAGTCATCAGCCTCACCGATATCTAACACCATATCATTTACTTCTTTATTTGGAAAAACCTGTAAAGAATTTTCAAATTCTAACAGTTTTAATAGCAAAATATCAAATTGCTTTCCCTGTGCTTCACTAACCAATGCAGAAATTCTCTGAGATATCAAGAACGCTTTTCTATATTTTGCCTGCTGTGACAGAGGCTTTCTACAATCTTGCTGAATAGATGAAAAACTAATGAAATTTGACTGCAAATACACAGTGGACTTGGTTAAATTTTGGGTCATTTGAAAAAAATGTAATCTCCACCTTTTTAAAACAAGGCACTCTTTAAATAAGCTCTCTCCACTATTCAATCGGAATCTAAAAATGTGTTTGCATGGCAAACCCATTGAAGTAGCAAAACCACAGTTGCATGAAATACTGGTGGTTTCCTGCTCAACTAAATCAGACTTCTCTGCAGCTAACAACTGTGCATTTATGTGAGTCATGGCGAAAAGTGTTACTAAAGTGGCATTCTCTTCCTGTGAACTGGACATTAAACTAGTGGATGATTTATGAAAAACACATATGGCTCTATGTCTGCGCTCATTTTCTAATACTCTTATGATAACAATCAAATTCGAAAAAAATGTAACCATCCCAGAGTGTTTGGATATGACAGTTTTTAACTTCTGGTTTACATTTTCAACACGGTTTGTTGTGCTGTTCATTAGATTCAAGTTTTTCTTTTTTAAACCTTCAACCCACTGCATTCTTATGCTATGCCAATTTACATTAAAATAGTCTATGACAGGCTCCAATTTAAGAGCCTTAAGGTGATCATAATGCATATCATAGGCAACCTCATTATTAGAGTGAACTAATTGTTGCAGAATTTCTAAGACAAGAAGTCTCTGCTCTGCTTTTATACCCATTTTTTCAACAGTTATTTCTCTGCGAAATGTGCGCAAGGTGTGAAAAAGACATAATTGAAGAGAAGCATTTGGAATTTTGTCACTAATCACATCTCTCTCAACCATATCTTTGTCTGTCGCAACAACTTGAACACCACTGGTATCGTTATACTTTTTAAATATGTTTGTTAACTCTTCTATGATTACTCTCTCCTCATTAGCAACAATTCAGAGTGCAACAATTACTCCTTCACCATTTCCATCAACACACATTAACACATAAAGTGGCATACGCAAGTTGTTAAGCTTGTATGTTGCATCAAGTAGAAGCAGTTCAGGATAATATGCAAATAACTTCATCATCTTGTTTTCCTGATAATACAATGCCTGAAGTTGATTGTCATCATTAATAACAACCTCTGTCACAGAATCCTTTTGTTTAAGCATTTCATTTAACAGAGTTGTCAAATTTTTATCATCCTGATTTTTAAAAGCTTGATTTATATTTTGAATATCCTTAAGTGTAATAACTTTCCCAGTAGATTTCATCATATGTTGCTGTATCAACTTTTTGTTAGCTTTTACAGCAAGCATATGAGTCATTTCATTTTTTTCATCTACATCCAATTGACACTGATGTGGGAGATGCATAAATGATTCCTGCAACAAATTTATTTAAAATTATTTTGTAATACATTATATCACTATTTTATAAAATTATTACAAGTAAACTACCTCTGTGATACAATGAGAGTGTTCTTCAATCATTTTAACAACTTGAAGTTTCTTCCCATCATCACTCAGTTGAAAGTTAATGCATGCTTTGCGATTTTGTCGAAATGTTCTGGAAAATTAAATAGTTTTTTTGTTTGTTTTGTTTTTATCTAAAAATGTACCGAATCCAAGATTTTGCCAAAGCTGAAGCTATATTTACCAATAGTAACAAGGCTGTATACACTGATGATATATATAAGACATAAATTCTGAAGCACAAACCATTTTAGAATCCCAAAGAAATGTTATAGGCTTTTAGGCTGTAGATAAACCTTTTGGTCAGACTTTTTTTTATTAAAATAAAAACAGTTGCAAAAAAAAGTAAATGCAAGAAGAATTTACTTTAAGCAGTTGTAAAATTCATTTATATTTTTAACAACTTTAAACTTTTTTCCCACCCATTCAACCGCCACTTTTTATTTCAACTTTTTTCGACAACTTCACTTTTTATTAACTTTGATTGTTTTTCATTGGTTAATTTCCAAATATGCTAAAGGATCAATATATATATATATATATATATATATATATATATATATATATATATATATATATATATATATATATATATATATATATATATATATATATATATATATATGATATATATATATATATATATATATATATATATATATACATATATATATATATATATATATATATATATATATATATATATATATATATATATATATATATATATATATATATATATATATATATATATATATATAAATAAATATATATATATATATATGTAGAGTTCCACGCGGTTATTAAAACAAATCTCGTTTTAAAAAATAAAAATAATGAATTTTTTTTTCCATTACTATAAGTATATAGTCTTAAATGTTAAAAAAAAATAATTAAAGAAAAAAAAAAAAAATTGAACAAGCTATTTATAGATTTTAAAGTAAACGGAAAAAGTATAATTTCATTTAAGAAAAAGTGTTTAACTTTCATTATTTTTTTAAAATCTTGTAGTGATCCAAAATTTTTCCAATTAGTTTTAAATTGGTCGGCTGCAAAGCTGGTTTAATATGTTAAAGCACTAACCTTAAATTTTTAGTTATTTCACGCGATATAAGCAAAATAGTTTCTTACACAATCATGATGCGTAGCTGACCGCTGGCAAGGAAAAGTTGTCTTTTTTCATCAATTTAAATTTTTTTTTTAAATCCTTGTCGATTATTTACGTCAACTAATTAGCCATATTAAGGTTTTGCAATAATTAAAAAAAATTGGCATCAAATAGTTAAAAAAAACCCACTCAACTTCCGGTTGCGTAGCTGACTGCCAAAACTAAACATTTAAATGTCGCAAATTTTGTCAATTTTTTTAAATGCAACAAATAGTTTTGCCCAAACTATTTTGAACTTCAAAACATTTATAGTCAATTAGAAATTATTTAAAACTCCAAAAGACTTTATAGTCAATATAAAGATATGGAATCACTGCAGGAACCAGTTGCTTGCGCATCCAATGAAAATAAAAAAGGTGAGCATTGTGTTTTTATAGAGTTTTTAAGTAATTTTTACATTTATTTGAATGTTTACTTTTTTTATTAGAGCTATAAAGATAAAAAATAGAAAAGCAATGAATCAAAAGAATTACATGAGTAGAAATCATGAAGAAAAGAAATTCAAAGCTAAAGAAAATGCTAGACTTCGAAGACAAAGATGGAAAAAAGATTTTCGAAAAATTGCAGCTGAAAGATTAAAAAGTTTAGAAAGAATGAGGAAATTTCGACTGCGGCAAAAAGACGCATCTTTATCTCTCGAATCAAATCACTCATCATTTGCAAATGTGCAAGTTAAAGGAAAGTATATAAAAAAATTGAATCGCTCTCTTCCCAAAAGTCTTGTTCAGAAAAAGGAACTGTTGTGTTGTTTACTAAATGAAACTCAACCATTGACTCACTCAATTCCTAAATCAACAAACAGTCTCCGAGAAAAAGACTTAGTGGTTATACAAAATTTTTATTGCGACGATGAAATAAGTCGAATATCCCCAAGAACAGCAGATTATACTTCTGTAGTGATAGGAGAAAAAAAGGTGCGTGTTCAAATTCGACACATGTTATATACGCTAAAAAAAGCTTTCGAAGAGTTTAAGCTAAACAATGCAGATATTAAATTAACCTGTCAAAATTTTGTCAGTTGAGACCAATTTACGTTCGATGTGTATCATCAATTCCTCATAACGTGTGCGTTTGCATGTTACATGAAAATATGCGTTATGCTCTTGAATCACTTTCGCGGGGTTCAGATATATTCACTACAATTAAAACGGGAAACTCTATGATTCTAAACTTTATTTGTGAAAAACCAACAAAACAATGCTTCAATGCCGTTTGCAAAGAATGTACTGTTTGTAATATGTTTGATAAATTATTACTTCAGTTCGAACAATTTGAGTTAGATGTTTCATGGAATCAGTGGCAAAAACCTCAAGCAAAATCGTATATCAAAATAGAAAAGGTTAAAAAAGAAGGAACAATTGTAGTTTTATTATCACATATTAAAGAAATGCGTGCAAAGTTTATTATTCATTGTAATGTCAAGAGCAGTCAATCGTCCGTATTTAAATTTAATATAGAATCAGCGATTCAAAAAGACTCAAATAAGGCTGTTATTCAAGTTGACTGGGCAGAAAATTATACTTGTATTTACCAAAACGAAACGCAAGCAGCTCATTTCGGTCAAAATCACATTTCTATATTTACATGTGCAGTTTGGCATCGTCAAATTAAATCTTTTGCGCTAGTTTGTGATTCAAGCGATCATACAAAATTATCTGTTGTTCCAAACATAAATAAAATTATCGAGCTTCTATCAGACGATATTACAGAAGTTCATATTTTCAGTGACAACGCAACATCACAATTTAATAATAAATATATTTTGGCATCAATGAAAATTTTAGAAAAAAAGCATACAATTAAAATGCACTGGCATTTTTTTGCTGCAATGCATGGAAAAGGAGTTGCGGATGGAATTGGAGCCACTGTAAAACGTGTTGCCAGAAAAAATGTTTTAACTGAAAAATATATAATTTCTAGTGCTAGTGATTTGGCAGCCGCAACAAACAATTTAAAAATTACCGTTATATTACTGACTGATAAAGAAAAGCTAGAGATAAACAACTCTCTTGGTTTGAGCACCTTTTTTAAGAAAACAAAAAAAATTAAAGAATTGCATAAATGCCATTACTTTCAGGTTTTAGACGGTAACGTTGTAGGTGAGCAGCTTTCGCCAAATATTGCATAATATCAAAGCGATAGAAGCGTCTAGACATTTAGCAGTGATCAAGTAATTTAAAAATCACCTTAAAAAGCTGTAAAAATTTCTTAATAAAAGCCATAGATAAATATTAGATTTGTTTTGCGTAGCTGATTGTTGCGTAGCTGACTGCATGATTTCTTAAAACGTTTTTTTTTTTACCTGTTATTGTTATTCTATTGAAAGTCTTACTTATTTTTTTCAATACTTTTCAAGTTTTCTTGGGGTGACTTTTTTTGCGCAACTAAGCTCGGAAGGTTTATTCAGTTTATCCCTAATACATTTCGATCAACAATAACAGCTTACACGTTTATAGAACTTCTAGTTGTTGCTTTTTAAATTATTTTAGTTGTTCAATTATTGTCCAAATACTTGATGCTTTTGAAGCTCTGAAGATAAAAGTTCCAAAATAAATGCAAGTAAAATGAATGTATTTATATACATCTTTGAGTTAAAAACGTTTATATAATAAGGTTGTGAACAGATAAAAATATCAAGAGTACATTAAAAGGAAATTGTATTACCTACCCCCTAGCCCCATTATTTAAAAAAGTGAGAGTACTGAAGCTTCTAAAGCCCCCTCCCCCTTTTCCACCCCGGGGTCCAGGTTTCTTTTAATGTAAAATTATCTTTATAAACTTTATAAATAAATTTTATTGTTTCTAAATACAAGCTATAAATATAGTTTTAGATTTGTTTTGGGTTTTAATTTGAATTATAATAAAAATTCGCATGTTGCGCGGCTGATGGTTGCGTAGCTGACCGCATAGTTTTTTGAAAACTTTTTATTTGACGTGTAATTAATATTATATTAAAAATTTTTTATAAATATAACTTCAATGAAATAATTGTTTTTGAAGAAAAAAACGTTTTTATAAAAAAATAAATTATAGATTCGGAGAAAAAATAATTCAAACTTTAAATTAAAAAAACAAACTTTTTTGCGCGTTGCGTAGCTGACCGCTGTCTTTTATTTCTATTTTACTCAAATTGTCTTCTTATCCTTTTTTTTTTGTGAATAATAATAAAAAAGGATAATTTGTAGTGTAAACGTAAAAAAAAATTAAAAATTATAATATAATGAGTCAGTTAAATTTTTGAAAACATGTTGCGCTCGTTGCGTAGCTGACCATAAAACTCTACATATATATATATATATATATATATATATATATATATATATATATATATATATATATATATATATATATATATATATATATATATATATATATATATATATATATATATATATATATATATATATATATATTTAACTTTTAACTTTGACTACTGAAACTGACTTACTCTTTAACTTCGACTACTGAAACTAACTCTCTAAATGATGATAACCAATATCTACATCTTTTCACTCTACTTGCCTAAACCACCTTAATCTTTTCTGATGCATTCTATCAGATACACTTACTATTATCATCCTATCAGATACACTTACTATTTCCAATATTTTTTTAGATCATCACTTCTTTTCTTATCATTCACACCATAAACTTGATCATTAGCTTTGTTTGTTCCAGATACTATACAACATCAACCCTCATGGCACGAGTGTTTCACTATCACTTATCTTAATACTCTGGATTCATGTAGTACATAACTTTCCTTTACTCTGTAATAATGAACCTCATACTGTAAGAAACATAGATAGTTTTGTAAACTTAGCCCATACTCTTGTCATAGAAACCATTTCTCCACCGGCTGATCCAATTTCATCTTTAAGATTAAAAAAACTTTCCAACACACTTTATCTTTCCTTCACTATTTTTTTTTAATCTATTTTCTAACTTTCACGCTATGTTAAAATCCATTATAATGGATTTTAACATATATCCACTTTGATAATAAAACTAGGAGCACATTATGTTCTTATTATTAGGAAACAAAAAAGCATTCTTCAACACTCTTTCTACACACTTCATATGGTCACTCTTCAGTATTTTTTACTTGCTCATTCTTCACTTTACAATACATAAATTTCTCTTATTTTTCTAATCTAAAACCCTTAGCTCTCATTCTATCTTTGCAATAATGTAATCCCAGTATTAATTCCAATTTGCTTCTGAAATCAAACATAAATCATTTATGAAAAAATTTCATAATAATTTAGAGAAAAAATTTTAATTTAAGCAATTTATGTTTATATAATTGAGTATAAAACAAACTTTAATCAATAACGAGCTTTACTGTAAATAATTTATTAAATTTAAGTAAACTTAGGTAATATTAATGATAAAACTATCACTGATGAAATTGTAATTTAATACATAAAAGTAGATATAAAATTAATAAAGTTAAGTTAGTACAATTTAACTTATTTAATTTTATATAAACTATATTAGGTTGTATATAGAAAAGTTTTATCGCTTTTACTAAAAGCGATATATTACAATTAAATTATTATATTACAACTAAAAGTTTTAGTTGTAATATAATCAATTGACCTTGATAATCTTGATTCATTTTTAGACATCTGTCTAATTTTTTATTATTACCTTCTAAAACTCTATAGCTTTAATTTTATATTTCCAAGTTCATGTTGCATAAAGGTTAACAGAACTTTTCTGTTAATCGTCATATGATAAGTATACAACCCTACACTTTTATGGGGTAGGTAGATGCAACATGACCAATAACTTTTTCTTACAAATAAAAATGACAAGTACAAACTTTTTAACAAAAAATATTGTTTGTCACTTTATTTTCTCTTTAATTTTAACATAATTTTGATTTTCACATAATGACCAATCTTCTTATATAATAACCAATCTTATCAAATAAAATAACCAATTTTCTTACATAATAACCAATCTTAACCGTATTAGAATAACATATAAAAAGTTCAAATTTATGATCTGCTACGTTACATTACTGATTTACCAGAGTTCAATATTAGGTTGTATATTGAAAAAAGTTTTATTGTTTTTAGTTGTGACATAATCAATTGACTCGCCTTTATTATATTGATTTCTTTCTAGACGTCTGTTTGTCTTCTTATATATACTTTTTAAAATCCTATTGGTTTAATTCTATTTTTCCTATTTTTCATCTGAGGCTGACGAGTTCGTGTTGAATGAAGGTAAACAGACTTTTTCTATTCATCGCCATATATGAATTTAATATATAAAAGTAGATATAAAATTAAATAAGTTAAGTATATCTTTGCTTTAGTCTTGTAACAGCGGTTGATTTAAACTTCTTCCCACCGTAGATGCAGTTGAATCCTAATTCTCCATACATAATGTATAAGATATATTGAATTAAACGACAAAGCTAATGAACAATTGCTTGATGTTATTGAATCAACTACAAAAACTGAATATGAAATTGCTAAATATATTTATGACTGTTTAGTAAGACATAAAATTACCACTGATAATGTAGCGTTTCAATCGTATGATTTTGCTAGCAATATGAGCGGACATATTAAAGGAGCTCAACATTGCTTTACTGAATTTGTCGGCCACGCTGTTCCATATATACCATGTCAAGCACATCGATTAAATACCTTTCTTGAGCATAGTTGTGATGCTAGTCCTGTAATTGGAGAATTTATAAATGTACTTAAAAATATTTATGTATTTTTTTCATCCAGTACAAAAAGGTTCAAAGATTTAACAGGCCGTATGATAGAAATTGAAGGAAGTTTACAGCTAAGAAATCTATAGAAAACAAGATGGACTGCTCGAGCAGAAAGTATAAAATCTGTGTGGACATCGCTAAATCCAATTGTTGATACATTAAAAGACATAACAACTTCAGATAAATTTAACAGTTTAACAAAAACTAAAGCTCTTGGATTAAAAAAAAGATATTAGGTTTTGATTTCTATGTTCATGAAAAACATCATGTACAAACTTAAATATTTAACCGAACATTTAGAAACAAAAGAATTGAATATATGTGATGCAGTAGTACTAATAAAAAGTACTGTTTCTTCCTTAACAAATATAAGATCAGATTCTGATAATATGAATAACTTAATTGAAAGCTCAAAAAAAACTGCTCAATTGTATGGAGTTGATCCAGATGCAGATTATAAACGATATCACAGAGTTAGAAGCATGCCAAAAAAATTTGATGATAATTCTGATAATTCTGCAAACATTGATTTGTTAACTTTTTATCGAAAACAATTTAATCAAGTTTTAGATACTCTTTTAAGTTTGTCAAATCAAAATCTTAAAGTCTTCATTGAGAAACTCAAGCCGATTTTTAGTATCTTACATATTCCGCTAAAGTTTACAGCTGCTTCACCAGAAAATTTAGAATAAGCATTTTCACTTTTTCCTCCGAAGAGTCAAGCTGGCTATTTATTAGACTTTGATGCAGTTGCAGCTGAATGGGAGATATTATGTCATCAATGTTCAAGTTTAGCAACAATAATGGAAGTAATTAAGAAATCTCACGAGTTAAAGAATTTATTACCTTGGGCGAATCAGTTATGTCGCCTAGCTTTAACAGCTCCAATATCTACAGCATCAAATGAACGTACGTTTAGTAAATTAAAGTTGGTTAAAAATAGTTTGCGCTCTTCTATGACTACTGAAAGATTAAGTTCACTAATGATGTTAAGTTGTGAAAAAGATATTACTGACAAAATTAATATTGATTGTGTTGTTATAGGTACGTGTGTAAAAATTTCAAACCATTTATTTATTCAAGTTTTATATATGGTTCGAAAGAGCTTTCAATTTGTAATAAAATGGTGAAAAATTTATGAAAAAAGAATTATTACAAAAAAAGTTATGTTCTTTTAAGTAACATTATTTTTTATGAAGCATTGCTTAAGAAAAATGCAACTTACGTATAAAACTCGCGTTCAACTAACGGCAGCTTTGTAATAGAATCGTTGTTAATTTGCGCTTGATTTTGCGTAGTAAAATGTGCAAAACGATTAAAAAACGTAATTAAAAAAGTTTCGAATTTAAGTAACAAAATATTTTTAATGATTAAAACGTAATAGTAAAATTTATAACAAAATTTTATAAAATATACATAAAAAAATATCGCATTTTTTTGCAATATATATATATATATATATATATATATATATATATATATATATATATATATATATATATATATATATATATATATATATATATATATATATATATATATATATATATATATATATATATATATATATATATATATATATTTATGGTTAAGGGTATATATATTTATTTTATTAAATATGCACCAAGGCTAGGATTTCTATAGCGAATGTTTAAATGCATATAGGGGATCTTTAAATACATTAAAAGCCTTAGCGTTTTCACCTTATTTTTATCGTTACTAATGATTTCCAATGAAAGATATATATACAAAAAAGATATATATATATATATATATATATATATATATATATATATATATATATATATATATATATGCATATATAACATCGGAAATGGCGTGATATTTCAGTGGGGGCCGGAGTACAAAAAAATAATCATAAAACACCATATAGTTCAACTAAAAACCTACAAAAAAATATCCATCTAAACAATGGGTACATAAAAGGCTCTCCTTCATTTTCTCTTCAGTAGTCCTTATATCTATCTAACTATATATAAATTCCAAGAAACCGCAAAAAATAAAAATAATTTTTTTAAAAACATACTTCTTTAACAAAAAATTTAGACTATAATAATTATTTTCTTTTTTGCTTAATAATGTTTTTAACAGAATTGTGGCTTTGAAGAAAGCCTAGTTTTTGAAGCAAACAAAACTGTGACATCCATAGCTAGAAAGAGTCGATTCTTTAGTACGCAAAGGAAACCACGTCCAATGATATCTAAAATGAAGTAAACCCCTAAATTAATATCGCCATACCTTTTATGATGCCTTATGTCGAGGATAATAAATAAGGATGCCTTATGGCGCGGATAATAAATAAATATATAACTGTTATTATTGCATTAATAAACATAATCAATCTTTAAAAAAATATGAACCGGTTTAATCTTGATATGAAAAAGATCAACATCCATCGAAGCAATCGTGTGGTTTTCATCATGTTGCGTAACCTTGCAATGATAGATAAGATAAAATATATCAGATATATAAAATTAAAAAAAATAATTAAGGCGAACAATTGACTGATGTATAATAAATTAACATGTAACTGTTATTACTGAATTAATAAATATAATCTTGAGGTCTTTAAGATAAACATCTACAGTAGCAAGCTGCCATCATAGTTAAAACCTTGCAATAAATGATAAATGAAATTATATTAGATATTTAGCACAATAACTGAAAAACCCATTATAAATTAGAGAAGATAAGAGTGATTTCCTAACTTAAAAAAAAATTCAAAATCACTTAACTCCTGATACACAACACATTTCCCATTACCAAACAAAAAAATCGATAGAAGTAGACCCTTCAATACTTTTTAACCTGAAATATAATAGATTTGATTATAAGTTATAATGAAAAGAAAGTTATATTGTGTTAGCGTAACTATCTGGTAATGGCATATGCCATTTGCCTAGAGTGTACTGATTTATTGTAACTAAACACTTACATCTCTCAATCCATGCAAGCAAAAGTCTGTCTTTCTGGGTAGAAACAATGTATAGCCATCATTATGATTAACGTTAGTTGTCATGAGCCAGGCAATTTGCTTATGTCAAATAGTAAATGAGCTTTGGTTTCCCATAGCTCGTTGCAACCAGGTCAACCCTGGTTGTTTGATTTCGGTAACTAACCGACTACCTAAAATTACATTTCTATATACATATATGTATATACATATATGTATACATAAAAAGAAATTAAATAATAATAAATCTTTTCATTATCTTAAAAAAAGGGGAAGGTAGAGAATATGATATACATTAGGCACTGTAAAATTTATTATAAAAAACAAAGATTAACCTACTATCTGTAAATTATATCTGTTAATGCAAGTTTATAAGACATACTATTATTTAAAATAGCATATACCTTATTACACATTTCTATTATGTTATCACCATATCACCACTTATTATGTCTGCAGAAAGTTGATATTTGCTCACATCATACTCAACACCATCATCATCTTCATTCTCTTTTGGTTTCCAATAAGAAACTATATATACATCAATTTTTTTTTTTTTAATGCCAACAATTCTGCCGTAATATACATCCTGGGTGTTAGTGGCATTATCGAACCACATGTGGCAAATACTTCTTCCAATAGAAGCTCCAATAAGAATTTCTTCAATATCTGAGGCCTCATTATTTTCTTGGTCAGGAAACGTTTCTTTTACCTGATCAGACATGCAATTTTTTAATATTTTTTCTACATTTCTACGTTCTTTGTTTTCTTTTTTCTGAATTTTATCTGCAATTCGTTTTATCAATTCTAACTTCAGATCATTATGACATTGCATATTTGTAAACCGCTTTTTTCTGGCATTAGAGTCCATAATATCAACTTGTTTTGAATATCATTTGGCTTTTTGCATAGCAGTGCAGTTGTTTTATTTTTGCAAGCACGAAGTTTTGAAGAAAGAAAACAAAGAGCTGCATTTGGAGCTTTGTGCTTTGCAGCGCTAAACATACCCATAAGTTCTTCTGAATCAATGTTGTGAAGCCTAGCTGACTTAGTCTGGTCTTTAAGGTGATCATTAGAACTCATTTAAAATTGCCGCTTGTACTGCCTGTCAATGACGCTAATAACTGCATTAAGGCAGTCAGCTAATGCTTTACTCATTTCATCAGTTACTGGGCAAAAGCTGATTATTGAATCAAAAACTACATCTTCAATATCATTACCAAAGAAATCAGTTTTTCGTTTAAGTAGAGATAAAGGATTCTTGCTGCTCTCAGTAAGAGTGTTCCGAACATCTTTTACTACCTGAATGGCAGATATGTAGTCAAGTCCGTACCTGGTGCAATATAAAATTTTGTCATCCAAGGACCAGAAAGTAGCTTTCCAATTAAAGCTAAAACACACAACTCACGGATACCTAAGGTGAAAAAGTTAATTAGTAACAAAGAATTGTCTTTGTTTATTTTAATTAATCTTAATTTATTTTAAATAATCTGTGTTTAATTGTCTTTACTCCCCGTTAATCTTGCAAGTGTCTATTTGTAATTTGTATTTGTAACTATATTTGTAGTTAATTCTATAGCCTATAATATTGTGTAGCACTTTATCAAATGAACTGAACAGGTATAAAAAAGAAAAAAGATACCTGTTTCAGATGTAAAGTCTTGAAATAAACTATTTCGCAGACCTCCGCATAACGCCAAGCCAGAACACAGAAATATCTTCAATATGGCATAATGATGGATCAAAATACCACACGTGTGAAAAAGCATATGTAGTCTGTTGCCTCTATAGCGCGGTAGCAATCCTCTGGGCAACTCGTGTTGATCCAAAAAGGTTACAAAACCTTTTGGATCACCTATGAATATCATAAAAAAGCTCATTTTGGCAATTGCAAGAAGAATGTGAAATAAAAACATACACTAGTTATAATATCTTATTTTAACTCGAAATTTTATTCAGAAAACTAAATATATTTAAGTAAAAGAATGGTTTAGATTAGTTAGAGTACCTTTTGCATCCTTGTAGCGAAGTTCGTTCAGCTGTATAACAATGTTTGCTGCAATGCAGTCTCTTCCAAAAAGTTTCCCTTTTGAAGTCTCTAATGCCTTAAGTGAAGACTTACAAGAGCTGGTCATTGTGTCTAAGGGGTGAAGGTGACAGTTTAGTTCATTTAATGATTTTTGCCAAACAAGGTTTAACTTTGCGATTGTTGCATGGTTTGTTGCAACTCTGTCACTCATTGTATTTGTTATGTTCCCAATAATAGTGCTTCTTACGTCAGTATATTTGAGCTGATAGAAATCACTATATAACTTAGCGAGATTATCAATAGACTTTGTAATATGACTCTGATAGTCATAAGCTGTACCGCCAGGAAGTTGATCAATAGCTACAACCATACATACTGATTCTGTTGTCAAGTGCACAGCATTTACACCCTCCTGGGTTGTTGCATCAAAGCCAAGTGTCAGATCCTTTGTTGTAAATGCTATCTCAGCAGCCTGTAAGTCTGAAAGCACACCAAGCTCACGCATCATTTGTTCTACAGTTGTACGATGTGGAATTTGACTAAATCGATAGCCAGTATGTTCCCCAATTTTACGGAGCAGAGATGGCACACTTTGTGTAGGAACTTGGCACACAAGCATGTCATATTTAAGTCTCCAAATATCTGCTGATTAGCATTTTTCATTTTTGGTGTTTTGTGTTACTTGCTGAATTTCCTCCAACTCTTCTTGTAAATTCAGAATGTCATTTTGCAGTACAAGAATTGCAGAATTTTTTTCAGCAAGTTGATGGCTTAACATTGCTTTTTGATAAGAAAATTTTCTTTGCGTGGATGTCAACTGTTGTTTCAAACAAAAAATATGATTTTGAAGTTTTTTCAACTGTAAATTTAAAAACTTTTCTTTTAATTTTTTTCTAAGTTGAGAAATTTTCTTTTCCTTACGAGTAATAAGTTGATTTAGATATTTAAATCTGTATGCTCTAGCCTTTGTCTTATCTTTTAAACCTTTAATATCCTCTTTATGCTTTCTCTTCTTAATTGCCATTTCGTTTGCCAAAATGGTTAATCTCTTTCTCGTAACTTTTTTTCTGGGACTCAACTGGTCAGCTCTCAAACTGGATAGTGGTTCATGAGAAGAGGTTTTTATAGTAGGACGAGATAAAGGAGATAAGTGATCACTATTTGATACAGATGAAACACTGATTTGTTGAGAAGAAAATGAAGAACATGTAGGAAAGTAAATTGAGGTTGCAATTGATTGCGATGTTTGTGCCACAGCTGATGTTGTTATTTGGTATGCAAAGAGCATGTTGCAGATGTAAACAAATGGTTTCGAATTTCGTGAAAAATGGTTTACAAAGACTTTCAATGTTCTAACTAGTTGCTGAATCTGACTTATACAAATTTTGATGTTAAAATACTTACCGATTAGTTCTACAGTTACTTTATATGAATCGTTGTTAGTTGCAAATATATGCAGTACATGTCCATTTCTACAGCCAATATTTAAATGAGCTGGTATTGGAAAATTACAAGCTAAATAAGTTTTAGCTTTACCATAAAAAAGATTTGTTTTCTTGTGAGGTCCCATGATGCACTAAATTAAATTCAACAATCATAATACTACTATTTAATTGGGTCGGCTATTAATCATAATTAAAAGATTTAAAAAATCGCCATTAATCTATAAAAAATTATTTAAATATACGTATAATTTTTATATATCATATATAGCTTAAGGTGGTAAATTATGGGTATGGAAAAAGCTGAGAAAATGCTGTTTTATGTTTTTAATTAATTTTATGCAGAATCATCGTAAAATAGTGTTATACAATTTTAATTTTAGCATTTTAAATTTTATTTGGCAGAATTTTGCCTTTGCACTAATTTTGGTGGGTGAAAAGAGTTATCTATCAAAAAAAAAAATTAATATATAACCACCGTAATTATACTTGTTAGTTTTTGTGTACATCATTTAACAATTTTAAAAAGAGAAAACCCAAATATCCTTAGTAGTAAAAGGCTATTAAAAATAAAGTTTGAATAACAGTTATAATAAAATATATCATTATAATGAATAAAAAAATCAAAAATACTGAAATCTCCACTGTCAAAAACCGCCCCTCCCCCTAACACTATGTAACGGATGAATATTTTTTGATGAAATTTGGCAGGCACACAGAAAATAGATGTATACAGTTGCCTTAAAAATTTTAAATATGTACCAACATGCCTTCAATATTAATGCACCTCCGGAACAGAAACAAAATTTTAAAAACGAATGAAAACCACTGGTAACTGTAAAAAAAACTACAGAATTTATAACAAAAAGCAACAGTAACAATAGCAGAAACAGTTTTATAAAGTGTAACAGTAACAGTAACACTAAAAGAGGTGGAAATGGTACCTCCACTGGGTCGAAAAATACGGTATTTGGTCATGAATATTTTTTAATGAAATTTGGCAGGCACATAGAAAATAGATCTATACAGTTGACTGGAAAATTTCAAATATGTACCAACATGCCTTCGATATCAATGCAGTGCCAGAACAGGAACGAAATTTTAAATAGCAATAAAAAAACTGAAAAATTTATTACACGTAAAAAAAACCCATAATTTATTCAAGATAAAATATTTTACTTTTTTAATAAAGTCTAAGCTGATATAAAATTCTAAAAAAAAAGACAAATAAATACATCTTTACCACACCGACTTCGAGCACGCTGTGGAAAAAAAAGGTCACAAATTTTTACTTTGAAATCGGTGCCGTAAAAAGCCAGATACGCACGTACCTAGTTGTTAAGAAATGGTCTTCCGCTAAGCAAAGAAGAATAAAAGTTTGAAAAAATCAAACTCTAGATCTTTAATTTTTTATATTATTATATGAATATTATAATGTAATTTTAATTTTCTTTTGAAAAGTCTTTTAAATATTATTAGGTACCCTAATAATATTTAAATAACTGGTAACCTAAATTTAGCCTGGTAAGTTAACTTTTTTTTGAAAACTAAATATTTTGCACTTAACCCAAAACGGTTAGTCGACGAGTGTACATTTTGCTGCCAAATTCAAATTTTAAAATACTTAGTCGACTAGAAAGATTCGCTAGTGAGATTTTATCCGCCTATTGTCTTAATATATCGTTCCAAAAAAATGTGCTTATGAATAATGGATATAGAGAAAAAACAAATTCTCAAAATGTCACGTGACGGATTTTTGAGTCGGTGTTTTTAACATATTTCACCCCCTCCCCTCGTATTTTTCCAAGAATCGCCCCTGGATGCCGGTCTAAATTAGTTTTAAACTTTTTCACTGAAGTAGTATTTACGACATTGTTTAGCAAGGCATTCCGTGCGTTTGCTACACGGTTGTTAAAAAGTTATATTGGACCTGACAGTTTTTGTTGATTTCACGATGGTACCGGATGCGATTTTTGAAAATATCCAATCGTTTTCTTCGTTCGCATAGAGAAGTGAGACCAAGTTTGATACACCTTGATTGATAGTCAAAAGGCTTCATTTCTTGCGGTACTTTAACACGCCGTTGAATGCTTTCAATTATAAAAATGTTCTTTTCTTATTAAGCAATGTTTTAGGACACCAAGCATTTTGTTAGCCTTGGCTGTAGCTATAGAAGTTGGGTAATTTTGCTTTAGGTCATTGGAAATTAAAACACCAAGGTCTCTTTCTGATGAGGTTGATTCAAGTTGAACTCTGTTGAGACTGTTGTTTGAGCTTCGGTCATCAATAAAGTATAGGTGTGGAACGAATTTGGATTGGTTGAAATGCATTATTTTACATCTCCTAATATTTATTTCCATAAGCCATTCTTGAACCCAATTAACAATGTTGTAAATGTCAGCTTGCAGACAATTTTTTTGT
The DNA here is from genome assembly GCF_038396675.1 of Hydra vulgaris. NCBI lineage: Eukaryota > Metazoa > Cnidaria > Hydrozoa > Anthoathecata > Hydridae > Hydra > Hydra vulgaris. The sequence continues at coordinate 22,030,337 of NC_088930.1, read as the reverse complement.
TCTTCAGTACTGCCCACGCTTAGGATTTTTGTATCGTCTGCATACATTTTGCATATATTTTTGTTCTAATTTGTTCTGGTAAATCATTAATGAAGATAGCAAAAAGCGTTGGACCAAGAATTGAGCCTTGAGAAACGCCACTAGTAACTTTCTCCCATTCCGATTTTACATTACCAAGTTGGACACGTTGAGTACGATTTGAAAGAAACACTTTAATCCAGTTTAAAATTTTACCTTCAATTCCATAGGATTTCAGCTTTTGTAGCAGTCAAGTATGAGGAACTTTGTCAAACGCCTTAGCAAAATCTTGAAAGACAACGTCAACAGGAAGCTTACGTGACATATTGTGGGTCAGAAAATCCGTAGTCTCAAGTAAATTAGTAACGCAAGATTTTTTGTTTATGAAACCATGCTGACAATTCGATATAGAACTTTCTCTATTATTTTGCATGGCACAGAAGTAATGGAAATGGGACTGTAATTGTTTGGATCCATTTTAGAACCTCCTTTGAACAAAGGAGTCACATTTGCTACAAGCCATGCCTTTGTTAACATGCCTTGTTCCATTGATTTTTGGTAGATCATGGATAGTGGAGTTGCTATTGTGTTAGAGCATGCCTTGAGTACGTAAGGACTTATTTGATCTTCACCGATAGATTTATAACCATCAAGAGTAACGATGTAATTCCGGAAAGTTCTAGAACATTTAATGACGTTAGAAATTTAATAGCTTTAATAGTTTTTACCAATAATAATTGTAAATATGTTTTTGCGGTGATTTATGACGGTGTTTGGAAGGATATTTTAGGAAAAGCATAGAGTATATATATATATTGAGGAAAAATTTGTAAAGAGCAGAGTTTTAGTTTGGAGAAAAGATTATCGTTTATTGATTTAATTTATCTGTTTGTTGATTTGTTGATTACGAGAAAAAACTACAAGCTAACCGGGCATGGAACCAAGTATGAGATTATTTGATATGCTTGCTGAAATTCAGAACTTAAAGCTTGAACTACTTTTTCCGATTCTTCTCAGAGAAGCTGCTTATGCAGTGTACGATGCTTTAACCGCGGAAGATAAAAAAGATGTAGTGGAAGTCGAGCGTGTGTTATTAGCGGCGTTTTCTGTAGATGCATATACTGCATATGAACTGTTTACAAAACGAAAATTATGTGACGGAGAAAAAGCCGACGTGTTTTTGGCTGATTTAAGACGATTAGCCTATCTTGCTAAATTATCAGAGGAGTCTGTGCGTTTGGCGTTTGTTGTGGGTTTGCCAGAAGTCTTATCATCAAGATTTCGAGCCGTAATGGACCCGATTGATATAATGTTACCCAGAGTGAGAGCTGCTTTGAACTGTGCAAATGTGATTGACAGTAACGCTGTTGGCGCTGTATCTAGACGCCATGCTACAAAAACTGCGTTAGTGTGTTACAACTGCAAAGGTTTGAATCACATTAGAATTGTTTGCTTGCGAAGAACTTGTCACCGAAGACTGTTAGATGTTTTAAATGTGGTGAGGAAGGACACATTGCATCGAAATGCTGGAAGCTGCAGGGAAACGATTGCAAGAGCGAGGAATCTGCACTACCTCGCTCCTGAACAACGGTGGAATGAGCGCATTATCTGTTATTCGTTTGAAAGTTAACGGTATGGTTGCAACAGCTTTAGTGGACACAGGATGTTCGAAGACAATATTGAATAAAAAATTCCTGCCCAAAAGTCAATGTAGGTACTCAAACTCTCAAAAGGTAGTAACATTTGAAGGAAAAGTTCATCAGTGCACTGGGTCAGCGGTCGTGATTCTTGAGGTTGATGGCATTAAAGCACGTGATGAAGTTATTTTAGTGGACTTCCAACCGTTTGGAGTTAATATGATGCTCGGAATGAGTTCCATTAAATTACTAGGAGGAGTATCCATTTCTCCTTTGGGAAAAGCGAAGTTCGGATTGAGTTACTGTGGAGCATCGGCTTTGAACAAGGACAAAGTCAAGAAAATCGAAATAAAAAAGAAAGATCATGAAGCAGTTTTTAATGGTGTTGAATGGAGAGTCAAATGGAAATGGAGAGATGGAGAAAGCCCCGATCGATTGCGTAATAAAGTGGCACAGTACGGAATTCCACAACATGCTAGAGCAGACTATGAAAACGAACTACAGGATTGGATTGATCGGAAGTGGCTGTTAGATTATGACGAAAATGAATTGGGGCCGCCCAAAGGGCAGATTCCTTTAATGGCTGTCATTAAGAGAAACAAAGACCACAAAATCCGACCTGTTCTGGACTGGAGAGAAGCTAACGATTTCATTGAGACATACACGAGAGATGCAGATGTGTGTGTCGAAAAGGTTAGAGAATGGAGAAGAATGGGTAACAAACCAGCAATTACTGATTTACGCAAGGCTTATCTTCAACTAAAAACTGATAAGTCTCTTTGGCCCTTCCAAACAGTGGTGTTTCGAAATAAAAGGTATTGTTTGACACGACTTGGTTTTGGATTGAACGTTGCGCCAATGATCATGAAATCCGTTGTGAGTGCCGTCATTGATCAAGACAAATTAGTGAAGAGTGGAACGTCCGTTTATGTTGACGACATTTTCGTAGACGAAAGTGTGGTGAGTCTTGATTATGTCAAGAGGCATTTTTTTAAATATGGTTTAGAAAGTAAAGAAGGTGAGCAGATTGGTGATAATGGAGTTCGTGTGTTATGATTGTGTGTGCGCAAGGTTGGTAACAAACTGATGTGGTCCAGAGGGAATCAAGTTGATGCTATCTCGCAAAAGTTAACCAGGAGAGTTGTGTTTTCAATCTGTGGACAGTTGATAGGACATTTACCCGTGTGTGGTTGGCTGCGAGTGATTTGTAGTCTCTTGAAGAGGAAAGCTGTCAGTCTGACGAAGGGTTGGGACGATGAAATTTGTGATGAGAACGTTAAGTGGGTGCTTAAAGAAGTATTTGCTGAGGTGGAACGTTGCGAGCCTGCTTGTGGTGATTGGGCTGTGTGTGGTGATGAGGGAAAAGTGTGGGTTGATGCCAGTTCTTTAGCGATTGGTGCTCTTATTCAAGTTGGGGAAACTACTGTGGAGGATGCAACATGGCTGCGAAAAGAAACGTCTGATATTCATATAAACATGGCAGAATTAGACGCTGTGATACGTGGAATGAATATGGCTCTGATGTGGAAGCTGAAGAAAGTGACTGTTTTTACCGATTCCGTGACAGTATTCCACTGGGTTTCTGACGCCCTTAGCGTTGATGTGAAACTCATTCCTTCTAAAGATAATTTGGCTGACGCATTAACAAGAGTTCGCAGCAGATGGCTCAACAAACTGACTGTGCCAGAGTGTCAGAATAGTTGTATGGGAATCGCAGCTACGAAGGCTGAATCTATTTCCGATATACACCAAAGAACTGGACATTTCGGAGTGAATCGAACGTTAAACTTTGTTCGTAAAGCAATTACGACTGCTACTGAAAACGAATTTCGAAACGTGATAAAAAGTTGCGAACCATGTCAGTCAATAGATCCAGTGCCAATACGGTGGGAAAAAAGGAAATTGGATGTTGAAGGTAACTGGGAGAGATTGGCCATGGACATCACGCATTATGGCACTGACAAGTTTTTGAGTCTAATTGATTGTGGACCTTCAAAATACGCGTTGTGGCGACAATTATCAAGCTCATACGGAAGTCTTGCCATAGTCCGAATACTCCGTCTTATTTTTTGTGAACGTGGAGCACCGTCTGAAATATTGACTGACAATGAGCCGACATTTAAAACTAAAAAGATAAGGAGTTTCCTTGATAGTTGGGGAGTACAAATTAGATTTAGAGCCGCTTATTATCCTGAAGGAAATGGAATTGTGGAAAGAAACCACCGTACGATCAAGAGAATAGCAGAACAATCGAAAATGTCGATACCGGAAGCACTATATTGGTACAATGTCTCAGCCGACAAAAATGGTGCAAGTCCAATGGACAAAATATACAGTTATACCATTGGTGTGAAAGGATTGGGAAAAGAGAATCTTCCTGCGCAAAATGTCACGAACGAGAGATTTCGAATTGGCGATAAAGTCTGGCTGAAACCACCAAATGCGAGGTGCTATACAAAGTGGCAACCAGCTACGATAACTCGGAATGCGTCGAAACAAATCGTAGAAGTGAACGGCATTCCGCGTCATGTGAAACACGTTAGACCTCGAAATGATACTCAGTCCTGCATTATCCCTGATGTGGAAATAGAGATGAATACTGAAACTGGTCAAGAGAACGCTAAAAATCAAGGAGAGCAAGTTAAAGATGTATTAGAGACGAACGAGGAAAATGTCGAAGCTGAAGATAGACCCCAAGAAATCGACATGCTTTTGTGACGGAGTGGTCGGGAACGGCGCATGCCTTCGAAATACTTTGATTGCTATTTGGATGATCCGTAAGGATCAAGGAGGAGTGTAATTCCGGAAGGTTCTAGAACATTTAATGACGTTAGAAGTTTAATAGCTTTAATAGTTTTTACCAATAATAATTGTAAATATGTTTTTGCGGTGATTTATGACGGTGTTTGGAAGGATATTTTAGGAAAAGCATAGAGTATATATATATATATTGAGGAAAAATTTGTAAAGAGCAGAGTTTTAGTTTGGAGAAAAGATTATCGTTTATTGATTTAATTTATCTGTTTGTTGATTTGTTGATTACGAGAAAAAACTACAAACGAGGTGACTTCGAACAGACTCATAATCAAAGAAGATAAGAAAAAGTGATATAGATGTGTGTTTAGTAAAAAGTGGTAAATTTTGAATGTGAGGTTCAATGGTAAAGACAGATTGAAACTGTTTGTTTAGAGTATTGGCAATAAAAAATTAGTCGCAACTAATTTCCCTAGTCATTAATTTTAATGACACAAATCTGGTGACTTACAGTGCGTTTGCTATTAATATAAGCAAAAAATTTCTTTTTGGTTTTTCTTGTCATTAGATAAATTAATTTCATATTTACGGATTGCATCACAAGTTGCTTTCTTTACCAGATAACGAGTTTTTTTGTACTCGTTAACCAGAGGAATGGTTTTCCATTTGCCATTGACATTGAGAAACCAGAGCTTTCTCTTGTGTTTGATTAAGAATAACAGTTCACGGGTTATCTGAATATCTGGAGAGGTTATTGCTGATAGTAACATTAGATAACTGATACTGCCAGGACAAAGTGCAGTGACCTTGTGAGGTGGACCGAAGATGATCTCATTGATTCAATCAACGGATTCGCTAATTATTAGGTCAAGTGTATTTTTTGAAGAACCATTGGATTGCATAAAAGTTGGTTTGGTTACATGTTAATAGAAGTGAAGTTCAAAAATAATATTAGCAAATTTGGCGTCCAAACTGGTTTCACCGCCAGTTGTATTCAACCAACCTTTGTTGATGTTTGCAAAGTTGAAATTCCCAGTAATAATAAGGCCATGGAGTTTTTTGTTTTCAATTAGAGATTTTGAATATGAAATGGATCTAGCAATTTCGTTGAAGGCTGATACGCTACTAGTTGGTGGGCAATAAATGCATCCTATAAGAAGAGATTCTTTATTTAATATAAGTTCAAACCAGAGTTGTTTTGAATGTTTAATTCCTGTGTGCAATTTATATTTTGTGCATTCATCGATCTTTTCTATAAATATTGTAATTAGGAAAAAAAGGTGCTGAAAATTCATTAACCAAGTTTCCGTAATAAAAATGACATCATATTCAAAATTAGCAGCAGCTAGAAAAAGCTCTTGGAGTTTTTGGTGGTTCAATGATGTAGCATTGGTGTAAAAACAGTTTAGATAACTAGCAGATGATAAATTTTTTTTAATTGTTGGGTGTGTAGCTGATTGTTTATATTGTTTGGAGGGCATTGCTATAATTGTTTGTGGTTGATATGGATGCTTGCAAGGGTTCAACCATTTTAACTTTTCTCGCATCTGCTGCTGCTTTTTTGTCCACGAAGGGATGCTTATCGATTCCACGAATTGAGATTGTTTTGGTGACATCGATGCAGCGAACAACATATCGAAAGGGCTGATCAAGTTTTAGATTGGATTGGAGCTGCTCATTCAAATTTATTTTTTTCAGCATATAGCTCATTGAAGTTTGCTTGCTCTAATGGAGTACGATTTGGTCGGATAAAGATTTCTTTATATTTTGTGTTAAATAATTTTTTTGTTGAGGAAATTACCTTATTATGAGCATCTATAGAGTTAAATTCAACTATAATAGGAGCAGGAAGGTTATTTTTTATCAAATATGCTGATGCACGGCTTGAATTAGTCAGACGATTAATAGATTTTATATTTACAGGTAGATTGATTGCTTGGTGTATATCACTAACTGTACTTGTGTCTTCATTTAAACATTCTTCAGTAGAACTCATATGAGGGTTTTGCACTTCAATAAACAATACTTTAGGATCTCTATTAGCCTGCATGCGCTTGTTTTTTTTCTATTGTACTCATAAGAGCGTAGCTGGCAGTAGTACCAATTTTGGTGATATCAGAATAAGAAGGCTTCAAAGAATGTTGCTTTTGTTGCTTTTGTTGAACATGTACTATTTGTAAACTTCCGTGAATGTAACAACTATTTCAGAATATATGAATTGATTGAACGGCTTTTTCTTTTCTAAAATTCTCTAGTTGTTGACGCAGTATACAGTTTTCATCTTTAAGTAGCTGTAACTATTTTTCCATGGCTGTTTTAAAAGCAAGAAATTCGTAACGGAGTTCTTCATTTTTATTTAAGGCATAGGCAACTGAGTTTGTTTTCAGTAGAGCTGACATAATTGATCGAGTACTTCCGACAATTGATGCATAACACAAATATAGATCAATAGGAGGGCTACCAACCTGAATAACAGTGGATTACCTCCTTTCCGTGAAATATATTGTTACTATTATTATAAGTTTAGATGTGTTTTTTTCCGTCTTAAAAGCTTTTTTTTTTAATCAAATAATAAAAAGATGTTTTTTAAAAATGGCTGCCAATTTTATGAAAGTTAGTCAAAAAGTCACATAGAAGTATCAGAATAAACTCACACTTATCTTTTACTTCATTTATAAAAAAATTCCACAAATGGTCCTTAGTGCGTTAGGTCCATAGTTAGTTAGAGATTTCAAAGTTAATTCATTATTTTAGGTTTTGAGAATTTTTGAAAATCAAAAATGTCAATTTTTACAAGAAAAAAATAAGACATCTCAAGATATATTTATTAACTTTCAAAATCTCTAGCTAAAAAAAAAGATATTAATGTAAGTACAATTTCAAATGCAAAACTGTGTGTATAGAAGAGGTAACAAAATGCGGTATATTAAGCATCTTTTTGTAGAATTATTTATTATGATTTAAATAGTACGAAGAATGTGTAAAAATGCATATATTCTTCCATGAACAAAAAATATAACTTATATTTCAACATAATAACACATTAAAAATTCAACTTATCAGGTAAAAAAAATATTTTTTGATTGCCAACATAATCATATACCAAAACTAGTTTTAAAGAAAAATACTTCTTAATAGAATTAAAAATGCTCAAAAAAAAAATAATTATCTTTTTTTTTTGCTGATTCAGCATAAAATGCAAAAAAATCTATTAAAAGGAAAACAACATTTTCTCAACCTTTTTATGACATTATAAGCAAAAACTTACAACACCGATAGATAATAATGTAATAAACAAAAGCTTACTAGAAAAACTGCTATTTTAAAAATAAAAATTATTTTTAAAATGGCAGCACTTTCAATTTTAAAGGATATTATCGATACAAAATCCTAAGGTAAAATAGCAATATATTTAAATGGAAACAAGTTTCAGATTAGTTCTAGTAAGGTATTGTAGTTCTATCTATAAAGAAACAAGCCCAAAAGTTTGAACTCAATTGCATACCTGGTTAGAAAGATATGAATGATTTACTGTTCCCGGTCAGACAAAAAAATACAATTGAGATATCAAGCTTCAAAGTTTAAAAACAATATATTCATTAAAAATTTCCTGAAACAAAAGAATCTTCTCCCTCTTTTTCTTTCTCCTTACCAATGTAACCCTTTCTGATATATCTCCTTTTCCTTCTAGCCGTTTTTTGCTTAAGAGTTGAATTTTTAATTGCGTTCTTTACTCTCAATATGTCCTTCTTCCACAAACCTTGGATCATAAAACTTCCAAGAGCTGCAAATAATTAAAAATTATTGTGAAACCTCTTAAACTATCATTATAATTTATTACAGCTGAAGCAACACCCAGATCTAGTACCTTTTTAGTAACAAAAATGTTTTTTTGTCACTTTTTCTAGATTATCTGGTTGAAAGGTTAATTTGGATTTTGTGTTGCGCCATCCAGGCATTTTGATAATAAATCATCTGACTGATAATAAATCATCTGCCAAGAATGTTTCTTTAAGAATATTTTTAATAGCAAGAGGTAGATAAACTGATGGCTTTTAATTTTTGTCATTCTGCCAAAACTTACACCAGCTTTTCTTTGTACGTAGACAAAATTGATGTCTCTCTTCGCTGTTGCTTATATTCGAGCAATGCGACAATATTACGGCTTTATTACGGTCTCCACTCCATGCTGCTAAGATATTTTGTCTAATACTCATGCCATAAAAGTTTTGCATTTTATTAACGATCTTGTCTGTCAACCTTCCTTTCCCTGATATAATCTTTTCATCATTTAACTTTTTACCCTTTAAGTTACATCAAATTTTAGTAGCTGAGTGTCAAGGCATTTTTCACGTAGCTGAGTGCCTAGGCGTTTTTGGACATGACCAACGCACTCTATCTTTACTGGGACAAGATCATCTCTGTATGGCTTTGCCTTTACAACATTCTTATTCGATTCAGTATCTTCATCTCCTATATAATGAGAATAATGGACATTGTACTTTGCCAATGATTCTGTAAAAAACAATAAAGCACCTACTGATTCCATGGCACCTGATGACTGAATGTGGTTGAGGTCACAAAAATGTGTATTCAAAAACTTTCCATAACCGCCTTTATTGCTCTTACTTTGTCACAAAGCACACCCATGACAAAACTTTGAAAATGCTTGGTAATCAACAACTTTACGGTTAGTTTTTGCAACAGCAGTGCACCATTTAGAGATAAATGATCACGTTTCTGCCATGAACCGTCAATTTCAATCTGTATCTCAACAATATCATTTTCAACTGCAGTCGAAAAATCTTTGTTTCTAACCTCTGTCACAGCATCTTTTATGCTATCACAAGAAGCAGCTTCATAAAATTTCAATAGGTCAGAGTTTATTTCATTAAACGAAAACAAACTCATTGGTGGGGGCATATTCAAAAATAGATGCAAGTACTTTCATTGCCTTGTGACGTTGTCTAATTTCTCTAAAAGCTATAACAGTTCTAACATTAATTTCTTGAGATTTTACTGCTCTGGTATCTCTATCAGGCATACTAAATGCTCGTGATGAATTAAAGAAGTATTTTCATTCACAAATTGCACATTTAATACAAAATTTTATTGAAAATCTCTTTCATAGTTTCAATCTTTTCATTCTTTCAAAGCTATTTCATCCAGATATTTAAGAGGAAATTCCTTAGAATTACATTCATCATAGGATTTAATGCTACAAATTAAATCTTTAAATCTTGAGAAATGAAAAAAAAAAAAGAAAAAGTTGTCGTGTTTAGTTAAAGGTTGATCAGCTTTATCTATGGAAATGTTTAACTATATTATATATATATATATATATATATATATATATATATATATATATATATATATATATATATATATATATATATATATATATATATATATATATATATATATATATATATATATATATATATATATATATATATATATATAAACATTTAAAAATATAAAAAATTTAAAACTTAAAATTTTCGGTTAACTTTTCTTTTTTTTAAATTTTTATTCTTTGCCATAATAACTTTTTTTAACAATTTTAAACTACCTTTTCTCTGCATAACAAATAACATCAAAACATACTTCTTTGCTTAACAAATCTGGTTCGAAAGTTTATTTAATCATACAGACCAAAGAAAATAAATAATTATTTAAATCTAGTTTTTAGATTAATATATCTATAAAAACAATTTGTTGCTATTCGCATTACTAAGTAAATTTTTTTACTCTAATCAACTAAAAGAATTTTTTTACATTTTTCTGTTCTTAAACCCATATCATGCTATATGAATCGATGAATGTTAAAAGGGTGTACACATATTTTACAAAATTGACTTTTTCGCAAATTTGTCTATTCAAAGGATAGCCCCATCATTTTGTGTTAAAAAAGTGTCTGTCAAAAGTTATCTCTAGCCTGTACAGTGTCTTAAAGTTGTTTTTTTTTAAAAGGGCCAAAGTCCGGACTTCAGCCCTTTTAACAAAAAACAAGAAACTTTGCGCTGAAGTCAGTGGACCAAACGTAACCTCACTTTGCTGTTTTGATTGTACAACAGCGTGGTAAATAAAGTTGATTTATTACGTTTGATCATTTTTATAGTGATTTAAATTGATTAACTGCTTTTTTAAATGGCTGATAGTGGTTGTGAGTCTGATCATACAAGTTATAAAAAAAAGATAATAAACCCAGATAATTATAAAAGAAACAAGATTAAGAAATCTAGGCTTACTGGTGTGGCAAATGAAAACCAGAGGGAACAAAAAGCTGATGCAAAGTCTATCGGAGATCCTTGCAGGTAAAAGATGGTATACAATAGTAATTAAATACTTAATTTAATAATAGTCTTAAGCCAAATTGTAATAACTTGTCTAAAATTTGGTCAGATTTAGGCTCTGTATTCATAGTTGGCTTAAACTCTATTTTGTTTCCTAGACTAATTTTTTTTATAAAGTAAAATTACGACATAGTGTGTTTTTTCAGTTGTTCAAGAAAGTGTTTTGAATCTATTTGCAAAGACAACCTCGATGATGCATTTATAAACTTCTGCAGCCAGTCCAATACAAAAGATGAGCAGTATTTATTATTACGCGGTTTGATTGATGTTACGAATATTGTGAGGAAGAGGCTTGGTTTAAGAGATAGCAAGGGAAAAAGTCGTGATGTCAATGATGATACCGTACGAAAAAGAAAAAGTGACGGCGGAAACAAAAAGGAATTTAAGTATCATGTTTTGATTGCAGATGAACGAGTCCAGATATGTGTTGTGGCATTTTTATCAATATTTTCTGTGTCAGAAAAAAACATTTGAAGAGTAAAGGGTTTAAAAATGGATAGAAAAGCAGTTAAAGATTTGAGAGGAGTACCTTCGAGTTACATTACCAGTCATGATATACTAGCTAAGGTATACGCTCACATAGACTTCTTTCCAAAAAAACTGATCCACTATGGCGTAAAGGAAAGGTATTTTTTGAGCAAAGATTTGAACGTGAAATTAGTGTATGAAATATTCATGAAAAAAATGAAGGGGTAAAGTTCAGTTACAAGTCCTATTATAACTACTGCAATGAGCACTTTCATTTACGTTTCGTGCGACATCAAGTAGACACCTGTTGCATATGCAAAGACTTAAAGCTTAAGATAACATCACCTCACCTTAATGAAGTTGCTAAACAAGCAGCAGTAACTGAGTTGGCAGTACATAACAGACGCGCAAATTTTACAAAGCCATAAAATAAGATGTACAGGGCGCTAGGAAAGAAAAAAGTGCAAATCTTTTGTCCCTAACCATAGATTATATGCAAAACATTACACTGCCCAAAATACCTGTGCAAGAGTTATATTACTTAAGGCAGTTGACGGTTAGTGTATTTTCTATTCATGATGTGAAGAGAAACGTAGTAACGGTCTACCTTTATCACGAGGGCAGGCTAGAAAGTCTCCAAATGAAACTTGCTCTTTTCTTTTGCACTACCTGTCTACCTGTTCTCAATGACGAACTCAACTTTTATGCCAATATTTGTAAGGGGGAAAATAAAAACCATTGCTTATCAAAACCTTTTATGGCGCTCACTGACAATAAGTGGATTAAAAAGGTCAATCAATTTTTCCCAATCAGAGGGCACAGCTTTTTGCCCAATGGCCGTGACTTTTCGATTATAAAAAGAGAGTTAAGAAGCCATGAGAGAGTGTACAGCGTTCAAGAAATAAAAAATGTTATATTTAAATATAGTAATCAAAGAAAGTTTTTTAGTGGTTGATGTGGAGAGTTCATCTCTAGTTTACAATGTTTAAAGTTGGTGAACAGTTCACTATAAAAGAAACGTTACCTAAATCGAAACAATGGGTAAACCCAGAAACCAACAAACTCAGTTTGCAATAAGCAAATTTCGCAATTTTCAATACGATTGTGACAACATAGGTCAATGTAAAGCCTGTGAAATTATATATGGCATTGTCAAACATAACACCTCATAAATAAAATTTTGGACAAAATTTAAAAACTAATATTTTAAGAACTAATAAGTTTTATTATTTAATATTTCAACTGTTATTATGTTAGTATACGTAATTTATAAATATATTAAATAATTATTTCAAACACCATATTTAGCAATATTATAAAGTTTTTTTGAAAGATGATTAATTTGAGTAAGGAAAATTTCTTTATTCATCTTTGAATAACAATATCTAACTATTGCTTTAAGCTCTTCCAAATTCTCAGCTCTCTAATTATTCTCGTACACTAGCCGTTTTAAATCACCCCAAAAGTTTTCAATTGCTTCTGGAACGTTAGCTGGGTTTATATCTTTGGGTACAGCTTTGAATTTTTTCAATTTTAAAAAGTCGATGACCGACTTTGCGTAATGTGATCGAGCTAGATCAGGCCAGAAGATAAACTCATTGTCTTTTTTATAATATTCTGATACTAGAGGAAGTCAAGTTTTTTCTAGTATCTCTTTATAAGTGTACTGGTTGGTTGCCTGCTTACTGTGATGAATATAAAGGGGGCTTATTTCACGGGGACTGATGCAACAAGAAACTAAGAGCTTCTCCTCGTACTTTTTACGCAAATTGTATCTTACTTGGTCAGAACATTGAGAAGGATCAGCGGCATAAAACCTATCATTACCAGCTAATGTGCTATTGTTTAAAGTAAAATAGCTTTCATCCTCCATAACAAAATCCAAGTTTTTATAATTTTTGTACAATTTACAACATTTAGGACGCATAGCTTTCTTCTGCTGATGGCTACGATCTGGACGATTTGTTTTTTTGAAAGTTCGAATGTTAGTCATTGTTTTTAATACTTGGAAAATTCGAGTTTGACTACAGTTAAAAACTTGAGCTACTTTCATTTGGGAGCACCCTGACTTATTTTCAAAAAATGCAGCGATCTTTGGAATATTTTCTTTAGTAGCTACCTTAGTGATTCGACCACTTCCAACTTTTCTTTTTAGAATTCCGTTCTCCAATTTTACGATTTTATCGTAAGCAGTTGATCTGGGTGAACCCCGTTCCATAAACTGCTTAGCAACAAACGCTTTACCTTTCTCTCGATTTTTTTGGAAAAAAATTTCCATAAATCTTTTGAGGTCCTTTACTTTGACCATTTTATTTTCAATATTTAAATAATATTTTTAACTTAATTAAATTTAAATGGATTGTAAAATTCTCTTTCAAATAAGTATTAAAGTTTTTTGCGTGCATGAAATAAATTACATAATAAATGCAATTAAAATGAGTCCAAAATTTTATTTACAGGGTGTTACTTTATGATGAGAAAAAATACTCAAAACAAAGTGACCTGCCAGAACAGCTTCTTTACCCAAACGGAAAGGTTCCAATAAAATCTGCTAAATTGAATGATTTAAGAAAGTGTATTAAGTATATCGCACATGACCATATTTACTATTGCAATGGTCTACATCAGAAAGCAACGATAGAGAAGCAGAAGATGTTGGGGGAAAATGATTAAGCATAGCTGATATAGTTTCTGTAATTGACCTTTTTTTCCTTATAATTTTTGTTAAAATATATAAACAATTCATAAATATACATTTTGTGAAGATTTATTGCAGTTTGTGACATTATTTTCTATAGCCCAAAATTAAAATCATAATAAAATAAGCAGTAATTATTTGTTGAATGTTAAAAGGGCTGAAGTCTACAGTGTTAATTGGTTTATAGGTTCTTTAAAAATAAATATAAAAAAATATATGTTTGCTTTTAAGATAAAAAACATTATCCCTTTCAAAAAAAATTGCTAAACCATTAACAAAAATTTACTGAGGAATTAGTGCTGTTTTTTTTAGTTTCCCGAAAGTTTACATTGTTGGACTTCCGCCCTTTTAACATTCACCGATTCATATATTGTTAAAAAGCCAATTAAATTTCACGCAAAGTCGGCTAATAAACTAAAAAACACATTTTTTCACAAAAATTGCTATTTTTTTTTACCTGATAACCACCTTAAGCCATGAATCTTGGTTACTTACAGAGTTGTTCATTTTTGTATGCGCGTTTATTCATTTTTATATGCGCATTTATTCATTCTTATATGCGCATTTATTCATCCTTATATGGGTGTTTGTTTATTCTAATATGCGCGTTTATATCCAAGTCAACTCATAAAATCTCTAATATAACTTTATATTGTTGTGAAATCTTAATATTAATATTAATGTATTTGTAATAATGCGGTCTTCGTGAAGGTATTGGAAAATTACACCAACGTAATTACATATATTTAAAGTTAATAATATAATATTTTGTGGTTCTGAATTTTAGATAAAAATAGATGGTATTTTTAAATACAGTAGAGACTACCGATCCGTTACTGTTTATCGGATTGTCGGATTGTGCACTGAACTATCTCTGCTGGAAAGGTTCAAATTACTTACGGATTGATTTGATCCAAAAGTAATGTATTGGGAAAAAATTCGTTAAAATTTTTTCGGATTATTTTTTCGGACTGCAATCCGATTCGATGCTTTTGGATCAGATTGCATTTCGAAAATTTCTTTCGAATTGGAATCCGAACCGATATTATTTTTACAGATTTATACGACGGATTCAGAATTAAGAATGCTTTTGAAATAAGATTCATTTTTATGTATTTATAATATTCAAATATACAATGAAACGAAATGATTTTCATGTCAAGAAATAAAAAAAGTCAAAATCACACTGAAAATAAATCATTTTCCAAATTCATTTCCTGGCCACTCAATGTCTTGAATTTTGCTGAGTTGCTTAGTGTTTTCTTTCATATATACCAACATCTCAATTTTTGAGATTGAAAGATTGGTTCTTCTTGAGCTGTATATATTCCCTGTTGTTGAGAAAACTTTTTCAGATGTTGATGATGCAGCTGTCATACAGAGGTTTTTTCTGGCATTATTGGGTAAGGGGTCGTCCATAAAGTACGTACGCCAAAAATTTTGAAATTTGACCCCCCCTCTCCCCCCTGTTGCCATGCGTACTTTTATGTCCCCACCCCCCCTTAAAAGTACGTACGTTTCTCAAATACCCCCCCCCCCTCAAATATCCCCCCCATCCCTCCTTTTTTTTTTTTCTTAATTAAAAGGTTTAATTAAAAAAAAAAAAGACGGAGGGTACCTTAGATACTTTATACTACCCCAAAGCTTTTTGCTTACGCATTTTAAAAACGTCTTTAAGTATAAATGCAAACAATAATTTAAATAAATTTAAAATTGGATAATGTAAGTGTGTATTTGGGCGAAAGGTTTATGCGAGGGCAATGGTCCACGGAGATCCAGGTTCGCTTCTCGGTGAAATCTAGTAAAACTTTTTTTGTTTTTTTAACGAATCAAATGTAAATAAACTATACTTAAGGTGGACGTTTTTTTCAGGCACCCCTCTTTAGTAAGTAAAAAACGAGTCTAAGGTGAGATCAGTAATATTGAAAACAAAGGGTAAAACCCAGTGGGAGGGAGCAACAGCAAATTTTGTGCCCTTTTGCTATTTTAAGAAGCTTTTTATTTTAGCAAAACCTAGCGGTCTTTGAGACGCCATTGACACGTTTTTTTTGGGGTGACTCCGTCCCATCAACCACGGCCCTCAGGTCTTACTCAGGGCCAGTATATAAGGGCGGGCATGTGTGCATGGGCCCCCTCAGGATTTTTTGATGTTTTGATTTTTGATGATAGAACACTTTCACACAACGTGCAAACTTAAGTTTGTTAATATGCCAAATGAGGTGGCCTTGCAAAAAATTTGGATGGCGGAGGCCATCCAAATTTTTTTCCAAATCTAAAAGTTATAACCATGCAAAATTTACACCCCTCTCATATTGGGGGTCGGGAGGGTAAGTGTTTTAAGGCTTTTTGTTCACAGGCCTCCGCCATCCCGATATTTTGCAAGGCCTCCTCATTTGGTATAGGTATAAACAAACTTAAGTTATGAGTTTGCACGATGTGTGAAAGTGTCCTATCTGGAACATCAAAAAATTCTGAGGGCGCCCATACATGTGTGTGCATAGAGGAAAACTATACCCTCTACTTCATATACCATACATCTTTTTATGTTGGCAAACTAGAATCTTTAGTCAGAATGTAACTTTTCTATTGATTAGCTGGTTAATTGTGATAAATTAGAAAATCGAAGTACGTACTTTTAAATTGAACTCTCCCCCCCCCCCCCTCCCATACGCTTTCGTACGCTTTTTGAAGACCCCCCCCCCTCCCCCCTATGAGCGTACGTACTTTATGGACGACCCCTAAATATACTGGTTTTGTTTCCAGAATTCCATTTTCGGTTTACGGACTTTTTATTGAAATATCTGCCTCAATATTTCGAAAATATTGAGGGAGTATTATTAAAAATATTAGGCAAATATTATTTCCTTAATATTTGCCTTAATAAAACGTGATGCATGCAAACAGTTTCCGAAAAAGAGCTAATTATTTAAAAGTTATTTGAAAATTTTCCTTAATATTTGTCTTAACAATAAATGATAGTTTAGAGACATGCATAATGTTTTCAACAAAAGAACTAATTATTTGCCTTAATTGTTGAAATGAACGTAACAACTTTTCAAGCTAGTTTATATCTCTATTTCTATTATTACTTCTATTTAAGTAGAAGAAATATAACAATATAAATTTTATCGGACCAATCCACTAATTGAAGCAATCCGCAAAGCGAATTAATTCGCCAAATAATTTGATCCACAAAAAAAAAAAAAAACACGCAAAAACTGAGTTTGAAAAATTCTTAACTTTTAAATTAAAATAATATAATAATGGCTTACCGTAATAAATGTAAGTGAAGTTAGACTTGTTGATCTGTTGAACGAATTGTTGTAGGTTAAGATTTCCAAATAGGAATGATTGAAAATAAAAATAAAAATCCACTATTTATAGGACGCGCACAATAAAAATGTAATTTATTTGGACCACACCATTTAATGGTGAACCGAACGGAACGCGATTCGTATAATTCGCTAAGCGAATTAAAGTTAAATTGATTCGTAAATGTTTTTTGGATTAATAATCCGAACATCAAAAAAAATCCGCAAAATAAAAATCCACTAGCAGTTCGTAAAAATATTTCGGATTAATAATCTGAACAGCAAAGAGAATCCGAAAAAAAAAATCGCAATTAGTTCGTAAATTATTTTTCGGATTATGGTTTGTAAAATATTTAACGATCGGACTGTTTTAATCCGCAAAATAAGTCGGTCTGACTTTTTGCGGACTTTACGAACTGAATCGGCAGTGCCTAAAATACAGGGTTATTCATTCTTATAAGCGCACTTATTCTTTCTTATACGCGTATTTATTCATTCTTATATACGTTTTAAAAAGCAAATTTAAGCAAATTTTCTTGTTTCTTTGTAAACGAGGTTAAAAATACTTAAGACGAAGACATTAAACATTCGATTATGGTCTATTTAATTTAGTATTTTATTATTAAATTTCTTGGTTGAATAAGTTATTATTTATCTAATTATTCATTTATCTAGATTTAAATTTAATTATTTATAATTATTATTATCAAATGTTTACCCTATGGATGGAAGATGCCATTCGGCAGTGCCAATCGTAAAACAAGAAAAAATGTTACAAAAGAGCACATTAAAATGCTTAAGCATTTAGTTGAAAGAAATGAATCTTCAACAAGCATTTCTATTTCTCTTAATTTATCTAAGCGCACAGTTCAAAATTTTGTCGTTAAGTTAAACAGAGGAGAATTCGACGACATGACTGTGTCCAAGTTGTTTTCTAATAAAAAACGAGGTAAAAGACCTATAAACACTCAAATAAAAAATATTATCAACTTTTTACGTACAAGAAAACAATCTTTGTACGCAAGAAGCAATGAAAGAAAATCTTTCTGCAGCAGGCTTCAACATGTCTAAGCCTACTATTTCAAGAAAACTCAAACGCTCGGATTTATCAAGATGCATGTGCCAGAAGAACGAAACTCAACACGAGTTAGAGATGCACGCTATGCATTTGCAAGCGAATTAAACGGAATTTCAAATGAGAAACTTATTTATTCGGATGAAACTGGATTTAATGTGCACACTAACAGCACATATGGTTATTTTACAAATATTTTACAGTCGTCTGCAAATCGTGGCAAGAATCCTAGTTTAATTTGTGCTGTTTCAACAATGGAGTGCTGGCTTATGAAACAAAAACTGGAGGCTGGAATGCAGATTCCTTTTGTATTTTCATTACTTCAATGTTGGCACCAGCGATTAGGAATGCAGGTGTGGAAGCGCCGGTGCTTGTTATGGACAATTGTAGATTTCACTTGAGTCTTTCTGTTAGGAAAACACTAGCCTCTCATGGCATAGCTATTAAGTATCTGCCAGCATACACGCCACAGCTTAATCCAATAGAAAAATTTTTTCTTTATTAAAGCATACTTACAAACAGGGAGAAAAGCCTCAGAATACGGATGAGGTAATCAGAAAACTTAAAAATATTATGGATACTACATAATTCCATTTAACTCCATTTTACAACCATATGTTCCGTTTTAAAACCATATGTGTAGTTACATAAATCCAGCGCTGGCTCGGCAACCATTTTTTAAATAAATAGCAGTGACAACAACCTAATTTACATTTTATATATTTATATAAAAACATAAAGCCTATTTATTGTTTATATTATTAAACGGGGAATTATTAAACGCTTCCAAGTGACACTAATGAATTTACTCGTTTGTTTATAGTTGTTTTATTATCATTTCGCTGCGAGTATATTATTTACAAATATCATCCTTTTTATCTAAAATTCAGAACCATAAAATATTATATTGTTAACTTTAAATACATGTAATTACGTTGGCGTAATTTTCTTATACCTTCACGAAGACCGCATTATTACAAATGCATCAATGTTAATATTAGGATTTCACAACAATATAAAGTTATATTAGAGATTTTATGAGTAGTTGACTCGGATATAAACGCGCATATTAAAATAAATAAACAGGCATATAAAAATGAATAAATGCGCATATAAGAATGAATAAACGCGCATATAAGAATGAATAAACACGCATATAAGAATGAATTAACGCGCATATAAGAATGAATAAACGCGAATAACCCTGTAATTGCATATTTTAGTGAAAACTGAAACAAACATAAAAATATTCTAGTCTACACGACATTTATTCTCATTAGTCGCGCGAACAATTTGCGCTATAAGATTTTTGGCCAAAAAATAACGCTGTCTATGTTTATAACTTAAATTGCTAGTTAAGTAAAGCACTCTGACGTCACACTGAAAAGCATGCTGCCTGGGGCTTCAGTACATACATCGACTGACAAATGGCCTGACTCGCAGCGGAGTGCTGCTACATCGACTGAGTGTTTGGGATGGGGCAGCAATCTTTTCTTTCATTATTCTTCGTTTTTTTCTTCTTTTTCTGAAAACGCCGTATGCTATAAAAATAAGCAAAACTATGTGCAAATGCTCATCTAAACCAGCTAATGAGGATTATGTATATATATATATATATATATATATATATATATATATATATATATATATATATATATATATATATATATATATATATATATATATATATATATATATATATATATATATATATATATATATATATACATATATATATACATAGGCGGATCCAGGATTTTTATTGACTGTAGCAAAAATGCTACAGTCTATAAAAATCCTGCTTTTCACATTTGCCGACAGTTCTTAAAGTTTGCCGTCTGTACTATATGATCTACATATGCCAATTTGCTGGTCTAAATGAGCTAAGTTTGCAAAAATAATTAACTAAAATTCATTGATAGGGTGTAGGGGAGGTTATCACACATATTAGCGCCAGGCTTGGATGTGCAGTGGCTTATAGTGATACATGAGGTCCCCTACCACTTATATCACTCTAAGCCACTAATCAAATTAAAGAAAAGCCATTGAACAGTATTATCAAAAGGACTTTTTAATCCACCTATTTCAAATGATTTTGGATATTGACCAAAGTTTAAAAAAATAAAATACAGGTCAAAATTTCATATTCGTTAAGCAAATCATAAATTCAAAATACATTTTAATGTAAACAAGAGACTTCTTTGATTTCAAAGAACCCCTAAAAGATATGTTTAAAGATACTTTTCTTAAATTTCTAAATTCTGTTTCAAGTAGTTCTGTAACAAATTTTCCTAACAAAATATACATGTAACAAAAGTGTTTCTCTTAATAGCGTTTTAATCAGCTAGACTATTTCTTCATGTGTATAATTTGTGAAATGCCTTGTAACATGTGTTGACATTTTATGCCTATTTTCAGATTTTTTTTCATGCATAATGCTGTATCGCGAAAATCTAAAACAACCTTTGTTTGCTGATCATTTAGATCTCTGAGGAAGCTTTTTGATCATTATTGAACTTAAAATATATGCCCACACTTTTTAAATTAAAAGGTTTCCATTATGTGACAGCAAGTTTAATAAAATCACCAGTCTTGTTAAAGTTTAAGATAGTAGAGGTTTCAGGGTGATTAAGAAGAATATTGTAAGTAATATCAGAAAAAAACGTTTTGATTTCTGAGTCCATTATTTTGTATGTTTTTGATAACGTTGACAAAAGTCAAACAACAAAAAAGTTCCATCGGTAATTAACCAAGGTTTTTCATAAAATGTTAGAGTTAGATTTTTATCACATTGCCTTTGCTTTGCTATTTGACTCTCTTACTGATTCTAAAGTTTAATGAATTTGATCACTTAAAACTAGAAATTTATTTGTTTACAGGTTTTCACAACATTTTCAAAAGAAATTTAGGACCATCAAACATATAATTTGTATTACAAGTTATCATAACATCTAAAACACTTTTCGAAAGAGAATTTATAGCATTTGTTTTCCAAAAACAGCAACTTCCTGATACAATAACATCATTGTAACATACACCTTGTCACTGAGAATAATAGTTCCTAGTAGAAATTTCCAAGTTAAAAAAAGAAGTAGTAGAAAGTTCATTGCAATTTTGGAACAAACTAAAAATCAATCAAAGAAGAAAACTGTGCAAAATGTTATTTTGGTTTAACCTTTTTGAAGTTTTGATGTCAATCAGATCATATAATAAAGTGTTTTAAAACTCGCATTAGGTAAATATTCTATCCAAAGTTTTTTTTACTCTTCGTCTCTAGAAAACTTTGATGAAAATTTGTCATGGAGAAACCATATTGGTCTTCTTGAAACAAAGGTGTCCCCTGTAATAGGTATTTTGTATAAGTCAAGACCTTTTCTCGATGTTAAATCACGTAATATGCTTTACTTTAGTCTTGTACATAGTCAGCTTTTGTACGTAAATATTGTATGAGCCAGCACCCATAAAACCAAATTGCTAAAATTGCAAAGTCTAAAAAACCATGCATGCAAAGCAATTAATTATTTAAATAGTAAACCCGGCCCCAGTAATGAAAAGCATGATGGTTCTAGATATTGAGAAACTTAACACATTACAGATATTAATTTTTATGTATAAGTATAAAAACAATCTTCGACCAAGCGTTTTTTCAGATAACTTCCTGATATCATTTTCTGAAAATTATAATCTGCTTTCAAATACCAGAAACGACTATCAAATAGGAAAAATTAAATCACAGCAGTCAAGTTTTCTAATTACAAACCGTGGTCCATCAATATGGAATCGTTTCTAAAATAAAAATATTAAAGACCTTAAAAGCATTTCATCGTTTAAACAACAAACTAAAATGCATCTCCTTAATTCCTGACATATATATTATAGTTTACAGAATTTGTTTTCAGTATTTTTTCTTTTTATTTATTTTTTATTATTTTCTTCTTCTTATGTGTTTTAATTTTTTTTGTTTTTATTTTGTTTTTTTTGTTTTCAATTTTTTACACACAAAAAAAAAAAAAAAAAAAAAAATGAGTTTTGCTTTATTAAATTTTTATTTTACTTTAAAAATTAAAGAGTTTTTTCATTTTTATTTTAATGAGTGACTAAAGGGGCTCTATGAAAAGGTTGTGATGATAAACGCATCATCCTTACCTTCTTTGAGTCCCTGACTGATTATAACAATATATATATATATATATATATATATATATTATAAATTAAAAAGATTAAAAACATTTTTTATAAAGGTTTTTTATGTTTACGATGTTATTTATTTTATATGAAAAATTGTAATATTATTTAATCAGCGAAATAAAAGCTAAATAAATAAAAATAAAAAATAAAAATAAAATCGTTTGGCTTCTTCAATGATAAATAACTTGTAGAACAGCAGTAAAAACATTTCACTATTTTTCATAAACATAAACAAATTTCACCATTTTCATAATAAACTAAATAAAGAAACCAACAGACGGTGCTATTTAATTTATTCTTTATAATTATAAAACCTTTTCATTTAGTGATTGTTATCCACAAACCGAGAGTTAATATTTAACCAAATTTCTGCCTTTGCTACACTTTTTTTTTTGCTGCAGGTTCTCGCTTGATGACTTTTAGTCACTACGTAAGACCTTCTTGTTAATAAAAAGATTGCACTTAAATAGGCTCAATATATGATAAATTATCGGGGTATGTATAGAGTTGTTTCAAAATATGACAATTTGACTTTTGCTACAGTTGCTACAGTCAATTGGCCATTTTTTTTAACTCCCAGTTCAATTTAAGTTGATACACTGCAAAATGTTTGACTTTTTGACACTTTCAGACAAAACCCGTTAAAAACATGGGTTTTACAGTGAAGCATTTTATTTTTCTGAATGAAATATTTCCGTAACATAGTCAACTTGGCTCAGCTACGATTTTGAATAAATTTTTGAAGTGCCGCATTTTTACTACTTGTAATCTCCATATTTAAATTATTTTTCTCTTTTGCATGAAAAAAAAAAATGTATGTCAAAAAAAAAAAAAACTGAGTTGACTGTAGCAATTGCTACACTTGCTACAGCCTTGATCCGCTCCTGATATATATATATATATATATATATATATATATATATATATATATATATATATATATATATATATATATATATATATATATATATAGGGTAGATTAGGGTAATATGAGCACCATGGTAATATGAGCATACTTAAAGATTTCTTAGATGTAAGCAGTAAAGTTAAAGTTGCTATGTATTTTTTGAATCGACTTTATGTGGTGATTACAGGAATCAGTACAATTAGCGTAAATCTATATGCAATAATTAGCGGGTATTTTGGTGCTAAAATAATGAAATTAATTTTTTCATAAAGAAAAATATGTTAGCTAAAAATCCAATCCTTTTTGGCTTGAAAAACAATGCATAGAAATATTTTGTTATGACTTTATTTAAAGATGCCATTTTTGTGTAATATAAGCATGCTCAAATAACCCAGTGATTTTCATTGAAATTACCTAGTTTAAAGTCCTAAAAAAGTAGTGGTTTTAATTGGTTTTTTGAATAAAAATAAAATATAGTAAAACTTTTTAATATTTTAACAATAATAAATATTTTTCGGTAATTTAAATCCAAAAAAGTTGAATTTTTATTGTTCAAAGGTTGAGTTGATAAAATTGAAAAAAAAACGAACTAATTTTTTCTTTTTTTTCTTGCTGAAAACATAGTAGTATTGTTTCAACAAAAGTGGCTTAAAATTTGATTTTTTAATGATAAGTTTTGTTAATAACGAATCATTATATTCCAAAAATTAGTTCTAATTGTCAGGTTGGTATTTTTTTTACAAAATTAATGTTTTTTTGTGAGCTAATTTAAAGTGCTCATATTATCAAGTGGTCTGGGTAATATGAGCATTTTTGTGACTTTTTTAAAACCTCTGTGTTTTTAAGAAAAAATTTCGGGTGCCCAAATATCTAAGTGGATCATGAGAAGAGATCCCTAAATATTGTTTATTCGCAAAAATTTTGGATCCAGCTTAATTATTTTTGAAATTATTCTAATTTTTGCTTAAGGTGCTCATAATACCCTAATCTACCCTATATATACATATATATATATATATATATATATATATATATATATATATATATATATATATATATATATATATATATATATATATATATATATATATATATATATATATATATATATATATATGTTATAAAACTTGCCCAGAGATGGCGTTAAACCACGGATCTCTAGCTTCTGAGGCAAGCGCGCTAAACATTGTGCTACGGCACACTGTGGAATACTTGACCGAAAAAGTCGATCAAAAATATTTCATTGAAGTTACCGCAACAGCAAAAAAATCTTTTAAGTTTCCGCAAAAAAAATTTTTTAATAAAGTGAAATTTTTTAAAAATATATATTTAACAAGTATATTTGTAAATAAAAAAATATATTTATTTATAAATATAATAATATATATATATATAGTTATATATTATTTTCAAATATACTTGTTAAATATATATTTCTAAAATATTTTATTTAAAAAAAATGTTTAGCGGAAACTTTTTAGGTTCCGCTAAACAATCGGTCAAATACTCCACCGTGCGGCGGCTTAAGAACAAAAACAACTAAAATAAAATAAAATAATATAAAAAAGCATTATTAAGTGCCGCCGAACTTGATTTGATTGTTTTGTTTTTTAAGATATGTCAAATTTAGGATTTTGTAGGAAAGTCGAAAAAGATTAGGATTTTTATATCAATAGGAAATATTTGTTATAAACAATATTTTTTATTCAGTAAAATAACTGTCTTTTTACTAATTAAAGAGGCTCATAAGTTATTTGCATTTTACTAAATTAAGCATATAATTTTTGACCACTTTAAAAATTTTGTTTTATCAGTTTTCCCAAAAAAAAGTTTTTCAATATGACCCAAAGAATAATTAAGAAATATGATGATGAGAGGAATTTTCATTAGATTTTGAATCTCAGAATCTCAAGTGAAAATGAATTTTTACAAATTATCTATCCTGCCTATTCAATTAGTTCAACTCTATTCTGCCTATTTATCTAGTTTCAACTTTTCAGAGCTACAAACTAGATGTCTTATTCTGATTCAGTTGGAAAATGAGTATAAAAAATATTATCCATTGATTGTTTGAACAAATAAATTGTTTTTTTATTCATTAATAATTTCACTGTTGTTTAAGAGATGCCATTAGAAAAATAGCTTGAATTTATATTGTGTGCTATTGTTAAAATAGTTTGAATTTATATAATGTGTATGACTAATATAAACCACTACCAATGCGGTAGTGGTATGGTCATAGAGGGCTCGCCATGTAAACGAGTAGTTACGAGTTCCAAACCATTACTTCTCTGGTTGTACAGCATTCAAGTTGTTTCTGCAGGAAGCAATCTTGTTTGTCAAGGTTCGTGTTTCGAAGTTAAAGCGTTGCGAGAGGATTATAATTTTTTTTTTCAATTTTTTACCCTCTAGCAACGCTTTTTTTACACACAGTTTTTTTCTTACAGTTTTTTTTTTTTCTTAAAAAAGTAGTTTCCTTGACAGTAGTGGCCTCATCGGCCTTGGGATACAAACTCATTAAATAAAAAAAAATATATGAAAGTATTAGAATGTAAAACGTGTTAGTAATTAAAACAAATGGAAAAATTATACAATTTTTTGAAAAATAAGTTTTTAATTAAATTATTAGTTAATCCAATTCATAAAAACTTTGTTTTTTACCTTTTACTTTTTAAGCAGTGCTCGAAAAATGAAAAAAAACATATCGGCGTGGTTTTCAGTATTTTCAAAATACCATCTTATTATTGTTATATATAATTATAGTTTAAAAGGTCACCCCGTCCTGTCTTACTTAGAGTACTGTTTTTAAGTATTTAGTAGCGGCTACTGTTTGATGGAAAAACAGCGGAAAAACAATTTAAAAATACAGTACAGTGAAAAACAAGATACAGTTAACACCACGCAGTAAATTAGTATTCCAGTTCTCTAGAGAAAAAAGGATATAAAAAGGTGTTTAAATGATTGAAAAAAGAATTAAACCTTAAAAGTGTAAAAAAAAGAAAATTACAGCCTCCACCCCATCGCCAATCTAAAGACCATTCCCCTCAATCTGCGCTCACTTAAATCTTTACCTAACCCTAGAATTACAACAACCCAATCAATAATTTTTTATCATTGAATCTACTCTTACAAGCTATTCAACTCTTCGATAGAGATTTCGTTAAAAACAATTTACCAAAAAATAAGCATGCTTAGTCCTACTCAGAATTTTAAACAAGTTTTTTTGAAAAAATGCATTGCATTCGAAAGTTATTACAAAACAAATTTTTTTATGTCTGGTAAAGTTTCATATTGTCCCTTAGCTAACAACAGCGCATAAGTCATTTTTATCAACTTTACAGGAGATGGAAAAAAAACTAACGACTTGTGCGGTGTTGCAAGGCCAATCGACTTGCACAGAGTTGCTACTTTTCGAATTACGGCTTCTGATTTGCTGAGATCTATATCATGTGACCAGTGGTCAATGATCATGCGCATTAAGCAGCTCCGTCGATAGACATTAAAATGTAAAAACTGACAATATTCAACTTAAGCGGTGTTGTAAGCTAAGGGACGATATTCTGATTATTATCTTAATAAAAGTAGATCTCTTGCTGTAAAAAATTTTTTTTATTCCAAGCTGGTGGTATTTATGTAAAACATAAATTATACTAAAAGTATCATATGCTTATATATAAAAAAAACGTGTATTCTACACGCACGTCATGTGTTTGTTTGTTTACATTAAAAACTATAGAAATACGCAGTATTTAACCGAACAAATTAAAAAATGGAACAGATGCAATGGAAGTTTTGTTTAGTTTTATTAAATTTATTCAGACTAAAAATGAAATTTGGTAGAACTTAGAGATGAGCTACATAAACACTTTAATAACAAAAAATGGTTATTATAGTAAAAGAAACAATATTTTATGCAGTCATTAGTAAAATTGATTCATCGATTTTAGTTTAAAATAGTCTACATTCTATTTGAATTGTTTTTTTTTCCTTTTTAGGTAGGTAAGCGTCAACTTATTTAAACTTTGTGAAATTATCAATAAACAAGTCAAAAAACATTTTATGAATGACCATGGGTTTTTCCCCGTGTAATCTTTAGTTTTATTATTAAAAGTTTCAAAAAATTGAAATTGTTTTTTTTAAGCTTTTTGTTACTTTTAGTGCAAGTATTTGCGCAAATGCATTAATAGAATACATATTTTAAAGGCATTAATTTAATTAGTTTTTAATAGAATTAAGTTTTTAGGTTTTAAAGATATCGTTTATTTTTGATTGTTTCCTTAAGTTCTTTTCCCTTCTCAGAAGATCTCAAAGAGACTGAATATTTAAAACAGCAAAATATAGAAAATAGTGCATTTGCGCTGTTTAACCTGTCGTAGTAATTTAACGATTATATATTAAAAATTTACTCCCTATGTTGTTATCCGTTTTAATTGTTTTGTGCTGTGCAACACGAGGCTCAAGCTTTTACTGGCATTTATTGTTTAAATTTTATTCATTTCCGTTTGAAGTTAGGTTGAAGACTTTAGTTTGCTCAGAGTGTTTGTCTAAAATTCTATTGGCAGAGAGCAATTTGGATAAAATTAATTTTTGAGAACAATCTGGATAAAACAAAAATAAAAAAGATTATAAAACAGTTAGATAATTTACTGTATCAAAAAAAGATGAAAAAAAAAAAAGAACTCATGTTTATATTAAAGTAGTGGTACCAAGCTAATCAATATAATAATACTAGCTGCAATAGCAATATTGAGAGAAAAAAGTACATGATTATTTAAAAAATTAAATTATTGGTCAGGACAATAATGCCAACAATACATTGTATCTTACAAATTGAATAAAATATTTTAGTATATATTAATAACTAATTTTAAATTATTTAGGCTAAGAAAAGAAAAGCATTTTATATTTTTTATGTTAAGGAGAACCAAGAATTTATTTTTAACTGTCAAAGAAAAATCATTTAGTTATTTTAATGTAACATTAATAAAATAAATTAATTTATTTAAAAAACTACTTTATATTAGATTTATTTTCATTAGCTTTTGCTGATAAAAGCAAAGCTATTTTTCTCACGTAGTAATTGATCCAAAAAACCAAACGTGTAAAATACTCATAGAACGAGCGCTCGTTCTACAAATATCTAACGCGTTGGGCATGATGTTCGAGCATCTTAAACGTTTCCTTTTCGCATTAGTGTAGTCCAAACTAGAAATCTATGGCATCAAAAATTCACATTTGGCCTGATTTAAAGGTTTTTAGACGTAATTCTTGATGAAAGCATTACATGGATAGAACATATAAATGTAATTGAAAATAAAATTTCTGAAAATATTGGTATATTTTACAAAGACTAAAGAATTCTTCAAATCTTGTATGAAATACCTATACTTTTCATTTATACAATTTTACCTAAATTATGTAAACATTGCTTGGTGCAACTAACGTTACAAAACTAAGTAAACTTCAAAACTAAGTAAACTTCTGCAAACAAAAACATGCTATTAGGATTATTGCAAATAAAAATCGCTTCTTCCATACAAAAATACTTTTTAGTAAACTTAATATACTAAATCTTTTTAAATTAGATCTTTATCAAATTCTTATATTTATGTTTAAACTTGATAAAATAAAGGCACCGTTATTATATAACACAATTTATAAATATTAATCATATATACAGCACAACATTTTAAATTAATAACTATAGTCAATCCAAAACATAATATTCAATCACTAAATACTCAATAACAAACCGAAAACCTAAATCATGGAATTTTAAAAGACGATCTTAAAACACTTTCTTCGCATAATCAATTTAAAACGAAACTCAAAATCTTTCACTTATCGACAATAAATAAAAATTTTTCTAAGATGTTTAAATAGAGTATTTTTATCATTGATTTTTTATTTACATGATGAATATATTTATTAACAAATTACGTAACGCAGTTTTTGACTGTTTTAGACCCCCTTCCCCCTCCTCCTCGTCACAACATCGCAATTCTTTAGTAACAAGTCCTGTATAAGTCGTCACAAAACCACTTAACCCTCTCCTACTGACGTAATTTATGTTCGAATTATGGACGACTTTTTATATTTCATGGCTAAGTGATAAAACAACTATTAATTCTATTAGTCCCCGTCATGTAAATCTTTTATTCATGTACTTTGTAATTGTAAATATTCGTTAACGGCAAAAATCAGAATTAAAAAAAGTGCTTAGAGTCGATTAGCGACTGATATAGCATAGTATCATAAAACTCAAGCCGAAACACGCCGAAACTCAACCGAAACACGCAAATCAAGCCGAAACACATATTTAACATTGTTTTTTCCCAAATAAATGGAATTGCTTTATTATACAGTTGCTTAGATTTCTTGATCATCACCCAATTTATTTCTTTTTTAAAATTGTTTTTAAATATTTGGAGAAAAATCGACTTAAAAAAAACTTCTTTCCATATTTCGCCTTGTTATAAAGCTTAATATCATTCGGTAGCCGAGTCCAGTCATTTAGATAATCCATGACATCAGGAAGAAATAGCGATTTGTCTTATGTGAATATGTGAATAATGTTCTTGTCATCAACAATAAAATTGAAATTTTTTAAAAAGTTTTCTATCGACTGTCTACATTTCGGACAAATCTCTGGGCGTCGTTTTTTTTGAATTCATTGTGCGGGTTATCTAAGGAAATAATTGCTTCGTGATGGAACGTTTTTTAGAATAATTAAAAGTTTAATTATTCTAAAAAATGTTTAAGTTAATTAAAAGTTTCCAACTGCATCTTTTTTGCCTGTTAAGTTTTTTTCCTCATTCTCTAGTAAGATTCTCGGTAAGATTAAGCGAAATCTTATGCTAAAAGATTTAAGGAAATACTAACAATTAAATAAAAGTTTTGTTTAAATCAATTAAGGACCACGAGAAATATTTATTTTGGCGCCAATATTAATATATTTAACATTCCGTAGCGCGGACTATCTTGCATATTATCTATTCTTTAGCATAGATAAGATACTTAAGTATTCAAAACAAGTTTTAAACTAGTTTAAGGATAATAAAAAAAACAGTATAAAAGTTCAATAGTTTTCCATAAAACATTTATTCTGTTTGTTAAATATTGCAGTTTCAAGGTGAGTTAAATAAATTTTTAGCTGCTTTTATATGATTGTTTTTATAAAAAGTAAATTACCAGATATAAAGAATAAAAACATTGACGACAATTTTGTCTTTTTAGATTACGGTTTAAAATGAAGTGTTTCTTCTCATTGCTTGTTTTGTTTTCAACAATGAGTGCAATACTCAGCTTATGTGCACCTAAAGTAAAAACTTTAGATAACTGTAGAGAAGTGTGCCAACGTGTAGTTGGTTGTTATGGGTTCAACTACGTTCCAGCTAACAAAATTTGCTTTTTAAAGGTATAAATCTTGTATAGACTTATATAGGGTATAGACTTATATAGGGTATAGACTTTTAATATAAAACACTCTCACAAGAATTTATTATTTACTTTTCTTTAATACAAACTAAACTAATATATTGTATATAAGTATTACCATTGTTTCTATTTTTTATTACTTATTGCTATAATTAATTTTATTATTTATAAACTCAAAGTTTTAACTATTTTTGTTGATGCTTAATTTTTTACTATAAATATTATTAATATTATAAATATTATCTTTTTTTATAAATATTCAAAGGTACTTTCTTAACTTTGGTAATTTGTACGCAACCTTGAAACTTAACATTTAAATCGGATTTTATATGTATTATATTTATAAATAATTTATATATAATATATGCGTGTTCACAGTATCTATATATACATATAAATATATATATATATATATATATATATATATATATATATATATATATATATATATATATATATATATATATATATATATATATATACACATACATATACATACATATATTTCAAGTATGTTCAAATACAATAATAAAGTAGAGTTCCATAGCATATACGTTTTATTTTTATTTTATTAAACATGTAAGCCATTTCCTTGATTATTACTTGGACTAAAGTTATAGTTTTTTAGAGATCCTAGATATAAATAATGAAAATTATTCGTATTATTGATTAACTGACAATAAAATTTGTGAAAATATCAATTAAATCAAAAAAGTGAGACATAAAAATTTATAAAAAACTATTTATTTACATGTGACAAATAATATTTGTGCCATGTCTAAATTGTTATTATGGATTATTGTATTGATTGTTAGTATTTAATAAACTTCAAACAACAGTTTACTAATGTATCGCCATTTTAATCTCGTTTTAATTTATGATCAATAATAAAAATCAAAAAATAATTTTTAGTCAATAATAAAGTGTTAGTTTTTTATTGATTATAAATTTATTGTTTGTTCACAATATTGTTTTGATTTATTTTAAGTGTTATTTTAATTTACTTTTTACTTGAAGAATGGATATAAATTTTACGGTTATTTTTATGTTCTCATCATCCAATCACAAATTTAATATTTTGTTCTCATCATTTAATCACAAAATTATTAAACCCTTTTTAAAGTTAAAATTTTAAATTTTCAATATTTAAATTTAACAAACTCTTTTTAGGATAAAGCATGGCGTCCCATTTATTCATTAGGGTCGTTTTCTGGCTTCGCAGCATTTAATATGACATATCAAAACATAGATTTTAATCAAGGAGACATGGATGACTGCACTGTAAATCATAAGCGAATGGTCAAAGATAAAAAATATGTCAATCTCTCAACTAAAAACTAACATTTTTTTATTTCATTTTTGTATTACGATTCAAAAAAAGCTAAAATAATAAAAGAAATGTTTTTCTTATGTTGTTCCGCCATTTCTTAAATATATATGGTGAAGGAATATGATTGTTTATGCATCACAACGATAATAAGAAATAGCTAAAAACTTAAAAATCAACTCACATTATGTACGTATGAACGCGCGCGTGTGTGTGAGTGTGTATAAACACCCGCCTAGTAGTATCAAGGTTTTCTAGATGTTTCAAATAATTTGCTTTTGAACATAAATTCAATTAGTTGAATTTATGTTTAAAAGCAACTTATTTGAAACATCTAAAGTTGGAGTACTCCAACCTGTTATTTTTCATATAAAATAACAACAAAATGTTTGCGATAAAATTGCAGCAGTTAAAGTTTAAATAACAAAATCTTACAAATATAAGGCAAATCTTACAAATTTATAACAAATATAAATTTTTTTTTTTTAGTGTCATTAAATTTTTTTTTTACTAGTTATTTAGATGCTACAAAAAGTTTTTGCATTCATATCATAGAGCACCACAGAATAGCATTTAACGTGGTACAATACCGAATTGAATAAAATTGTAACTAACTTTCAAAATAAAATCAAGATTAAGACCATCATGGCAGAAAAACTATAAAAATGCGTTTCGGACTAAATTTCTAAGCAACATATCTTAAGCTAGACACCATATTACGGCTTGAAATTTTGTACACTTACTCTGAACACTATTTTATTCCATTTATCAGGTTTTTTAAATATCAAACTAAATAATGAGTTATAAGTGCTAATAAAGATATTCCTAATAATTTTTTTTTTGGTGTATTAGAGAGATCCGACTCATCATAAATCTATCTGTTAATTGAATTTAATAGTTATTTTGAGCAAAAACTGAAACTTTCAGATCAAATGGACTTTTCTAACTGGTGAAACTGCGTTTGAAAGTTT
This sequence comes from Hydra vulgaris, assembly GCF_038396675.1. NCBI lineage: Eukaryota > Metazoa > Cnidaria > Hydrozoa > Anthoathecata > Hydridae > Hydra > Hydra vulgaris. Next base: position 21,997,190 of record NC_088930.1, on the reverse strand, counting down.
AATTGAAAACGAATAAACGCGAACAGAGATAAACAGCTTTGAAAAACTCTAGATAAATTATTTACGAAACTATTTAAAACCCTCCTCAAACATAACCGTCATAAAATTCTTTTTCTTTCTCATCATTTAGATGACCATTTCTTATGACTCTAAGAGTTTTTCTTCTTTTTTTTCTCTTTCCTGATGAGTTGCACCTCGTTCGACTAATCCTTTTTTACTTTTAGAAGTCGCTAAGATGTTTGATGCCACATCATATAAACCAAAATGTCTCGAAACACTGTAGCGTTATTATAGTAAGACCGTTAGCACCATCATTATATGCCAAAATAGCTGAATATGTTCTTATTTCTAGTGTTGGTTTGAAAAAATCTTTGTTGTACACGAGCCCAAGCAAGTTTGCTAAGTACCTCCTAGCATTTTGTATATTCCTGTCGGAGCATTTTTATAACAATTCATCTTATTTTAAATTTCTAACAATTGCTAGTATTAAATCTTTTATCCATAAAAACTACAGTAGATTTGAGTCTGTAGTTCTTTTGATTTAGAGCATAGTACTTACACCAACAATATTTTCCACGAGGACAAAACTGGGGGCGTGTGTAGGTTTTTTTTTTCTATTTGATTTTAATTCACCTCTCCAAGGCCTAGAAGGCCACTACAGACGAGGAGGCTACTTAATTAAGGTTGTAACCCTCTCTCAACCCTATAACTCCGAAACACGAACCTTGGCAATCAAGGCCGCTGCGCGGAGAAACAAGTTGAGCGCGGTACTGCCAGGGATGTGGTGGGGATCGAACTCGGAACCTCTCGCTTATGAAGCAAGCGCTCTACCACTACACCACTACCGCATTATCAGGAAAATTGGCGAAGTGAAAAAGTATGGTAGAAACTGCTTTCTTCATTGAATACAAGTTTTATTTTAGTAAAAACGAGGAGGAAATTCTAGTTACTGATTACGTATATCTCGTATAGTGTATAAAATGTATTTCATTTTAGCAGAGATATTCATTTTATACTTAGTTTATATCTATTTATAGTTTATACTGTTTTTATTGAAAATATTTGTGTATTAGTTATATGAGTTTATATAAAAGCATAACCCTTTAACTGGCAATATTTAATTCTACTTAGTTTATATTTAATTATAATTTATACCATTTATATGGAGCTATTCGTTTAATACTTATTTTATATATAATTGTGATCTATGCCATTTTAGTGGTGCTATTTGTTTTGTAAGGATGTAAATCGTTTTAGTAGAGCTAGAAAGTAGAACTATTCGTTTTATACTTAGTTTATATTTAATTATAATTTATTCCCTCAAACTGGAAGTACCTGTTTTATATATAGCTCATATTTAGTTTTAAAGTTTTTATCGTTAAAAGGAGCTATTGGATTTATATTTTGTTTAGATTTGATTATAAGTTTTGCCCTTTGACTGGAAATATTCGTTTGATACTAAGTATATACTTAATTATAATTTAACACCACATTACTGGAGTAGTTTGTATTAAAAATGTGTACCACATTGGTGGAATTATTTATTTTATACACAGTTTATATGTAATTATATATGTGCTGGAAGTATTCGTTTTATGCTAAGTTTATATTTAATCATAATTTATTCCGTTTAAGTGGGATTATTCGTTTTATATCTTGTTCTCATTTAACTATACTCTATACCGCTTTAAACCAAGTTTATGTACAGTTATAATTTACACCGTTTTGGAAGAGTTAAATTTTGAAAAAAATTTGTACAATCGAATAAATCATATTTCAAAAATAGAAACTCGTTAGATTAGTTTGATTGTTATTTTGCTTGGCATACCCTTTTACTTTTATCATGGTTTATATTATCTTAATTGATATATATATATATATATATATATATATATATATATATATATATATATATATATATATATATATATATATATATATATATATATATGTATATATATATATATATGTTTTTAGAAATAGTGATACCTTTCAAAACCAGCCAAAAATCTTCTCATACTTTTTTGTTTATATTGTCTAAATCTCCTTTTTAATGGGCAATTCGAAGTTTCCCAGTTAAAACAAAATAATATCAATCATTAAGTAAGTCCTCAATCAACGAGACATAACTATCAGAGGCAATTCTAAAAATAAAATGAGGGGTGGGTGTTTGGGTGATGAAACTTATTTATTAACCTTGCAGCTGTTTGAGAACTTAAAGTAAACTTCTCAAAGATTGGTTTCTTTTGAGATTGCCCAGCTTCAATCCAATGTGCCATTTCCCTAAGAAATTCAGGTTTTTTCTCCTCTAAAACGACTGCATTATCTAAAATATTACATGTTAAATACTGTCATCTAAAATTTGATAAACTCAACACTTGTTAAATGTTTGAAAATCTGCACTACTTTTAAGATCAGGAAAATATAAATGAATCACGGCATATCTATTGTTTCATTGAAAATTGGAAGCGCTGAAGAAACATTTTTATTTATGTTGTTATTTTTAATGCTTTACGCAAACTAGCATTAGGAGCGAGGTCTTATTAAAAAATGTTGTGGAAGGTGCTCCATTTAACTTCTCCACTACATGAAATTATAGGATTTTTAAATCCATTAAAATCAAAATGTGGAAATAAAAATCTTTTACAATTTAACAAGTTATTTCTGATATTTTCAAAAGGGTGTACAAATCTTATTAAAAATACTAGAAATACTTGTTAAATTGTAAAAGATTTTTACAACATCAAAACAGCATACTATATGGTAGTTTTTATTGATTTATTTATGTTCAAGTCAAAACTCATCTACGTTATTGCTTCTTATCTACGTTATTGTTTTCAGTTGCTATTTCTAATGAAAATCATTTTTTTCATCTTTTTTAAAAGAACAACTCTCTTGAAACATATAAATGTTTTCTGTCTGATTCTTAACTCTAATATTCTTAGTTTAACTAATCTTGTATTTTATTTCAGTAGTTAACTTTTAGAGGTTATTGAAAAATAATTAATAGTTTCTTACAAAGATTTGTTGAATATTTTACTTTTGGGTCGGATTAATTCGACTTTTGAATCTAATGACCATACTCAGGGTTGTTACGACATAATATGTCTGGCAGATCCGTCGACATATTTTTAGACATATTTTCTGCCGACATAAAATATGTCCACACACATATTTTCTATAGACATATTTTGACATAATTTAATGTCGAAATTATTTTCTGCTGACATAAAATATGTCAGACATATTTTCTATTGACATATTTTGACATATTTTTATGTCTGACATTAATTTATTTCAATCTAACAAATTTATCGCGCATTTCAGCTTAATTTAAAGAGTAAAGTGAAAATAGTCTAACAAATTTGTTGCTTTTTTACAATCAGTTATGCTTTATAAAACTTTTATTTTAATCCTTATTAGCAAAAATCAGTTGTTTTATAAAGGTCTTTTTCTGCTCTTTTTAGCGATGCATCATTTGATAGTAGTGACCAATATTGACTAGTATTGACTAGTATTGACTAGTATTGGTGCATCCTTTGATAGTATTGATTAGTATCGATTAGTATTGGCGATTTCCCATATAAGAATCTAAAAATCATCTCAAGCTGAGTTTTTATTACTGAAAGTGGTTTCTATTAGTATGACTAAACTTAAAATTATTTTTTTGATTAAAATAATAATAGAAAAAAACATTATCAGTTATTTTTAATTAACAGTTGATCTTGAAAAAGGTTTCATTATGAAAATTGAATCCAAAAGATTCTAATAATTTATAACTAATTACGAATAATATACTTATAATTATAATAGTTATGATATATTTATCATTAAAAAAACTGACAATTGCATTATAATTGCATAGTTAACTGCCATAAACTTGCATAAAATGTTTTGAGTGAAATATATATTTTAATAATTATTTATTTTGTTTTCCTTACGATTTAAAGTCAAAAATGGAGAATAATTTATTAAATGAACAAGTGAAAACTCAATTTGAAATAAATAAAGAAGGAGGAAAATGTGCAAAAAATTTTACAAAGGCAAATTAAGTAACCTTAAAGATCACCTTCGAAAACACAAAGAAAAAGCCGACGAAATTGAATTAGTTGAAGCTACCCCAGCTACAAGGCATCGAAATGACGATGAAATTCAATTAATTAAACGAATCAAGCTAGAAGTTGATGTAAATCAATTAATTAGAGAAATGATTCGATTAATGATGCGCCGTAACTTGTCTTTAGCATCAGCTGATGAAATCGGAGAAATGTCTTAGTAAAAAATGCACTCAAAAAATTCAATATTTTTATAAATCGTCACAGCATGAAACGCTACTTTCAACATGTATGTGAAAATATTTTTTCGCTAATAAGAGAAGAAACTGAAAATGTTCTTATGTCGTTGATTTTTGATAGTGCGTCGCAATTTGGAAAAACGTGTTTGGAGTTAGTTGCAAATATATCAAGGACGGGGAAATAGTTGACAGAACCTTAGGCATAATTACTCAAGAAGGTCGACAGTTTGGCGAAATTTTGGCTGCTCAATTGGAAAATGTGATTGGAAAAATTGAAAAATGTGCTAATAATATCTACACAACTTGCACAGATCAGGAAAAGAATGCGATGAAGGCTTCAAATATTCTCCAAAATGCACAAGATCAAATGAAAGTAATCCTTGAAATTTATGGTGTCAAATTTATAGATTTCGAAGACAAAGAAATTGATATTGGCGCTTTAGAGAATAAAGAAAGGAATTATAGTGAAGCCCACACTGTTTGCGTTGAAAAATCGGTTGGATTATTCTGTTCAGCCATGTTTTGTGGCGCACATGTGTGTCAGCTAGCTGCCAAGGACGTTACGTCAATGTTTGAAGATGCATTGATATATAATATAAGAAAGGTTGCTATTGAATCCAAAAAAGTAGCATATATTCAAACTATAAAAATCTAAAAAAGCCTCGTATAGACATTGCAGCTCGTTGGGATTCCACTTTTTTAATGATGAAAGATTTTCATACCAATGCAGAATCATATCAAAGGATAAGACAAGACAAGTTAAAGTTAAATGATGCATCATGGAGCTTAATAGATGAATATTTCAACGCATTTTTACCAATACATTCGGCCATGATGGATTTTCAATCACCAAAATTATCAATGAGTGAATTCTACGTTCGATGGATTCAAATGAAAATAGAAATCGAGGACGTTCCAGCAGGTGATTTGAGATTAAAATTGTTACTGACCAACGCAATCAATACACGAGAACAAGTTTTTTTTTAAATGTGAAGCATTTATTGCTGCTTTAGTTCTGGATCCTAGATTTTGCTTTACATCGGGTCATCAACTGTTTAATACAGAACTGTTGAATAGAGGAATCACACAGTTGATCAAAATCCATCAAAAACTTTGCACTCGACAAGAACAGTCAAATTCTTCATCAACGGAAGAATCCATACAATTAAATGCGTCATATTTATCAAATACTTTTGAAGAGATAATACCGATGAACTCAGAAGATGTTGAAGCTGAAAAAGTACGCCGTTTCATTGAATATACTTCAGAATCAGATGAAGATATTTGTCAACTAATTTTAAAATGGGCTCTTAATAAGCACGAGTGACATTAGACGTTGAATTCAACATTCTTGCTTACTGGAAGAAAAATCAAAAAACAAAATGGGATCGGCTCTATGAAATTTCGCAAGTAGTTTACTGTGCAGCGTTCTCCAGCGTAAAAGTTGAACGTGATTTCTCTGGATTCGCTTTGGTTTACAGCCATCTACGTACTTGCATTTCAAATGATTTTTTAAACTCTATCATGGTGGTAAAAAACATTTAATTGATAAAATAAAATTCGTTTAAAAAAATTGTTTACTTATTTAAAAAACAATTCTCATTTTCTTTTAGTCAAACAACTGTTTTTCTACAAGGTCTCTTAATTTGCAATAGAATCTTTTGAGATTCAATTTCGTCTCCATAGAATCTTTTGAGATTTCATTTTTCATTATGAAAACTTTTGAGGAACTGTCAATTATTTTATTGTTAAATAAATCATAACTATTATAACTATAAGCATATTATTCATAATTAATTATAAATTATTACCGGTTAGTCTTCTTAATATGAATTTAATGAGCTGAATATAATTTTTGCAAAATATTTCAAATGCTTCAGCTTAAACGAATTTAATTAGGCACGATATTTTTGAAATTATGTGATCCGTTTTTTTTATAGAATCTTTTGAATTCAATTTTTCAAAATAAAATATTTTTCAGGATCAACTGTTAATTAAAAATAACTGAAACAGTTTTTTTTTATTATTATTTTAATCAAAAAAAAATTATTTTAAGTTTATTCATACTAATAAAAACCACTTTCAGTAATAAAAACTCAGCTTGAGTGTTTACATTCTTATAATGGAAATTGCCAATATTAATCAATACTAATCAATAGGGATGGCACTTTTACTTACTTTTTTTTTAGTTACTCGAGTAAGTTAATTTTTATCAAAAAGTAAATTACATAAGTAATTTGAAACGTTTTATGTAAATTTACATTTCCGTATAAGTAACTTATTTTTTTGAAACAACATTTACTTTTTAAAGTAAGATTTTTTACTTTCAAAAAAAAGTTATGTAAAAGAAGATTACATCAAAAAGTAATTTACTTTTACATGTAAAAGTAAGTCACGTGAAAAAGCTATTTTACTTTTACATTTAAAAGTTAATTACTTTTGAAAATTACATTACATAATATAAAAGTTCCTCAAACTGTAATTTACATTTACTTATAAAAGTAACTAATTAAAAAAAAAATTATATTAAAAAGTAACTTGCATATGAAAGTAAATTACATAAAAGTAATATGCTACCAAATATAAATTAAATTTACAAATAAAATAATATTGTTTTAGTCGGAATTTTTTATTACAAAAGTAATAACAAATCTTTATTACAAACAAATTACATCCTTGTGAGAGCAACAAGTTGATGAAGTATTTTTTGTACTGTTCTTAACTAGACTTATATTCATCGATAAATTTTAAGTTTCATAGTATTATCTTTCAGCGTTCAAAAATAATGACCATATAAAATTTACAACCCCCTCAAATTGAGGGGTTTGAACTTTATATGGTCATATTTTTTGAAAGCTAAAATATTTTACTATGAAATTTAAAATTTATCGATGAATATTATTTTAGTTAAAAACAGTACAAAAAATATTTCATCAACTTGTTGCTCTCACGTTTGGGGCAGGAGGGGGGCACAAAATTTGGGGCTTTTTTGCTCCCAGCCTCCAATCATCGCAATTTTTTGCAAAGCATTCTTATTTGACATAAGTATAAACATATAAATGTTTGGAGTTTGTTCCATGTCTGGAAGTCAGCTATCTCAAAGACTAAAAAAAGCTGGTTCCGGCTCTGTATATAAAAATAAAATTTAAATTAGATAAGCTTACATTTTATATAAATTGTAAAGTAAATTAAAAGTAACTTATATAAAGTAAGCAAATAAATTTACTTATATTTTAAGATAACTTTGACATGATCTTGTATAAAAGAAATGCAAAAAAGTAAAACTTTAAGGCACTAACATTTATTTTGCCGCAACATTCGATTTGCGCAGTTTTAGGTATTTCTTCCCTGTAAAGTTTGAAAATATCAATAATAGGTTTCCACCCATGATTAAAACCCTCTCTAATTTCGGTCCATGGTAGTTTTAACTATTATAAGCCTTCTCTGAATCAAACCGTCTCAAAAATGTTCACTCTCTGGCCAACCATTCGAAAGGTCTGGAATTTAGACAAAGTTAAAATAAGGCATTGAGCAGAAGGCGCATATACCCATGGGAGACTCAGAAAGCGTAGTTTATTAGAAAAGAAAATAATATGGCATAATTGTTAGTCTTTTTTTACAATTTTTTCGCTTAAATTCATTTATTATTTAAAAACTAAGGAGGGAAAGTTTAAACTTGTCGTGAAATATGGGAGCTATAACACCGTGGCCTGAAGATTAAGGAGCCCCGAACTTTATTAAGAGGATTCATCATTTTTGTAAAGATTTTTCGCCACTTTGATATAAAAAAACTCCACCTACTCAAGAATATCCTTTGATTCTAAAAGTCTTATATCTTTATCTGCGTGTAGTATCAGTGGCCTAGCTACCGCAAGGCTAATATATGCAAAACTTACGGTCCCACAAGCAACTAAACCAAGAACCGCAAGGTTCAGAAGCTCTAAGATATACTTGAAGAGTTTTTTTTTGTTTTTTTTTAGAAAAGTTATCGCTCCAGAGAAACAGTAATTCGGCACCTTGGTCACGTATGTCTAATAACAAAATACACTTTGCTTGGCCGCTGTGTAATGTACCTATATCCCGAGCTGTAGCGTAAAAACTATTTATAAGTAGATAAAGAAATAAAAATTGTGGTGATTAGAGCCTGGATACAAAAATGCTCTTAAAAATTTACCATCCCTACTACAAATGTGAGGCCAACAAATTAGTAATTTTTATTGTTTTTGTTTTCTTACATTAAGTTTACATCCTCGCCAAATGAAGTGGTTGTTTCAATCTTTTTCTAAACATTCTTATGTGATAAGCAAGAACACACTTAAGTTTGGTTTTTAAGTATGTTTTTGTTTATACCACAACATTGCATAATTTTAAAGAAAATTTAATATGAAATCTTCTAAAAATCATTTTGACCAAAATTATTGCGTTTACATAATTATATCAATAATACATCTCATAATTTACGAACGTAAATTTTGAGATGTAATATTGATGTAATTATTAAAGACATCATTGTGTTATTGGTTATTTAGTTATCCATAAAGTCTTTAAATGAGTTAAATGTGGTTTTTAACAACACATTAAAAGGTTTTTAAAAAACCTCATTTGTACGTAACTATATAATAATATTATTAGTTAAAGAAGAGGCTATTGATTAATTAATTGTAATTGGTTTGTTGATAAAAGGAACCATCGCATGTACAAATTGTAAAACTTTTTTACATTTTCCTAAACATTCTAATGTGATATAAACAAGAATACTTGAGTTTGGCACTTAAGTATGTTTTATTTACCAAAAGTATATTTATTAACCAAAATCATTGGTTTTTCATAATCATAATATTACATCTCAGAGTTTACTCAAGTAGACATCATTATATTATTGGTTACCATAAAGACTTTAAATGAGTTTAATATGGTTTTTAACAAAACATTTAAAGACCTCATTTGTACGTAGCTATTAATAATACCATAGTCATAATAACACATAGTCTGGCCAGTTGGGCCGTTTTCGCAAGATTCTTTTGTTTTTTAACAATAAAAAATTAAAATTTGAACTGATTTAGAAAATAGTTTATTTATCGTGCCCATACTACTAATAAGTGCACAAAAATCTAAAAAATGGCAAACTTTGGAGAGGAACAGTCCATTGATTCTCTTATTTTAGATCTAGAATCAGACGTTTTTTTTGAAAAAAGTAAGTTTCTTAATGACGTCGATGCTTTTCTTACAGAAATTGAGAATGGAAGCGTTTCAAACAACTTAACTGCCAGCAGTGTGTGAAAAAATGCAAATCAGAGAAAGAACTCAAACGCCACATAACAACACATCACTCTAAGATTGACTCTTCAACACTGCAAACAAATGCAACAACAGATATTAAGCGTGCGTGTACTGCAGACGAGTTCATAACTTTCATTAAAAAAAGCCTTAAATTTGTGCAAAACGATCTTTGCTACCCTCCATATATCAGAGATGAGCTTTTAAGGTACAGTTTCTCTAAAGATGATGCAAAGCATTCATTTGATCTAATAAGGGAAGTTATTGAAAATTTTAATGGTGATGCGGAAGTTTTTTATCCACAATTTTACAAAGTTGCTGGTCAGAAAGGTTTTATGAAAAATCTTACAGATAAAACTTCAACTCTTGTAGGATATGACCTTGCAAATCACATTTTGGCTCACTTGACTAAGTCTAATAATGCCACCTCAGTTTTAGTTATTGATGATGAAATTAAGTTTACAGATAAAGAAAAAAGTTTAATTGAACATTTGGGTGGGTATGTATTTAGTACTTTTTATCGAAGGATACGTTATTCAAAAAGTTGGCAAACCAGATTTTGTCAAGAAACACTCTCAATTCTGTTGGCTGGAAAAATTGTAGAAAATGATTCTAATTATTTTGATGAGTATAATCATGATACTCATAAAAAATTTACTAGCCTAAAAAATCGAGGCGGTCTTTGGTCTATATCTTCTGATGCTTTGTCACTATTTAAAATAGCAGAAATAGCATTCAGAAAATCAACAAAAATTTTAACTAAAACTATTGACTGCAGCAAAATGACTGCAGAGTTACTTCAAGATGTTGGGGTTTTATCTCACTTCTCAAAAATTCGCTGAATGAAATCTAAAGAAATGTCTCTCAATCTTCTAGACCATCTTTTAACTCTTTATATTCGTGTTCGCTCATTTTACTATTCAAAGGACCTTGTAAACTTGCATAAAATCAAGTCTAAGATTAAAAGAACAAAATCATTAAGAAAAGAAATCAAGAAAGGAACTTTGAACTCCACTGAATAGTTTAGATAAAAAATAGACATTAAAAAAGGTTATTTTCATAGCCACAAATGTCATTAAAAACATATTCTTGCATAAGAACTATATTGCAGCATGATGGAGAAATGCAATGATTAATTAAGTGAAAACCAAATGAAATTAAGTAAGTTTTTATTTTAAGTATCAAATGTTATACAATTAAAACTAGTTTAATAGTTATTTATTTTTTTTATTTTATTAAAATAATTTTGAAATAAACAATGTTAAAAATTTTATTTTAGCCTCTTCTTTCTTTGTAACACAACTTCAACTTAAGAGTCACTTTTCAGCCTCTAAGAGAATTTTAAAGGTTAACAATGTACCTTTTGGTGCCCCAATTACGACTTATTGTGCAAAGTCTTGAATACTAAAAAATAGTATTCAAGACTTGGGAACCTTTCTTTTATATATATATATATATATATATATATATATATATATATATATATATATATATATATATATATATATATATATATATATACATATATATATATATATATATATATATATATATATATATATATATATATATATATATATATATATATATATACATATATATATAAACACACACACACACAATTATTTTATACAAATAATGCTTTTATAAGGTTTGTGGCTATGAAAATAGCTGTTTTTAATTTCCTTCTTTTGATGAATTTATTTTTTGTTCCAATTTCGGCGTGGTAATTTCTCTTTGGTAAAGGTCTTTGGTTCAGGATTATTATCAAGACTATTAGTTCCTATAATTGGTTTGAAAGTGAATTGGTTTCTTATCGTATTGTTATTATACCCAAAATCATGTAAAGATGGGTTATCTTTTCTTCTTCCAATGGCTCGTTGTTGGCCAAAATAATTTTCTAATGAATCTTGACATAGCCGTTCAGTTAAAATATATTGGACACCCATATTTAAAAGGTATTTAATTAAATCAATAACTGAGTGAACAGTAATATTGATCCCTTCGTATGTTTGCCAAGATAAAAACATATTCCCCCGATCAGCCTTAGTGAAATTTCCAGGTCTTTGATCTATAGACAATTTCCAATCTTCAAAGTATTTAAAAAAGACTTAAGTCAACCATATAAGCCTTTCATCATTCATCAAATAAAATGGCTTGGAAAATCGATTTTGATTCCTAGTGCAATCTGATACATTTTTCACATTTACACAATCAAAAAAAATCATTTAACATCTGACAATATTCAGCAGTTCTAGAGGCTTCAGCAGGACCAAATGCCTTTAAAGCAGTGCTAACAGATGAACTAAGTACTTGAGCTGCTAATCTTACATTCATTTTGGAAAATGGGCTTAACCTAATGTGTTCTAAGGAGAGATTTGGGCAAGTGTGAAGGCCACAGTTTAGATCTTCATAAAATAATTCAGATATGTGGTTCCACAAAATGTGATTATAAGTATTCCACATATATCTTCCTTTACCTGATGCAGAATGAAAAAGGCAATTTCGAGCAGTCTTTATCAAATGTGGAGGATCAGCTATAAAATATATAAAACGATCATCATCAGCAAATTTATTTTTTATGCGATAGATAAATTTAACATTTGTATTAATATCTTGTTCTTCTGTCATATGAAAATGCATGCTAAATAAATTACGATTGCATGAGGCAATCGTAATTATTTAGCAATCGTAATATTCTTGAGACTGAAGACATTGGCATGCCTTACAAATTTCATCCTTAGTAATAATAACTTTGCATGAAAGAGATCGAATATGTTCTTTTTGATTTAAAGGTAAAGAATAACTATTAAATAATTCAAACTTTTTAGGTATAACATGAATAAGATATCCATAAGAACTAACTGATTTATTTGTAATACAAGGGCATACCATATATGATAACAAAATTGAAATAAGGTTAGAAATAGTTGTATTGATCTTTTTAAATGCAAGTATGTTTCATGATTATCTGGTAGAAGCCATAAAAATATACGAATAGTAAATGAGAGACTATCATCAATGTAAATTTCGTACTTCGGAACAGTGTGAACATCATCCATCTTACTCAATTTAAAAAAAGTTTCACTAGCATTTATATCCCAGTCAAGTTTTTGAAAACTAATACGTTTAACCAATTCCTTAAAAGACTTATATGACTTACTATTAACTGCTTCATATGATATAGAAGGAAAACCTGATCTCTTTAGGGATTTAGAAGAAGCTGATCCTCGTGCTTTGGGAATAAGCAAACACGAAGAAGAGCATTGCGATGAAAAGCTTTTAACTGGAAGATTTAATGTAGGTAGTGAACCAGGCTTGAGAGTAGTTTTAATTGGATTGACAATTAACATGTTAGCCTCGTAATGTTTTTCGCAAATAAACAATATATTTTTTTTTATTTGGGTCTTTAGGCTTTCGTCAATTACTCTATCTTTAGTTATGTGTATAAGTTTTTTCCTCCATTCTTTGTTAAAATCATCATCGGTGGATGGTATCTTAAAAAGTGAAACACCTTTATTTCTTCGAGAAGTACCACAACCGAAAATGGAACAATTAGCACCAGGCATTTGCAAATACCAAGGATAAATCAACAACCTTTTTGTAAATATTATTCTTAACGAGTCTTTGTTTACAAACAGTGTGCACTATTTAGTAGACTGAGTTCTAAAAAAACGCTAACAATAAGATGAACAAAAGCGCTCTTCAACTGGCCAGACTATGTATATTATGACTATGATAATACTAATAGTTAAAGATGCTGTTGATTAAGTAATTTTAATAGGTTTGGTAATAAAAGAATACGCCGCATTTTCAAAGTATGAAACTTTTTTACATCGCTTTTAATGTGGTATAATACCACGCAATACTTGTATTTAAATCCATTTAAAGTTAAATCTTGTATTTTTTTTAATTTATATTTTCATGGATAAATTTTTTTGCTATATAAATTTATTAAAGTCGTAAAGCATAATATAAATACAAATAGCAGGGGCAAGAAGAAGACATAATTGGTCTTATCACCAAGCCCCTTAGTCTATACCGTAAATATAAGACAACAAAAATTTAAAAACGTAACACTATATAATATAAAAGATTTTTATAAAGACTTAATAGAATAAAAATCATCGGTCCTAAAGTCCTACTTTAACTTTTTGTTTTTGTGTTGGTTAAGAAAAATTTTAAAAAAAGAAAAAAAGGAATTTGTACAAAGAAACTATATTACTAATAAGCAAGCAAGCAAATACGCATAATCCTGAAGCTTTCCTTTTACACCAGCATATACCTTTAAATATGTGAATAATTCTTATAAACCATAATTTTATATATATATATATATATATATATATATATATATATATATATATATATATATATATATATATATATATATATATTTTTTTATTTTTTTTCAAGACTAATTAAAACTTCAGAAAAAGTTGAGCGCTACGTCGATCATCTGTAGTTTTTGCTTTAATTTATTCTTAAACTCATTTAGCATAGAAATTGTTTTAAGTTCATTAGTTAATATTTTATTCCATAATTTCGGCCCTCTAGTAGAAATTGAAAATTCGGTCGCCGCAAAATAACTTTTGGGTTGGATATAACTGTTATTTGAAAATCTGGTGAGATATCTATTCTGATTTATTTTGAATAATGGGTAAAAAATTTTAGGAGATACATTTTTATTAATTTTGAACATAAATATAAGAACTTGATAGACATTTAATTGATAAACATTCATTATATTTAAATTAACAAATAATGCTTGGGAGTGTGTATAACGGCCCACATTGGAAATGATTCTGATTGCATGCTTTTGTTTATTAAATAGTTTTTTTATTTTATTTTTATTTGTACTGCACCAAGCAATATTTGCATAATTAAGATGGCAATGAATGAACGAGAAATATAAAAGCTTTAAGCAAGTTGGATTTAAAAAAGGCTTAGCTCTGCATAGCAGGCCTATGTTCCTTGAGATTGTATTTTCGAGATATTGTATGTGATCTCTCCACGTCACATTTTCATCAAGAAGCACGCCGAGAAATTTTAAAGTGGTTTCTCTTTTTATGTCCTGATTGGCAATACAAAGTTTTGGAAGTTTCAATGGAATTTTATCTCGGTCATGAAAACGATGGAAAAAAGTATATTTTGTTTTGGTTACATTTAACGATAATTTGTTTGCATTAAACCATTCAGTAAGATTTAATAGCTCTTTGTTTACTGACTTAAACAGAATATTTATATCATTATGTGCATAAAATAGATTTGTGTCATCTGCAAATAATATTGTATCTAGTTCGGTACAAGCTTTGCTTAAATCATTAATAAAAATGAGAAATAGGAGTGGCCCTAATATAGATCCCTGAGGAACCCCACATGTTATGTTCATATTGGTTGTTTTACCTTCATTATAAGAAATGTATTGTTTTCTATTTGACAAATAGCTTTTAAACCACGCAATATTTGTATGTTTAATACCATAGTTTTCTAATTTTGTTAGTAAAATGTAATGATCGACAGTGTCAAAAGCCTTACTGAGATCAATAAATACACCTAATGTATATTTATTTTCATCAAATGATTTAAAAATATCATGAACAAGATGAACAATAGCCTGATCAGTAGAGTGGCTCTTTTTAAACCCAAATTGCTTACTATAGAGAATATTGTTTACATCTAAAAAGTAATACAATCTTTTATACATAATGTGTTCTAATAACTTTGAAAAGCATGATAGTATGGAGATAGGCCTGTAATTGGAGACACTAGTCTCATCTCCTGATTTTAGTATAGGTATTACCCTTGCAATTTTAAGTTTATCGGGAAAGATTCCTTGGTTTAAAGAGAGCGTAAATATATGCAAAAGCGGAATTTTTAAATAAGGCATTGATTTAATTACTACATTACTGCTTACATCATCAACTCCATTACCTTTATTTGGTTTAAGTAAGTACATGGCATCTAGCAATTCTGTTTCTGTTAGCATATTATTGTCCATTATATTATTATTAGAGTTTAGGTATGATTTGAAGCAAGTTTGACTTTTATTTATTTTTGATGCTAAACTTGGACCTGTGCTAACAAATGCATGGTTAAACGAATTAGCAATTATTGCGTCGTTAATAATTTCACAGTCATTTATAATTAGTTTTTTTGGTAAACAACTATTATTCATATCTTTTTTACCTATAACCTCTTTTATTATGTTCCAAGTTTTTTGAATATCATTTTTGTATTTTAGCAATTGGCTACTATAGTAAAATTTTTTTGAGCGCTTTACAATCGTCACAAAAAGGCGATTATAGTTTTTATAGTTTGTTTCATTTTTAAAAGTCCTTTTTTTAATGAACTTCTCATACAATCGTTGCTTTTTTTTCGAAGATTTTATGATTATCCAGGGATTTTGTAGAGTTTTTAATTTAATAAATTTAGTTGTTATTGGGAATGCTTTATTGTAGTGACATTCAAATATATGATAAAATTTATCATAAGCTTCATTAACATTTTTTTTTTCAAAACGGGTTCCCAGTTTGTTGTCGATAAAAGGCTAATAAATGTCACAAGAGAAGCGTCCTTAATTACTCGTTTTTTAGTTTTTACTTTTTTAGAAGGTTGATTTAACGATTTTTGTGCTGTTATAAAAACCGGAAAATGATCAGATATGTCTGTAATAAATATTCCAGTTTTAATTTTTACGTTTTTGAAATAATTAATTATAATTTGATCAATTGAAGTAGCAGTATTTTTTGTAATTCGAGTAGGTTTATTTATAGTAGGAATAAATCCATTTTGAAACATAATATTGAAAAAAGTTCTGACGTCTTTGTTTTTGTTGTATTCAAGTAAATCTAAATTCAGATCGCCTACGAAGTAAACGCATTTGCCACATAATTCTTCGCTTATAATTAAGCTTTTAATTTGTTTGTTAAATGCTTTTTTATTACCAGAAGGCGGTCTGTATATGACGTGTACAACTGCGTTCTTGCAAGTTTTGTTTACAACTTCTATTGATAACAATTCAAAATCATGCGTAACAGCAAAATAATTTTTGCGTAGTTTGAAATCTAAGGAGTTGTGGATAAAAATGCACAATCCTCCACCTGTTTTTTCAGAGTCTCTAATTTGATGCAAAACTTTATAATTATTAAGTTGAAAATTAGAATTGTTTTCAATTTCCTTATCGCGGCACCATGTTTCGGTTAGACATATAATTTGAAAGTTAATTTTGACACTGAATAAAAATTGCTTAAATTTCTCAAAATTTTTTTGGAGGCTCCTTATATTAAGGTGTAGGATAGATAATGCAGTTGAATTTATGTCAGCAGTAATACATGAGATATCTGAACTATAGTAATAAGGACTTATATTTAATAATCCCTCCTCATCATTATAAAATTTAATATCTGATTGATTTTTTAACGGTATATATTTGTTTATTAGGAAAGGTTCAAGATTATTTATGTCAATATTAATCAGAGCGCTATTATCAAAATTATTCCTAAATAATCGATTAGTTTCCATTTTAAAAATATAAATTTAAGATAACAAATATAAATAAAAATAAAAATAAAAATAATTACTATTCCTTTCGAATCCACTCTCGAACGATTAGTTTATCGTAAGATATTATTGCAAACTTGCCAAGCTCTCGTTCCTTTTTCATTCGCTCTTTTAGATCTTTTCTTATTAATATTGTTTCTGTGCAGTAATCTTCATTAACGTAGATTTTTTTTCCTTTTAATTTTTGGACGTTTTTTAAAATAGCAACTTTATCTTTATAATTTAGAAGTTTAATGACAACTGTTCTAATCTTTTTCGAGTCTCTAATCCCAGTCCTATGTGCCCGTTCAATTTTTATATTTTTCAATCCAAGTAAATCTTCGAAGAATTTTTGCACTTTTAATTCAGTCTCATTCCAATTTTCGTTTTCACTTTCTTTTAATCCGTCAATTCTCAAGTTATTTCTTCTTGAGCGGTCTTCTATTTCTCTAAGTTTACTCTTTATTTTTGTGATCTCACTATTATCTTTTATCTTGTTATTAATTTCTTTTGTTTTTTTCTTCAGTAGTTCTAATTTACCTGAGATAATATCATCGTTTGCTTGAATGAATTTCTGCATTTCACTGAATTCAGTTACTAACAACGTCACGGATTTATTTGTTAATTCAAGGTCGTTTGTAATGGCGATTATTTTATTTGAGTTATCAATATTATCTTTATCATTTTTATCAAGTCGTTCAGTAATAATTTTCATGAACTTAAATGTTAATGAACTTAATGAACTTAATGTTAATGATTAAATTTAGATTAAATTAATTGATTAAATTAATGTTAATGATTTAAATTAATGTTAATGATTAAAAATTAATAAATTGATTAAATTAATGTTAATGATTAAATTTAATCATGTTAATGAACTTAAATTTAGTTTAAAATGTTAAAAAAATGTATTTATAAATGTTATAAACTCATCACTCTCACACCAATGGCATTAAAGGAAAGTCAACATTTTTAAGGGTTTATTTTTAGCAGACTCCAATTATCGCAATACTTTTGAAAAGCTTTACATAAACATGAATATATAAATATTTGGAGTTTGCTTCATGTCGTTACATAAAGTTAAGTTCTCAAACAAAAACAAAAAGCTTGCTGCGGGGCTGATTTTAAATATGTGATTGGAATCTGGTTGTTTAAATATTGTGATTTGCACTTTGTTATTTTTTTACTTTAAATTTTTTGAAAATTCAAAGTAAAAAAAGTAACAAAAATTTACTGAAAAAAAAAGAATTTGATATTATTTCATCTGTATGATAAAACAACATCAAGACAATTTTCTTCACAATCGACCATATAATTTAAAATTTGAAAGTGTGCTTTTTTGAACCATCCTACTAAATACGCTATATTAAATAAATTAAAATAGGCGGTTTTTGCGGTTATAAAAAGTTATAAATCTTTTTTCAAGTTAAATACTTTTACATTTATACTTTTTTAACTTAAGTTTTTTTTTTCAAATTAATCTTGATGTTATTTACATCAGTTGTTTGAAAGTTTTTTTTTGGAAGACTGTCTGGTTTAATGTTCTTGCTTTGGAAATGGCTCTACATTTTGCAATTTTATTCTAAGTTTTGTATTTTGGCTTCCTTTATTCAGCGTGGTTGTTAAAAACCAATCTAACCAAAAAAAGTTATTTCTGGAAACTCGAATAATTGTTAGATAATAGAATAATAAAGGAATAATTGTTTTCTGGAATGGACTAATTGAATTTAGTTCATTCCAGACAACAGTTTTATGAATAGCTATTAATAAATAAACAAAAAAAATTAACTTTAATTTCTGAGTGGCTGTTTCGACCAGAGCTGACCAGTGCCATCCCGAATGGGGGTGAGGGGGTATCCCCACCCCAAAGCTATTATATATGCATTTGAGTTAGCACATTTGTACATTTAGTTGGCAAGTTTTGAAGTATTGTTGGCAAAATATCAAATATCGAGGACCTTTTTTTGTGTGCGTGTGTGTCTCTAGTTAGGAAAAACACATAAGAACCCCCTCCTCAATCAGAGACCTCTTCGGGACGGCTCTGACAACAACCACGCTGAATAAGAGAAGCGAAAAGCAGCAGCATAACTACAAATATGCCCGGCTCATTTACGGTAAATTTTTATCAGGGCCACTAACTTATTTCCTCCCGAAAAAAAATTAACACTGAAACAAATAAATCAAAAAAATGTTTTCAAAACTTTTATGTAAAAAATCTTTAACAATATATTATACAAAATAAAATATTACAGATAAAAGTAAGGGTACGACCTCCTTGCCCAGGAAACAAATTTAACATGCACGTTCATCGGGACTACACAAATGCTGTCAAGATAAAGTAAAATCAAAGTAAAGCCGGAATGATAAAGTAAAATTAAAAAAAAAAAAGTTTCATAAAAGTGGAGTTCTCTCCAGTGCTCTGAAAACAATTTCAACTTGTACTTTTATTAAGTTTACACAAATGCTGGAAGGTTACCCATAGCTTAGAAATTATGCCCCCTTTCCCCCATCTTCCCCCGACAAGCTTTCATAATGGCCATTAACCTAATCTGCTAAACAAACAAAAAGAAATAAAAAATCAATGATTATTTAGCAGCCCCTATTAGTACTCATGCTACAGGGAGCTCGTCTCTATACTACTATTATGGGCTATATTTGCCCCTAATTATAATAGAACTACCCTTTACGATATACGTGAAAAAAAACAGGCAATAGATTTGAATACGCTACCTATCTCAAAAATCATGTTAAATCAACATGAAATGGCTGTTCTTTGAGAAAGTAAATAATATAACTTACTTTTTACTTACTTACCAAGTAAAATATAAAATTTCAAAGAAAAAATTACTTTTATTTGTAAAAGTAAATAACAACTTTTTTTCAAATTACTTTTATGTAAGCTGTTTTTGTTAATTACTTACTTTTCCGCGTAAAAGTAATTTGCTGTTACGATGTAGTTTTGCTTTACTTTGTAAAGTAAGTGTTATGTCTTTTAAATATTATATTTACGTAAGTTTATTTCATAAATGTATTTTTTTACATTTAAAAAGTAAATTACATATTGATGTAAACTTTTTACATAACTATAACCAAAATTACTTTTTAAAGTAGTTTACTTGACATAACTTACCATTAAAAGTAAGTTTCTTTTACAAGTAAAAGTAAAAATGTAAATAACTTTTACTTGTAAAAGTAAATTACTTTTTCAAGTAACACTTATTTAAAAAACTTAACTTATGTAATTAAGTTTTACGCGTTATATAATTTATGTAAAAAAAAACGAATTACTTTTAAAAATAAGTAAATTATATATTTTTATATGAGTTATGTAAAATAATTAACGCGTAAAAGTAATTCACGTTTTTACATCAAAATAAGTAAAAGCGCCATCCCTACTAATCAATACAATCAAATACTATCTAATGATGCGTCAATACTAGTTAATATTAGTCAATACTATCAAACGATACGTCACTAAAAAGGGCAGAAAAAGACCTTTATGAAACAACTGATGTTTGCTTATAGAGATTAAAATAAAAGTTTAATGAAGCAAAAAAGCAACAAATTTGTTAGACTATTTTCACTTTACTCTTTAAATTAAGCTGAAATGCGCGATAAATTTGTTAGATAGATTTTTTCTTCAAGAATATGTCAGACATAAAATTATGTCAAAATATGTTCATAGAAAATATGTCTGACATATTTTATATCAGTAGAAAATAATTCAGAAATAAATTTTACAAAAATATGTCCATAGAAAATATGTCTGACATATTTTATGTCAGCAGAAAATAATTCAGACATAAAATTGTCAAAATATGTCCATAGAAAATATGTCTGACATATTTTATGTCAGCAGAAAATAATTCAGACATAAAATTATGCCAAAATGTGTCCATAGAAAATATGTCTGGCATATTTTATGTCAGCAGAAAATAATTCAGACATAAAATTATGTCAAAATATGTTTATAGAAAATATGTCTGACATATTTTATGTCAGCAGAAAATAATTCAGACATAAAATTATGTCAAAATATGTTTATAGAAAATATGTTTGACATATTTTATGTCAGCAGAAAATAATTCAGACATAAAATTATGTCAAAATATGTCCATAGAAAATATGTGGGACATATTTTATGTCAGCAGAAAATATGTCTCAGACATATTTGACAGATAACATCCCTGACCACTGTCAGGGATGTTATCTGTCAAATATGTCTGAATGTCACTCCGACATCATTGCTAAAGTCATTTATGAATTAAACTCTTCTACAATAACGTTCAAAGTAGCACTAGTTTAATAGTCTTATAAAAATTATCTATTCTATTTTCTCTAAAACACTTAAGAAGTGCTACTAATATAAGTCATGTTTTACTGTATGAAGAAAAATGGCATCTGTGGTTTCAATTTTTAAAGCTCTGGTGAACACTCTGACCTATTAAACTATCGTCTGATTATTCTTCTTTCTACCCTTAGCAAGGTCTTTGAGTTTTTAATTAACAAACTTAAAATCTTATTTTGAATCTCACAATTTACTCTCTGACAATCAATAACTGCTCTTGAAATGTTAAAAGCATTTGATAGAGTTTGACACTGATCTTCTTTGTAAGCATGCTTCATATAGTGTCTGGGAAAGTTTATGAATAATGTTTTCCTTGAAGGCCCACACTCTTCCTCAATTTCAGTAACTTTTAGATAACCTCAAGGTTCTCCTCTTGATCCGGTTTTTTTTCTACTTTACATTAATGTTTTTTCTGAAAATGTTACATTTAAAGGGGATCTATTTGCTGACGACTAATTTTTTTAACTCCGCATCTGACAAAAGTCTTCCCTTTTTGATTGCTTACAATAGACAACCGATAAATTATTCTCTTTTGAATTGATCTCTCTTCTGTAACAGCTCAGGACTTTATTGGCTTGTGAGTTCTTACTTAAAAAAAACTCTGTTATTAATTACAAACAACTATTGTAATATTGTTTACATTCTTTTATTGGAGGGTGGCAACCCTCTCACTTAGTCCTCTACTGTTCATCTTCTAGTAGTATTATTCCCTATTGACTTTTCGCAGAAAACACATATAAAACCCATTGTAAAATTAGCATTTGCTAAGGTTGCCTCTATTTATTATACTTGTACTTTTCTTACTCCTGAATCTGTTCTCAAGCTCTACAAATCTCTTATTTATCCCTTTATGTAATTTACTGCTATTCTATTTTGACGATGTTCTTTCTTTTATAGACAAAATCAAAAAAGGCATTGTAAATGTAGTTGGACCTTCTCTTTCAGCCAAGCTTGAGTCACTCTCTCATTGTCGTAAGATCTTTTCTAAAAATACTATCATGGCTGCCGCTTAAACAAGATATCATATCTAGTTTCACCAACCAAAACTCATCCTCTTTTAACTTTCCATTAAGCAAAGACACATCCTTTTGTTGTATATTTTCCAAAAGCTCTAAAAACTTTTATAAATCTAGTTTTTTACCTTAAACATTAAATTTCAAGTTTTTTTTCAATCGCCTACTTGCTCTTTAGCGCTATTCCTTGTTTTCTAGTAACTCCCAACTTAATTGTGGTTTAATTGCAATGATAAAATGCAAGGAGTGGCTTAAGAGCCGCTAAGTAACCAATGAGAAAAACTCTAATGAATTGCTAAAAAATGCCTAAATAGGTCCACTGCAAATCCACTATAACAATGTTTGATGACTATCTTACACTCTGTGGTATTTTTATTATTTAAAATGAGTTTTAAAGTTGCATTTGTAGATCCTGGTTAAGGTCCTATATAATATTCTTATAAACTGGATGGATTGCTGTGGCGGAATATATTACATAAAAATTATTCGGTATTTATAGCTTTCTTTTGGCTTTTTTTATTACAGATTCGTTAACTAATCCTTTAAGTTGAATATCTCTTATTATATCTAATTATATGCTTAAAAAAGCTGAAAAACCAAGTCTTTCTTAATCCATTCAAGCTCTGTTGAGACTTTTTAAACGCTTCAGCCTTAAAAATAACTTTTATAAAAATAACTAAACACTGGTGCAGAAATAATGAACTTGTTTTTTTTTCATAACCTTTTTCGCGTAACTTTTTAACGACCTGACATAATTGCTGAATTGCCATACGATTGACCTGTACACATACTAAAACTTATTTTGCAGACATCACACAAGTGTTCTAAAACTTGAGTTGTCAATGCTTCCCCTAAATATCTTTCAGTTCTAAAAATGCAAAAAATTGTTCTATTGGTAGACCATCCTAATGTCCTGCACAACAACAGATAATTGATCCACATGTGAGGTATGCTTGGCATCCTCGATGAAGCTAACTTTTTTCAAGATTTTCAATGCTAACAATGTTTCTCTATTTACTAAACCCACCCTTGATAAACTGAGTGGAAGTAGTTTTAGGAGAAAAAAATTTACATCAAGAACAATATAGAGTTTTTTACAATAAGAATACAAAAGCCATTCTTGTCGATATTCCTCTTAATTAGCTTTTCTTCCGACAAAACCATTTTGTGCTATTTCTGTTCTCCACCCTCAAAAACGCGGCATAATTTATCCAAAGGACCTTTATGATACTGGGAATTGTTTGGTCTAGCTGCAATCCACAATGCTTTATCCTTCACAGTTGACTTACCTAAAGACAAGGATTATTTTGACGGTTCACATTAACGGTAGAGCTACTTTTCTTTATTTAAAAATATTCATTTTCCTACCATTTTTTACTTCAACCTTGCTAAATAAAGACGTGTCTACATCTGTTATCTCTGGATCTGGTGCTTCCTATTCATTTTTAACTCTTGATGTTGATGCCACTGATGAATATTAAATTTGATTTGATGCACATCCTTGTTGTTGTTGCTCTTTTATCTGTAAATACTTTGTTAACTTTGGAATTTTTTCTAAAACTTTGTTTTAATTTTCCAACTGTTTGTCTTTTCCTATTATCTAAGCCACTTTGTTGATGGCGCTTCATTATCTATTCACATTTAATTGAATTTCAATTCTGGAAAAAATGAGAGAGCTACAAAACACTGATGTGCAAAGAAAAATTTCTAGATGAATAAAGGAATGATGTTAAATTATAATAAAAATGAATGATAATGATAATGAAAGATATCTTACTCAAATAAGAGAATGAAAGGACAAAAACATTAAAAGAGTTTTGTTGATTGACGAGTTGAGCAGGATTGAGTTTTGGTTGACGGTACTAGAGCTGATAGCTTGCATCTCTTGCAGTTTGAGCTGCAACCGTGTTAATATTTGTAAAAAAGAGATAGAGATGCAACCTCACAACAATAGAATAGTGGAAAAGTAAAAGACTCAATGAGAGTGTTACCATTTATCAATTTAAGAGTATTGACAATATTGATGAGAAAGAAAACTCAAAGACTTAGTTTATAATTGAGAGAAGATTAAGTCAGTGCCGTGCACAGATTTTGGGGGCCCCGAGCATCCTTGAATTTGGGAGCCCAACCCCATCCCCCCCTCTCCTCCATAAAAAAAAAAATCGAAATTTTGCTTCCTCTCCTGATTCTGTTTTGGTTGATTCCGTGATACGTTCATCAACTTCAATTTTCTCCCAAGCAAAACCTTAGCGC
Organism: Hydra vulgaris; assembly: GCF_038396675.1. Classification (NCBI taxonomy): domain Eukaryota; kingdom Metazoa; phylum Cnidaria; class Hydrozoa; order Anthoathecata; family Hydridae; genus Hydra; species Hydra vulgaris. Next base: position 21,972,463 of record NC_088930.1, on the reverse strand, counting down.
TTTACTTTTTGGTGGATTGGAAATTTAGAACTGATTTCTGCAGCATCTGCAGTTAAATTAGCTTTTTTCAAAACTGTTGGCCATTCCTCTAAAATAAATTTAAGGTGACTGATCAATGCTTTAAAATTTTTCATCTGAATATCGCCTTATGTGAATAGTTATCTTTTTTGTCTGAATGACCTAATTTCAGCAATTAATCAATGTGAGGATTTTCATTTCATTTCAAAACTCCAGACATGAGAACACATTTGAAAGAGCGCAAACATTTCAGGGCACCTCTAATCTCAGTTTTTGTTTTAGGCAAATAAATATAAGCTCTGAGCTTTTCCTAAAGATTTAATGATTTAACTCAATTGATTAGAGAAAGGGAGAATTACGTCAAGTCTTTTAGTCCATCATGTTCCAGGTTGCCTGTAAAAGATGCACCATGGAGACTTTTTCCAGTATTTCCCTGCGTTGTGGGCTAGCATAGAAGATTTTATACACGTTTTGAACAGTTCTTAAAAATGTTTCAGAATCTGTATAGCTCGAGGCAGCATTCTGTTCAAACAAATTCAATTAATGACAACCACAGGTTGAGAATATAGACAATGGATTCTTTATTTGTAGGATTGCTTGAACACCCTTGACATGTTGGCTGCATTGTCATAGTCCTGGCCACAGCAGTTTTCAAAATAAATTTCTAAAGTTTCCTCAATTTCTAGAAATAATCCTGCAACATCAGATCCATTTTTCTTTGGACAATCTTCAAAGATAAAAAATCGTTCTTCAATTAACAATTTTCCAAGTTCTTCTTCATGTACATACCGAATGATAAAGGTAGTATGTTCGGTAAGGCTTACATCAGGAGTGGCATTAACCATATTTGAAAAATAATTCTCAGACTTGCATTCTTATACAATTCGCCTGCGAACCTCAGCTGCAAAGAGACCAATAAATTTATTTTGAAAGCAATGACTGGTTTAATGCACCTGAAACCATTGCCCCTTGCCCCGTGATTGTTTAACTTCCATCACATGTTTCTTGAGAATTAGTCATATTGTGAAATTAGTTTCAGCAATCCTAAAAAATTTCCATTTGAGAATCTCCAATAAGGTCAGATTTTCCACAAAAAGCCAATCCATGTTCACAAAGAAATAGTATCACATCCAAGACTTGTAGCTGCTTCTTTGAGGATTTGGCGATTCACAAAATGTGGAAATGCGAAACTTGATTTCCAGGCGAAAGTAATTGAATTAGAAAACAAAATACTGCTCTCTTTGCTGGGCTAAATACAAGCTAATCTCACGAAAAAGATTCTTCATTTGGCATTCTGATTTTGAAAACAGATATTGGAAATATACGATTTCAAGTATCTTTTGGCATTTCCAGTGGAAAGGGAACGTAACCAGCTCTGAAAAACCTATACAACTAAGTAAAAAAAAATTGAAAAAAGGAAAAAACTTTAATTTTAAAGTCACCAATATCAAGTTTGCTTGATTATATAAATTAATTTATAACTTAAATTAAATTATATAATCAAGCGAATTGCCTGTAAAAACGACTCTTCATAATACGTCACTTTTTAGTTTGTATTGCACTAGGTTTGATCACATGACAACATTTTCTTAATATTCAAGATCAGCTTAGAAATAAAATTTAAACAGTAGCTTTTCAAGGCCAGGGTTATTTCTATTGACGATGATAAAACTTGCTTGCTCTATTGTTGGCAGCTTTGAACATATGTGCTGCATATTTGTGTTAAAAATTGTTACTTATTAGCTTTAGGACGTAAGGATAAAGGAATGGAAAAAAAAAACCCGGAAGTTTATTGCATTTTTGCGGGTAAATTTTTTAAATCAACCACTGGTGGGGGCCCCCATAAGAGCCAGGGCCCCGAGCAATTTGCTTGGGTGACTCGCCCTCTGCACGGCCCTGGATTAAGTTACTAAATGAGTTATAGTGTTTTCTAGAGTTTTTAAAAATTAAAACCACAGAAGCCATTTTTTAACAAGCAGAAAAAAAAGATTCAGTTAAAGACTATATAATCTGTTTATATTAAAAAGAATTCTGAAGAAAACCTCTATAAGATTATGACAGGAGTATTTTTTGAACCACAAGCATTAAATTTTTGTTTATATCTTTGTTTAAATATTGTACTTCCATTGTATTTTCTAAAAGCGTTCCTTTACTCCACGCGGTCTTTCAAGCAAGGTCTTTCAGCCGATTAGAGCTGATAAATTTTTAGTATCAAGTAGAGTTGACGTTGGTTCATTTTTTAAAAACTAAAATTTGTTTGTTGTTTGTTGTTTTTATTTTTCTGTTTTTTTTTTGAAGAATTTAAAACTAAAATGACTGATAAAATAGTTTTTTTTTAGTACAATGTTTCTTTTTTAGTGAAGTGTTTCAGTTTTGTCTTCAGTCTTTTTAGATCATTTTAAGCAAGTATTGTTTCATTTTTTAGAGCAGTTAGAAGGAGCTGAAGGCCTTTTTAGTATGTATATAGTGTATAGTAGTTTATTTATAGTTTATATTAGTAACATAGTTATATTAGTTTATTTATAGTTTATATTAGTTTATATAGTATACAGTAGTTTATTTATAGTTTATATCAGTAAGTTTATTTATAGATTATAGATTAGGATTAATGAGAATATAAATTTTTTTAAGACAGGCAAGCTGACAGCGACTTAAGTAAGTTTTATCATTTAGATTTTATTTGAGTACGAATGTAGCATTAGCAATTTTATTGTATATAGTTTTATCTCAATTTTTATTTTTAGACAGACAGATAGAACTCGGTAAGGACTTAGATTTTGTAGATTTAAAAGCTTCTTTTGAATATTCTTTTAAATCATTGAATGTGTTTTATATATTTTAATAAATTTTGTCATTTAGGTGTGGTAGCATCATCAGTTGGTGCAAATAGTAATGTCTTTTATTTTATTTTAAAAAGAATCAATAAACATTGTTTATTTCAACATAATCATCAGGATAAAATAGATTAGATAGATAAAATAGCTTTTTTATTTAGTATTTTTTTATTTAGTTATAACTTCAGTTGCACCAGCCACAACAGGTAACTTAGTACATTTATTTTAATATACTTGAATTACATTTGTTACTTAACTTTTCAAGCAATAAATATTGTTTATTTCAACATTATCGTCAAGATTATATAAATAAACTTTTTATTTGATAATTTATTTTGGTTGCTTCTGGATCAACTTTAAAAATGGTAACTCATTAATATTTTATTATAGATAAATGTAGATAAAAAAATGTACGTTGGAAATTTTTGTAGATTTAAAAGCAGTAAGCTTTTTTCTAAAGGTTCTTTCTATTTTTGGATTCCACTATCACTATATTTGTTCTATGTTTATATAATGTACTTTAATAATTTTTGTCATTTTGGGGTTTGTTACTTTTCTGTTTTTTATTTTATAAAAAAACAAGCAATAAATATCATTTTCATTTAGCTTCATCGACCTCATTATCCGGTAACTGAATAATTTTCTTTTGGTAGTTTTTCACATAGGTAAAACACTTTCAAAACATTATAATAGCGTCCTAATTTTTTTAAATAGCAATGAAGTAATAAGTAAATTTGATTTTATTATCAAGATTTTCTTTTTAATTTTTTTTTTTAATTAAGTTAAAAATGTTTTTTCTATTTTAGATCTGAAGCAACAGCTTGTAAGCAACAATATATTGTATATATAAATTATGTTAGTGTGTCAATGTTCCTAAAGAACAGAGCAACAAATTGGTAACAACAAAAAAACAAATTGGAAGAATTCTTCCTGATGAACCTACTGATGGTGAAACACTGTGTAGAAGAAAGAAAAAATTAGATAAGTGTTTATACTAATATATATATATATATATATATATATATATATATATAATATATATATATATATATATATATATATATATATATATATATATATATATACATATATATATATATATATATATATATATATATATATATATATATATATATTGTTGGTTAAGTTTATTTTTTAATTTTTATTTTGTTTATTATTATTTATTTTTAGTTCTCCTTCAAAGGCGAATTGGTAAGTTAGGTTTTACTGTTCTTAATTTAGTTTGTAATTTAGTATAAACTATTATTATTTTGATAAAGTCTTTTTTTACTATTTTTTTAAATTTTTCTTATGTAAATGTACTTATATGTCTTATGTACGTGTTTTTATTTATCTTTTAGCAAGCAAGAAGAACATTTAAGTCTATGTTTTTTTTAGATAAAAACCAAACGGTAATTATAAGTTCTCAATTGCTATAATATTTGCTTGTTTATAAGTAATACATTTTTTAATTATAATTTTGCTCCATCATTTAAAATTAAAATTTTAAAATTCAGTTTAAAAAAATATATCAATTTTTATTTTTATTTTTAGAACTTACGGATGAAGATTATAAAGTCTTTCGGAAAAAGAAGCCCGGACCTTTGACCCATCGGTCATTTCAGAGGTGGGTTCAGTATGGGGGGACTGACCACCCATCATTTAGATGGGGAGGTCAACACCCCTCATACAGGGGTCGAAGGTCCGGCGGGATAATTGAAAACTTTCATGTCTACAAAAAAATGTTATTTGTAGACATGAAAGTTTTTGTGTATATATTTGTTTTTTGAAAATTTTGTTTTTTTCTTTTGTGTACAGTGTGTATGTGTGTGTGTATACTTTTGCTCTCCTACAGTAAGTGTAGGGTCGATTATGATGAGGAAACTGGAATATTTTCATATATAATTATGCTGGATCCAAAGTTTTTGCGAATAATCAATTTTTAGAGATCTCTATTCATGATTCACTTAGATATTTGTACACCCAAAATTTTTTATTAAAAACACAGAGGTTTTAAAAAAGTAGCAAAAGTGCTCATATTACCCACACCACATGGTAATATGGGCACTTTAAATTAGATCAAAAAAATAACAATTAAATTAAAAAATACTAATCTGACAATTAGAACAAAATTTTTTTTATCAAAAACATTATCTAATTTTTGGCATAAACTTAAATTTAAAAAAAAAGAGCCTAATATCTCTTACTTCTGTTTTTTAAATATATTTTGCTTTGCATAATTTATGGATAATCCCTTACTGTTGTATATTTAATGTCTGTTTTCTGGCCTTTTTTAGTTATTTGTATATAGAAAACATGTCTGTTAATATTTACTTTAATGTGATCTTACAAACATCTTAAGTTATTTGCTAATGCTTTGCGTAATTGTTGCGATGTTACTGTTGCAATGTTTTGTGTTGATTGACAGCTTGGCTTACCTTTTCGTTGGTGTCTATCGTTAAAAATGATTACAGATAGTTTCACTAACTGCTTTTAATCATTCACTAAAAGCCAAGATAACATTTGATATTACTACAGTACAATTTTTATACCTCATATTAATTTTTTTTTTCTTTAGTGTTATTAATTATTTTCCTCTTTGAATGAGATTAGTTAAATGAGTTTTGATTAAAAGATTTTGGTTTCAAAACTGAACACCATTGTCAAAATGCTCTGGGTTCAGTAGTTTTTAAAAATCCGGTTTCTATTTTGTTCTTTTTAAATTTTTACTAACTTACTTTTCTTTAATTTCCTGCTAATACGAAATCACGTAAATTTTTAAAAATGTTTAATCATAGTCCATATCGGTAATAACTATTTTTAATTATTTTAATATGGTTTTCTTTACAATATGCTATCTTACAATAGGCTTCTATACAATAGCCTCGGTCCTGTAGATGGCGGCTGATATAACTGATTTTGAAAAGTGCCTTTAATGTTAATCAATTGTTTTCAATTGCCTTCAATTGTTTTTAAAGAAAAATTTGTTTTATAAAGGGTTTTTATTATATGTATATATTTATTTTTGTTACACATTTAATTACATATCATGTAAATAAATTTGTTTAAAAAAAAAGGAAACACAAGTTTAAATATACTTTTTACAACTTTTTTATATGGTTTTAACATCTGTTTATAATCTTTTCAGCTCATGCTAGGTGAATAAAAAAATCAACTCTTTTTACTCAGCGCTTTTAGACTAATTGCTCACCTTTATGTGAATACATTTATCGATTTTGCTCAAATTTGTATTCACGTAAAGCATAACAATTACTTCAAAAAGTTGAGTAAAAGCAATCGCGTTCTTGAATAAAAGAATTTCTTTTCGCACAAGTTGACAAGTTATATTAATAAGTTATATTAACATACAAGTTAAGGCATAATTTTTGTGAATATTTATTTTTTAGGCTTCACTCATCACTCTTAGAAAAATATAGAACAGTTTGAAAAGAATTTTCAAACTGTTCTTTATTTTCTAATAAAGAAACTACTCAGTTAAAAGTAAAATTAAGTGAAAGAAAAGGGAAAATTTATTCCGGATATTTTACCTAAACAATTTTCCGCAACTTTAAAATAGGACTTGGATAATCTATGCACATAATTCAAGTCATATTTTAACATAACGATTTTGTTGTTATTTGCGCATATAATGCTCGAACGTTCGAATTTAACTTAACCATAATCTGTATCTTTAATGAAGGCTAACTGTATCTTTAATGAAGCTTACAATTTAGTTGAACTAGGAAGCCAAGAAAAATAATTGTAAGCAGAACTAGAAAAACAATAATAAATTTATAATTCTTTAGAGAAAACAAATAAAAATTAAATTGTTATTAATTATTTATTTACTAAAAACCCGTATTACGGGTTGCCTACTGCTAGTAATTATAATTAAGTCAACAAGTTCTTTTGTCGCCATTACTGTAGAAATATACAAACGTAGAACACGTTTCGTTCTTACCACCAAACAGGATAAGTGATTCCAGAAGAACTTTAAATATTTTATTTGAAACCTGACGTTTACAAGAAAGTTCATCTAAATGGAGTTGACAAATAAGCCACTGGATTGGTCTATTAAGTACTGTTTCTATTAGTTTTATCATTTGTAAAAATTCACTAGTGTTTACTGCAGTTGCATTCACATAAAATAGCATTCAAATATTAAATGGAAAATTTCATCAGGAATACAGCGAGAAGTTTGATTATCAGGTCTTAGATGATCTACATAGCTGCTGCTTGATTCTCTAACTATTGTGGTACGTTCTTTTTTAACTGTCTCTAGAGTTGCTATTGTATTGTCTTTTCTTCCATCAAACCAATACATTGTAATTTCAAATTTTCAGATTTTTACATTACATTCTTTTGTTCAGCACGAAGTCTTTCTCGTTCTAATTTTTTCCTTTCAAGCACATTTGTATAGTATTTTTATTTTCATTTAGTATTCACATGTCTTTTATAACAGCATTAACAAAAGCAGCAGTTGCTTTGCAACTAAGGGCCTTCGAGAGCGCTAATGGCGCCCGGGTACAAAAATGAAGAGCGGCGCCCTTAAATCAAACCAAGAAGTTAAAATTTTAAAAGTTTTGTGAACGCATCAATTATTTATTTCTAACACAGTATATTGGATTTTTGCGTTACTATTAATTCTCTGGATTGAGAAATGGTTCATAAATCAAAACTGACATTTTTTGAGCTTTTCTGACCGCCCAAATATTGATGACATTGTCGTAGCTCACAGTTTTCAAAATTAATCAAAATAATCAACTATCAGTAACGCGATCTTGGCCCATAGCCAAACGGTAAGAGTTTTTTAACAATTTTTAGTTTACTAAACGATTGCTCACCCTCAGCAACTGATTAAGGAATAGTGTTGAAAATCCGTAGCACGATGCGAATGTACGAAAAAAGGCGTTCAAGCTTCTTTAAGATATTCAATCAAGTAGCTGCATTGGATTTTCTTGCTTGAAAATTGTTTTGCAGGCATTGTTAAAACGGTGAACTTCTTCAATGGGAACCTTTTTGTTCACATCTCTCAAATAAAACCATGTAAGTTCTCATGCTTTATTTTAAACGGAAAGATCATCATTATCAAACCAGACGAATGAAACATATTGCCAACTTTTTTTTTCTCCTCTTTTTTTTACATACATGTTTATTTTACAACTACAAAGTATTTACAAGTAACCAATCACAGATTGGCGGTAAGGATATACAAATATAAATCATAAATATAAAGTTCGAAATATACGAAGTAAATAAAAATATAGTTGCATACAACTCCGAGACATGATTAAAATAAATACCAATTACAACAATACAATAACGTGTACGTAAAAATTATCCGAGAAATATATCTCTATATTATTCCTATTAAAATAAAAAACACAATAAATAAAAATAAATCTGCTGACTTTTCAGAGGAGTGCTTAGATTTTTTACCATAAGTTTATATACCACATTTCAAAATAATGTAAGTGTATAAATATGATAAAAACGAAATTTGTGCAAGATTGGTATGTGTGTGTATGTGTATATATATGTGTATATGTATGTGTATATGTATGTGTATATGTATGTGTATATGTATGTGTATATGTTTGTGTATATGTATGTGTATATGCATGTGTTACATATATATTTTGTTATTAATATTATTTTTTTAATCAATTTGTATTAAAAGTTAAGTTACATTTATTTGTTTTTTTATTCAAATTTTATTCAATAATCAAATTAAACAACATATAGTTGTTTAATTTGATTATTGTAATTTTTAGCTTTATTTTCAGAGAGTGTTCGTTGTTTAAGTTTAATAGTGATTTGTTTCTGGAAACTAATTTGTTAAATAAATGGGGACCACGATATGTAATTGAGAATTTTGAGAGTCTTGTTTTTCAAAAGGTATCTTAAAGTTGCCTGTTGCTCTTGTATTGTATTTATATATATATATATATATATATATATATATATATATATATATATATATATATATATATATATATATATATATATATATATATATATATATATATATATATGTATATATTCTTAAAAAAGTGTGCTGTAAAATGTTCTGGAACCAGATTTAGTTTATATTTAAACATGAAAAGCATATTTAAAAAAATATTTATTTGAAATATATTTAGTGCGTTCATTTGTTCCAGTAAGGGTTGAGCATGAGTAAATTTGTTTTTGTTGTATACTAGTCTTCAGTAAAGCGGTTCTAATTTAGATTTGTGGACATGATATATTGACATACATGAGATAGCTATGTATAAATGAAAAGTAGATAAGATGTAGACTTTTTTGTGATAAAAATGGTCTTGTCTTGTAAAGTAACCAATGTTTTTTGACATTTTTGTGTTTATGTAGTTTATGTGGGGTTTCCAGGAGATGTTTTTATCAATTAGAACTCCTAAAAACTTTGTATTCAGAGCTCTTTTGATAGTTATATTTTCTTATTAATTGTTGGTAGGTTCAGGGGTATTTTTTTAATTTTTTGATTAGAGTGAAATAGTATATACTTAGTTTTTTCTATATCGAGTGACAGTTTATTTGATTTAAACCATATATTAATTTTTTTTAGTTCAGCATTTGTTTTTTCAAAGAGGTCTTCGATTGTCTTTGACGAGTAAAATAAATTTTTATCGTCGGCAAACATTATAGTTTTAAAGATATTAGAGGCGTTTGGAAGATCGTTTATATAAATAAGAAACTATCCTTCTCGTCTCAAATCTGAATGGTGTATCAGACTATCAAAATATGGTGGATCAGACTATCCAAACCAACTTTAAAAGCATTCACTTTAAATTATTTTGTTTGGCCTAGTCATGAAAGTGCTTTAGCTTTCTTTTAGTAGTAAGTTCAGTTTCGAATCTTAGCGGTGCAGCTACAACTACAGCCTATTAGAAAATTTGAGACCAAGAGCCCCTAATCCGTTCAAGATCTTCCAGCAGCTGTCTAATCGAACGTAGGTCGTCATCAATGATAATGGCTTCAGGATGTAGAAGACGACTAACGTCGTTAACAGTAATAAGGGTTTTGTACTGAATTAAAACTAGCAATACAAATTTAAAAGATGATAATCATTTTTTAAGTCTCACGTTTGGCTGGCCTGCTCACTTATCAAATCCATAATTTTCATGACATGTTTCATGACATGTTGAGCTGCCACCATTTCTCTCGGCCTCTTGGCAAGTGGTTTGATCAAGTCAGTACGAGAGCTCCATCTTATCATAAAAGTCTATGCAGTTAAATTCCAGTCGTTTCAGTGAGGATCTGCTATCGGAATTAAAAAACACGTACCAAGATTTGACATTTTTAAAAAATACTTTGATCTCAATGGCTGATTCAACTGCGTACACAACAGCTATATTCAGACTGTGAGCGCTACATGGAACGTACAGAGCTTTCGAATAATTTTGTTTTATAAAGGCTATAGATTCCTTGTAAGCACCTGACATATTGGATCCAATATCGTGTCCCTGACCAGTTTGAATATAATAATTATAGTTAAATTATTACTATATAATTACTGTAATAATTTAATTATAATTATTACATCCAAACATAGTTGAATATAATAATTATAATTAAATTATTACAATAATTGTATAAATAATTAAAATTGATATTGAGAAAACTTTATAATCAGTTAACTATAAAAGCTAAATTCCTAGGAGCCAGGAAAACAGTCACATTCAAAATTCCACGAAAATCAAAAAATTGAACCCATGAAACGCACTACCTAACAAAGTTGTCAGTGCTATTAGTGTTGACTGCTTCAAAGCAAAATTTGATCAGTTAAAATTATAATTATCACAGCGCATCATCTTCTGTACAATCGAGCATGAGCTAGCATTGTTAACTGTTTATGAGGTTACGGAATACTTCAGTCTAATTCTGCTATAGCTAAATCCTATTTTTTTAGTAAAAAATAATTTTTAATTAGCTATAATAATATAATTTGAATTTTAAATTATTTTTTTTTATGCACATTTTTATTCCGAATATTAAAGTTTCAATCTCATATATAAAAACTAAGCAGATTTCACATTGTTAGTCATTAAAATATTTTCTATTTATAGTAAAAAAAAAAAAAAAGACACATTAAAAGTCTACAAATTTTGAAATCTTATTATTTTTATAAACGTATATATATATATATATATATATATATATATATATATATATATATATATATATATATATATATATATATATAATATGCAAATGAAAAGTCCTTTGCCAAATATATAATTCATTTGAACTAAGATAACAGTATATAAAAAAACATATAAATATACGAAACACACTAATATAATATTAACGCATATACAAGTCACCAATAGTTTCTTTCAAAAAAGATATATTGTTTTTTTCATTTAGGGGACACGGAAGATGTTTTATGATTAACTTTCTTACTGTAAAAAAATAATCAGGAACTTTTGGTTCTTTGAAGGAGATGATTCTTGGGTTTGAAGCATCAAAAGCATCTAGGGTTTGAAGCGTCTAAAGTATTTAATATTCCAATTGTTATCTTTTTCTATATGTACAACTTAGCCAACAAAATGATATGGTGTCTTTTTTCCTTCAAACCTTACGACAACATAAGAACCCTCTGCTAATAAATATTCAGAGGTTGCAACCACTCCAGGATCACATATTTCTTTAGAGCAAAGAGAATCTAATTCGTAAGTGCTTTCATTTGAACAGTTGTCAAACTTTTTTTGCATGTGTGCTTGTTTTTGATAGAAAAGCGAATCTTGAAGGTCATAATCATCATCATATGAATCACTTTTTTCAGTAAACAAAACTTTTTTTTTTAACATTTCACTTTTTTCTTTTTGTATACCATCAGATTTTTTATCAGAAGTTTCTTGTAGCTCAATATACATCTTGGAGCTTGAAGATATATCATAATCAATCATTTCTTTAAAAGTATTCAAATTTAATTTTGAATTTCTTTCTTGTCGTTCTTTATTTATGGATTCATTAAGTTGGGTACTTTTTATTATTATTAGCTTATGTTTTGATTGGAATTTAGAAGCAGAAAAATCTGTTGCAACAACTTCTTGTGAAACACTTTTTCCTGGTGAAACCTTAACTTTTTTCTCACCCATTGCTGCTCTAGGCTTTTTAGCAGAAGCTTCTCCAAGTTCTGCAAGACTTTCATGAACTAATGAGGATACTAAGTTCTGAGAAGATTTAGAAATGTCTGTCCTTAAAATCTTGTCAATAATTTTTTTCTGTTTAGTGGATAGATACCAGATGTTTTGAACCCATTTACAGCAAACTCTTTTATGTGATTCATATTAGTCAAGAGATTAAAGAGCAACCTTGGAAAAATATTTTTGGTTGGGATGTATGAAATCTTCCTTCACCAATTTTCCATTCAGTAATTACTTTTCTCCTTACTGATTTCATGGGTCCATAAACTGCACGGTAAAGAGGCTGACTAAAGGAGTACTATGAGCAGGTAAGAAAACCATCCTAATGTTGTTAGCTTCACAAATTTCCAAATTACCAATAGATAAATAGCATGCTAAATTATCACCAATAAGAAGTTTTAATGCGTTGTTGTCAACATGTCTGAAGTAAGGTATTACTAATATTTGCATCCAATCTTTAAAACAGTTGCCATCAAACCAACCAGATTTTGTACAGTTATAGCATGCACCGATTGGACCTTTAAGTATTCATTAGACGCTGAGCTTTATACACTGTATATGGAGAAAGAAAAACACCATCAGCAGTACATGCAAACATTATAGACACTGATGACTTTGATGTATTTATAACTCTTTCAGCATGTTATGTACCTTTCCGAAATATCATTTGTTTTGACTTTGGGTCATCAAAAAGATTAGTTTCATCATAGTTTATTATGTTTTGTGATTGAACATTTTTTATAGTATCTTTTAACAAATCTATTAACAGAGTGACATGAAACTGCAGCACCTTTTCTACAAATATTTTGACATGCTCGATAAAACGAAAGACTTTTATGCCGCTCTAAAAATGATCTTACCCAATCATCACGAGGCAAATTTTCTTTAAAACATGGGCAGTATCTTCCAGATTTTCTAAGAAAACTTTGTACAAATAATTTGAGGTTTATTTTATCAAATGCATACCCAAAATCACTCAAGTTGCAATGTATTGTGCAATTTCCACAATTTCCACAAATCTGTTATAAAAAAGTGAAAAACATGAGCTTAAAACTCAAGTTATTTGTATCTTTAAGTATTAATTTGATTATCAAAAATATTATAAGGATAATAACCAGTAAATTCAAAAGGTGCTCATTTACCCCATATAAAAGTGCTCAATTACCCTACCTTACTTTAAACACCTATATTTTATGTACAAATCATTCATAAGACTTAAAAACTTATACGAGTTTACTGCAATATACGTATGGTATTCTGGAGAAAAATTCAAAATTCTAAGAAAGTTTTAACTACAATTGCTTACCTTTAGTGTTTCCAGTTAATAGTTTTTATGGAATTCTATGAATCTACACGGTGATATAATTAACTTATTATCGGTTATTTATTTTCTCCCAAAAGAGCTGTAATTAACAACTTATACTTTCTTAAAGTTACTTTATGTAACTTTAAGAAAGGTTGAACATGAACTATGCATTTTTATTAAATGTTTTATTTGTCTTTTAAAATGAATATGTTTATCGGTGCGCGATTACCTCGTGAAGTGCTCGATTACCCCACGCTACGGTAATGCAATTAGGGTTTATCAAACGGGAACGGGATCTCGTTTTGCCGGGATCTGGTGGTGAATTTTAGTCCAGATCTAATACACGGGGTTTTTTAATAAAGGTGGAGGGGGAGGAGGAATTTTTTTATGTTACAATAAAAGTATTTTTTACAAAAATTTTAGTTTATAAATCCAAACTAATATTTTTTGAAAAACATGAATAAAACTATTTAGTTCTAGCATGTGGTTGTGGTAAACTTTTTTGCTGATATAAATTTTGAACTTTGGTGAGAAATAAATCAAAAGCTCATTTTCGATAAATCGAGATTTACTTGGTTGGCAATTTTTAAAGCCTGTCTACACTGAAAGTTTTTGTTTTTATCATTGACTGAAATAATCATTTTCTAATTTTTAAGGTCGATTTTCACTGGGTGAAATAACCTTAAGAATTATAAAAGAAAAATTTTCCAAAAGTCTTAATGTACTTTTAACATTTAACATCATAAAGCATTTCTAAAAGGAAAAAAAAAATTGTTAAATCTTTGTATAAAATTTATATACTAAATATCAAATAATTACATATGAAATGAATTATAATAAATTAATACTTAATGATAGAAGTTTTGAAGCAGAATTTAAACAAATATTTCTGACTCTGTTTTTGAATCAATGTTTGTTTACCAGTTTTTCCCTCAATACAACGTCACTCTTCAATTTTTTATCAAAATCAGGAAAACACTCTATATTGTTGAAAGGCAAATTGTTATTTTTCTGTTTGTTTATTATTTTTTAGATATCATCGGTTTATAAATAACACTTTTGTGATTTTTGCTTACTCTCTAATGATATTCAACATTTCTCCTTGCAGACTACAGGATGCAAATGCAGGAGCAATTTTTGGTTGTCATGAAAATGTAAATTTTTGCATTAGTAAAGGAAAAAAGATAACAATTTTAAACTATGAGATCATTAATTATTTATTAATTGTTTATTAAACTATCATTATTTACTTTTTTTTTAATGTTTAACATTTCTCCACACTTGTGTGGTTTAACCAGCTTTCTATAATGCCATTTTCTCATTTAAGTAGCATTATGAAAAAGTTAAATTAATTCTTTTCGATGAACAAAGAATTGTTAAAAAATAATTTTTTAACAATTCTTTGTTAAATTTGTTGTTGCAGGTTAAGATAACTTTAAAATAACTTTTAGAATTATCTTAACCTGCACATCGGACAATACTTGTAATGTGGATTAAGTATCATAACATTCAAAAAAAAAAATTTTCAGAAACAAGAAAGTAATGATCAAAATTCTAAAAATAACTTAATTAAAAAAAATTATAATCACATTTATATGCAAACTAAGTATAATATTGCATTAACTTTTATATTTATTTTATCGCCATTTAATTTTTTTTTTAGATTAAAGAAAACATACGCTTTTGTATTGTTATTATTCTCTGTATTACATTTAGAGGGCGCTTTTTTCTTTACTTTATTTGGTTTGAGAGATGAGGGCGAAGAACCATTTGATTGTTCACTAAGACATGACAATATCCTTTTCTTTGCATTTAAGAAAAAAGGACTCATTTGAAATATCACTACATCTACTGTTATCAATATTATGCTTTAACCAGATAAGGTAAAGATATAAATATAAAAGTAATAATGTTTAATCTTTTGATTTTATATAATGCAAATATGCTTTTAGATTTTTTTGAAATATAAAAGTTGCCAATTCTTTAAGCGAAGAGATATCTTTTGAAGATGCTTTTAGTTCAGATCTGCTCTAAATAACAGGAAAAGACTCTTTTTCTGGACTATTTGGATCTTCAAAATTACTGCTCTGTACCACAACTTCAGAGAATGTCCTAATCATCCTTCTGCAATTCTTGTTCATAGCTTTCTATAACTTAAATAAATATTTTTAATATGACAATATTTAATGTAATAAGTTAAAATTTATTACATAAAATGTTGACTTACATACTTGCTTCTTTAATTATGACAATTTCAAAACTCTTTCACAAAACTCCAGGCATCGATGACATTAAACTTATTTTACCTAGCGCATGAATTTAGTGATTTTTCAGACAAGATATTTACAGAATAACTTTGAAAAATCTTGCAAGCTCTATTTCTTTTATTTCAATGACTTTTATTAACTTGCCTAACCACATTACCCTTATTAGGGTTTTAGTTAAATCCTGCTTGCTGAAAAGCATTTCTTACATTTTATTAATGATTAATTTCAATCTCTTGAAATTGAAAGAGAATTCCGCTACAAGTCATAATTTCCCAGGGATTAGTATTTTTATAGAACACCCAATTTCCAATTGCGAGAATTTAGTTAGAGATATTTTATCAAACTGATGATCAAGAAGTTGTTAAACCTTTGATAACTAGAATATTATAGAATTACAGAAATGTTGGGTCGAATAGAATGTTGCTTTTTTTAACATGTGTTGTTTTACTTTAACAACAGACATGAATCTCACAAGGTATTTTTTGTATTTTTATTTCAAGGAAAATATTTTCTTTAATAAAAATTTGAAATTTAATTCTAAGGGATATGCTAAAGTATTGGACATATAAAAATAGTATATAAAATAAAGTTCAGATGCGTTACTACAGAACTTTGATGGAATAAAGTTAATAGCAAGTGCACGATTTTCTAAATAGTGAGAGACACTTGTTAGAAATTTTTGGAAAAAAGTTTAATAAATCCGTAACTATAAAGAAAAAATATATTATCATAGGAAACAAGTAATTAAAAGTAAATTGTATATCACATTATAAATATGAAAAATCTATTTTTGAATCAAAACCTGAAAAGCTTTGTTTCTTAAAACATGGACAGGCTTTTTTAGTGGTGGGAAAGGATATAAGACTTTGAAGTCTTATTTTCCCGCTACACCGGTGTTCAGTATTGTTCTAACACTAGACTGAGGGATAGTAGTTTTTATCACTGGCGTGGTATTGTCTAATATTTTATTCATTACATTGCCTGCACAGGATGGCCAACTATTGGTCAGCCAATGCTGGCCCAGTAATTGGCCTGTTGTAAGTAAAGACGTAACTCAAAAATTTCCGATTGGGATTATCCAGCGGGTACAGAACATTCGTTGGACGTCTCAAGAACATCATACGCACTTGTAACGACTATAAGGCGTTGTTTTATGCGTGTATATATATATATATATATATATATATATATATATATATATATATATATATATATATATTTATATATCAATTATAATGAAAACTGTGCCCACTGAGTTGAAGCAAAATGATTTATTGATAATTCAATGTCAAACTTCTCGCATCATCATAAGCAGATGTATAAGGAAAAATGTGAAGTCATTTTTGTAGAGTATAGACAAGTTAAGGAAAAATGATTTATCTATTTCTCTTTACTTAGAGTAAAAGGCTCTGACTAAAAGTCTCAGACTAAAAGTTACCTTCGTGTCACAAAATGACTTTTAATTCAAACCTTTTTTCCCAAGAAAAAACTTTTTGAGAGTATGACAGTACAAGTATGTAGGAAAACATTAGAATTGGTTTTGAAATTTTTAATCATTGTCCTTGAAAGAAAAGTTTATTTGAATTTTTGATTTTATTACTCCGAACAAATAATTTTCATTTTTTTATTGAAAAAACTTGAAATTTGTTCTAACATATTTATACCATAAATAAGCAGTGTACTTACAACTTAGAAACAACAACAAACAAAAAAGCATTCAATTTCTTTAGAAAATTTAAAAAAATTCTAGCTTAACAGATCAAGCAACTTAAAAAAAAGTATTACTCTTATTAAATAAAGTTCTTAAAAACTGTCGTTGAAGGGTAATTTATTACATATCATATATTATAATGCTGCATTCTTGACTAAAAATTTAAAATGAATGCTTGCTATTTTAATTAATCAATCAGTTTAGAAGAATCTTAAGGTTGTCTGAATTATTACAGGGCCTTTTAATCCGTTTCCAGTGGTGATTGAATTCATGATGGAGTGGTTCTGTTGGTTGCTCTTAATAGATGCCCAGTAAGTGGTTGTGGCAATCAATAAACTGTGTCACATGAAAAAAGACAGCATGTGCGTTGGGAGTGAAGCTTGTGTTTAGAAGCTTAAGGTAAGAATCCTTGAATTCTTCAATGAAAATTCAATAGTTGCCTTGAGGAACATTTTCAATGGAGGCATGAAAAATTGCATCAAACTTTCTGAATGTGTCAATGAATGGAAATGCTAAAAAACAAACATGCTTTTTCGAAAATGTTTGGAGCTCACCACTCTGATGAAGATTCTTTGACTCAATGTTACACCAGGTATAAGGGTGAACACTTGAATGAGACTGCAAACTACAAATAATGTTTTCAAGCTTTATGTCACTTGACAACACAAAAGCCAATCTCTCAAGGCTCAATTTGTCCATGACCTGCTTTATATTGTCATTTGTTTCAGAGTAGTTTTCTGCGATAGCCACTAGAAGTTGATGCTTCACTCCTGAGTCCTTAAAGAAAGGTTTTTTAGTCGGGGAAAAGCATTTAGTTTTAAGTCAAGAACCCCTAGAGAAACTTTCAAGAACCGCCCTCCTCCATCAATACCCACCACCAAGGTATTTCCTAGAGCTTTAACATCTTTACAGTACACCAATAGACGTTTGAATTCTTAGCTAAGACTTTTGAATGTATCAGAGCATGTGTCAGAACAAAACAAGTCAGATGCTTTCCAAGAGACTCTTTAGCAAAAATTTCTCTTCCAAGAGAAATTTTTACTAAAGTTTTTTTTAACCACTCGCTGGGGAGCTACTTTGTTAAGTGTTTGAAAACCTAGTCTAGTTTTGAACTTGTAGAAGTTGTTAAGCAGTCAAGGTGTATATAGCTACTGGAAAAAGTTCTCTTTATATTGATGGCCCTGGAAAAAAAATTTACATTAACATAACACCGTTTTCCATATTATAAAGTTTTCTTGTTGTAATAAAAGGGTTCAAGAAACAAAAGCATATTAAGCATATATGAAAAATATATCAAAGAAAATGTTTATCATCTGGAGTAACTGGAAGATGCCTTCCTATTCCTTGACTAAGACGCATAGTGCCATGGGGAGAAGTAATCTTGTTAGCTATGACAGAAGCAGCTACACTTTCTGCTGCTTTTATGTCTTTTGCTGCAACTTCAATCAAGTTCTGTCGAAGCACTCCTTTTGTACAATTATGTTGAATCCCTCTTCCAAACCGTGAAAAGCATGTTAAACTACGTTTCTCAACAACTTGCTGCTCTTTCGACTGACTGGTTGTGTTTATTGTTCCTATCGGCTTAGGGCTTCCAAGCTTGACTTTCCCACATAACAAATACATGATTATTCTCTTGTTGCAGGATCTTTATGTTTTGGTTGCCAGGAAGTGAGAAAAGTTGAAAATCTTCACCATTGTCTCTTTTTTTAAGGCTTACTCAACAGTTTTCGCAGATACCAATTGGGACTCTTTGATCCCATCTTTGAAAATTGAGAGCTTAATCAAAAACTTTTTGACAGCATTTAGCCTTTATAGTCAGACAGTTGCTTTTTTCAAACAGAGAAAACAGACAATTTTTCTGTTGTCATCGTGAGTTTTTGCTTGATTCGGCGTTTTAAATAGTTTTGTACTTATATTTTGCTCAAAAGACACATTAAAACTGTTCACAGGCTTTTCCCGAAATTTTATAACTAATAAAGGGCCTAGAAACTCTTACTTAAACAAGTTCCTTATAATTGTTTGTAACTTATGAGACAAAAGTTTACAATTTTTATATAAAAATGTTTCGTTTCATTTGATCAATAATCTTGTCAGTTGGCCAAAAAATCATAATTTTTAAATCAATGCTCCTACATATTTGTACTATTATACCCCGAAGGTTTTTTTTTAGAAAAAAAAGATTCGAATTAAAAGTCATCTTGTGACACAGTGATAGCAAGTATTTAAGACTGTCTCTATATCATTGGGGTCTGGAAATAGATTTTCCCGTTGTCGGAGCAGCCCTTCTTTTATATTGTTTTGCTCCATTATTATTTAAATAATATAATATTAAAAAAAGAAAGCAAATATAAACTAACTTATTATTTTAATTAGTACTTATTTCAAAAAAATAAACTGTTCCCATACTTCGGTTAAATTGATTTTTAGTCAAGTTATTCGATTTAAAAAATGTATCAGTTAATTTTAGTCAACTTTTTAGAAAACATATATGTTTTCAACTAATATATTAGTTGATTTAGTCGACAGTCAAATCATTTAATAGTCTTAACAACACTAATAAAAACAAATCCAAATCGCTCCAAATGTTGAAATCAGTTAACTTATAATTTTTTGTATTTTAATTTTCAGTTTATAATTTTTTGGTTTTTAAAACTTCAAATAGTTGTAAAATTAAGCATTTTTATTACTAAAAACTTAATATTTTTTGTATTAAAATAACTGTAACCAAGAGTGTATAAACGTACACTATTTTGGAACTTTTTTTAAAAAAAGTTCTAAAATATTTTAACTATTTTTTCGTTTGTTAATGAGTTGTATTTAATTTATTAGTTAAATACAACATATTAACAAACAAAAATTATTTTACGATTACTTTACGATTCATATAACTTTACCATGTTGATAGTAAGTGGATCGAAAGCATGACAACCTTTTTGCAAATAAAAATCCGGTGAATCTGCGGCTTCCAAAAAGTGCGATGTAAAAATAATGTGCAAAGGATTTTCTACAAGCTGGCTTATTCGTGACGCACACAAAGAAATTATTTTAGATGTAAAGCGTCCACATAAAGACACTGGATCGGAAATTGAAGATGTGTAAAAAATAAAGTTAATAAAAAATGTTTCTTAAACAGCAGGCTATTGAGGAAATTGTTTCAAAGATGCCAACGGTGAACGGTTTCTCCATAACAAAAATAAAAAATGCCATAACAAAAAGTGAATTCATTAGAAAATCATTGTTTAGAAAACGGCATGGTATTACGCAAAATCCATCCCGTGTAATGAATATGATAAAAAAGCAAATGATTTAGCCAAACAAAGTGTGAATTTTGGAAATAACAAAAGAAACTGTCAGATTTCAATTTATTAATGAAAAAACACGTTGTAGCAAGTGTCACTGACGGAGCATCCGTAATGAAAAAATTTGGACGGCTAAGTGGTATGGAACATCAGCTGTTTTATGCCAATGGCCTTCATTTAGCAGTACGTGATGTTCTTTATAAAAAGTCAAACCCTTCAGAGGCTAAAAGTATTAAAGGTAATTCACAGTTAAAAGTATTGAGGGTGGTCCACAGTTAAAAGTATTGAGGGTGGTTCACAGTTACAAAATTCTGAGGACAATTCTAGTGATGGTGATGTTTATAATGGTATAATTACATTTGATAAATTTAGATATGACCAGTCATACAGTTCAACAAGCCTAAATATTTCTTTAGCGATTCAGAAGTTTCGAAAAGTTGTTCGAATGTTCCACAAATCACATTTTAAAAATGAAATCTTACAAATGTACGTAAAATGTACGTTTCATAAAATACTTAAGCTAATATTGGATGTAAAAACAAGGTGGAATAGTCGATTTTAAAGAAATTCTGAATTTTTCTGATGAAAAATATGAAGGTTTATAGATAATCATCATAGACGATTTAGTGGAGAAATATAATTTTATTACTAACAAACTGCTTCAATCTATGCAGCAGAGAATTGAAGAACGCTAAAATATTAACTTAAATGGCTTACTACAAATTTTACTTAACCCAGTCACTTATAACAACGAATTAAATATAAATTCAAAGTTAATCTTACTATCTAAACATGAATTAAAAGCAGCAGCAAAAAAATTTACACCAGGTTATACATTGAGGATGCTAATAATAGTAAAGACGACGAGACTTGTTTTAGTGAAAACAGAATTTTTTCTATATATATATATATATATATATATATATATATATATATATATATATATATATATATATATATATATATATATATATATATATATATATTGTTCTTTATTACAATCTTTAAAATACAATTATATATAAAAGAAATTGAATAAAAGAGATTACAAGTAAAAAGCAAAAGTAAAAGTGTTATTACGTTAAAAGTTAAGATAAAGAACGCCGAAACTCAAAGAAGACCATGAGTTCTTATCACGGAGAACCGCTGAAAATAGAGCCAAAACTTTGCTTTGTTCATTTTCAATATGACTGGTCTACCACACTAACTTTATTTATTAAAATAAAATCTTCTTTATTAAATGCAGTACTTTGCTATTATAGTGTTTATTTCATTCTTTAATTAAAAAAAATCTTCATAATAACATATATCATACTTAGTGCGTATAGAAAGTTCTTTTTCGTCTGTTCTTCTGTACGTCTTTGAGCAAATATAGTCTTTTGGGCAATTAGGCTGGTTGTATATAATCTTTCTGGCAAACTGGCTGGTTGTAAATATACACACACACAGACATACATATATATACACATTTATAAACAGGCTAGTTGTAAATACACATACATGCAGTCATACACTGTACCCACACATACAGTTATACCTCCAAGCAACTCATAACATATAGATGCATACAAATATACATACAGTTATACTTTTATACCAACAACATATAGATGCATGTATACATAAACACATACATATATGCATTATTATATGTATGTGTTTATTTATGTATGCATCTATGTTGAAAAAAACTATGCTACAATAAAAAGTAATAATTAAATTAAGCGTCATAAAATATTTATCAAACCTAAAACCTAAACCTAAAACTAGGTTTAAAACTATTTTATTTCATAGAAGGGCTCCCAATTCAAATGGCTTAAGCAAGAGTTTTTGTTGCAAAAATTAGATCATGATTACCAGATGAATCGTTAAAATCTTTAGTTTTCTTAAAAAGAATTTAAATAAAAATAAGTCATTATAATTTTTATTTTAAAATATATACATAATGTTAGAACACTTTTTTAAATAAATTTTTTAATAAACAATGCAAGATAAACTCACATAAGTTTTATTATTTAACAAGAAAAATCGAAAAGCACGGTTTACCGCGGGGTTTTTTTTATTAAAACCGAAATCGCTGTTTTTTATAAATGCGGTTTTGCATTTATAAAATGCAGTTGGAAACCCTACTTAAATGAGTTGTAATTACATTTTTTTGAAAAGTCAAAATTCTGTTGAAAAGTCAAAACTGTTTTATTCCATAGAAAGGCTCCTCCAAATGCAAAATTAGTATGCGATAATGTTTGTTTACATAAAACAAAGAACATTAAAAACATTAAGTTGATATGTATTTAAAATATTCCTTTCGGATAAAAGAAGCCTGGCATGAGTAAAACGGTCTTTAAAATTTATAAGACGTGCAATATGCTTCTGTTGACGATGAAGAGGTTCTAGTATAGTATTTTACACTATCCCTAGAAATACTTGCGTAGTTAAGATGGCCATGAATAAATAAATAGTATAATTGAATTATTTTCCCATGTGAGGTTTTCGTCAACATAAGTGTCTAAAAATTTTTTAACATTTGTTTTATTTCAATATTATTAATAAAGAGAAGAGGCATAATATATGGAAGTATTTTTTTTTTCGAAGCTGGATGGAAGCGAATCCATTTAGTTTCTTCAATATTAATTGAAAGTTTATTTGATTTGTTCAGCGTTCATATTTTTAAATAATGTTGAAGGTCATTGCTTGTTAAAAAAAAGATTAGTGTCATCAGCAAAAATAATTGTCATTAAGTTCGAGATTATATAAGAGTCTTTCGTGCGGTACCTTATCGAACGCTTTTGAAAAAGCTGTATAAATTACGTCCGCTGTAAAACTCTGATTGATTGCATCTGTAACAATATCCCGTGATTCTAATAGGTTTGTTGTGCACCCCCTGTGTTTGAAGAAGCCATGCTGAGCTGGAGTAAGAAGTTTGTTTTGACACAATAGTGCATAATACAATTGTGGACCTTCTAACACCTTACACGGTGCCGAGGTTTTAGAAACTGGCCGGTAGTTGCCTTCCTTTAACTTACTTCCTTTTTTATATAGGTGTATTAAAAAACCATGCAATGTTTGGGCCTATTTTATATTTTAGTTTGAAATATATTACAAAGAAACTTCTGGACCACTGCATGTCAATAAAAAAAAGTATCTAACTATTTTGTAAGCAATCCTAATTATCTAAAAAAAAATCTAAAAATTCAATCTTTACAATCTTACAAAAACTCGTGTATCGAAATTTCTATACTCAGTCAGTATTACTTATAAGTAATACTGACTGAGTATAGAAATTTCGATATTTTATGTATAATAATAATTTATGTTTTAATAACCTGAAATTGACTACAAGATATTTATTAGTATTGTTATTCACTTCGACTAAATTGACTAAAAGTTGGCTAGTCGAAAGATCGATAATGTAGATTGTGGGTTTAAATCCATTATGACAAGGATTCAAGTCAGAGAAGACAAAGAAAATTTATTTAGAAAGAGATAAAAATTAACTCTTGCAAAGTATGTGCCACTACGGCGTAGATTGTACCAAAAAAAAAAAATTGTACAAATTATAAAACAAATAATAAAACAAAATAATAATAAAACAAAAAAAATAAATAAATACTATAAACACAAATACTATAATACACAAATAATAAAACAAAAAAATTAAATAAAATGTTATTAATATAATGATAGCTTTTTTAATGAAATCAATTATTATAACTATTTTGATAAAGTCACATATTTTCTTTAGTTAGATGCGACTTACATGGAATGATTAGGGTTAAGGTCTAAAACTTTAAATGTGATTTAACTGTGTAAAAATGTTAAATATTTATTATAAAGTTATTTCTATCATTTTAGATAAGAAAAGAGAAAAAATAAATTTCTATAATTTGTACTAGCTGGTGTTCTATATTCATTTACATAATGCTTTATTTAACATTCTAGAAATTTGAGCAAGCCAAATTGCTCTAAGATACCTATCTTGAACAACAAAATTACTGGACACTCGCCTTAAATTAGTGATTTCTCCCCAGGCCCCCGGTGAATAAAAATGTTTTTTATATTTTTGAAATAAGAAAGAGTTTTTTGACAATTAAATAAAAATTCTGGGGATGTGTTACAAGGTCATAGAGCATGTTCCTACGCACTGCACAGTGGGTCAGAGGTGAGCAAAACCCTTCAAAACCAACTTTTATATTTTTGAGTTCAAGTATATCAATTACCAAACAAAATGGCAATATTTTACTATTCAAATATACATATGATTTTTTAACTATATAAAATTGAAATATGAGGCCAGCGAGACAATCTTATAACATTTTAATTTTTTAACGGTTTATATTAGGCCATTGACGTCATTTATTGAAATAAGAAGAAGAAGTATGAAAATTTTTTTTTTGTTTGCTTTTTTTCAAAGTGTTTTTTTAATTAACCTCCTTAAAATATGCAACAAAAACACACTAGGCCGCACTAGGCCGCACATGTGGTCTACTTTAAGTTTCACTCTCATATAAGCTAAACAAAGAAAAAAAATAAAATAAACAAAAGCATTAAACTAGACAACCTAGGTATCCTCGATCGACCCTTTCGTTATTCCATCCACCGACAGGAATGCACTATCAAACCAATTGACAGTAATAAATCTGCCATAGCAAAATCAACTA
This sequence comes from Hydra vulgaris, assembly GCF_038396675.1. Lineage (NCBI taxonomy): Eukaryota > Metazoa > Cnidaria > Hydrozoa > Anthoathecata > Hydridae > Hydra > Hydra vulgaris. Next base: position 21,947,203 of record NC_088930.1, on the reverse strand, counting down.
ACTTTGCTAAACTTGATAAGTCTAAGAAACAGTTAAAGCCAAAAAACAACAGCTCAATGTCTCAACAAGAACAACCAATGCAGCTGCCAATAACTAATTGACTATCAGTACCATAAACACTAAAAAACAACGCCCTCTCAAAACACGGACTAAACCAGCTCAGCATAGTTTCTTACTTCTAAACCTAATTCTAAACTCAATCAACTACGTTTCTGGGCTAACAACCCTTGTTTGCTAAATGACTAAAAACTTGATGAACTGCACGTATTGCTGATGCTAAAACATATTGTCAAGCACTCATTATATTTATTGCAGAAACTTGGTTTACTAACACAGCAGACATTTCTATAGCGGGGTACCACCTCCATCATTAAATGAGGGTTAACAAACGTAGAGGAGGAGTAGCAATGTACATTAAAGAAACCATCAAAACAACTGATGTCAAACAAATACAACTCAAATCTACTTACATTGAGCAAAATTGCTGATCTTACAAGGCAGTAATGAGTCACTACTGTTAGGTTGTATTTACCGTCCTATGCACAGTAGGCCAGAGCACAGTAGGCCAGCGGTGAGCGAAACCCTTCAACACCAACTTTTATATTTTTGCTTTTTATTATAAATGATACCCAGTTGTAGATTTTGTTTTAAAAAATTTAAGAAGACGCATAAAGAACAGTTTTAATCATTATAATTTTTTAAAAATCTTTGACGAAATATTGGGGCTTATTTGTTCCCAGCCTCCAATCATCGCAGCTTTAATCATTTAAAATCTTGTTAAAATCATTTTTAAATAGTACTTTTAATGTTATTGGGAAAAGTTATGGAACATTTTATGAAGAATGGGAACATATAAGGAATGGGAAGCTAGGAGCAAATAAGCCCCAAAATTTCATCTCCTCTCCATCACCTCAAAACGCTGAGCAACAAGTTGATAAAATACTTTTTGTACTATTCTCAACTAGACTTATATTCATCAATAAATTTTAAGTTTTCATATTTTCATTTTCACAATTCTAACGAGTATGAATTTTGGAACATTTACCAAAACAGTCTCTTTAAACAACACATCACATTCTCTAGTTTCCAGACAATCCATGGTTCCATAAAAAAAAAGTTGGACTTATTATTTGCCTACAACAATAATTCTATTTTAAATTTGTCACCTAATGCTGTACTTGGTAGTAACACTAAGGGTCACTTTAGTATTGCTTGGAGAATCTTAGTTTCAGAACCGCTACCCGAAAACAAATCTCAATTGTTTAGTTACAACAAAAGTGATTATAATTCAATATCAAACTTTATTGCATTAATCGATTGGGATATTTTATTTCTACACAAAAATGCGGATCAAATGTTCAATATATTATTTTCATATTATCGTACTGCTTGCAGATTTTTTATCCCCATGACAAAAAACAAAAAAAAAGTATGATCCTTGAGTTACTCCACATATAAGAGCTTGATCAGAGCAAAAATATTGGCTCGGCACATCAACTGTTCAACTAGATGGAAGAATAAAGATCTGAAAACAAATTACAATTGTCTTAATCGTTCCGTTAAAGCTGAAATATCTAAAGCAAAAATATTACGTTAAAAAAAAATAATATCGAAATCTCAGAACAACCCAAAACACGCCTACAAATACATTAACAACCAACTAAAAATTAAAAATAAAATTCGTTCTCTCAAAAATGCTTCAGGTGAAATTACTGAAACTCTTACCGATAAATTTGAACTTCTGAACTCTCAATTGCATTCTATTTTTAATAAAAATGAAGTTAAACCTGAATGAAATTATAATAACAAGTTGGATTTCTCTATTGCAGACATTATTAATGAACTTACCGATCTAAACCCTTACAAATCTTTCGGACCTGATGCACCCATTAATACTTTAGATATGTGCCAAAAGCTTCGCAATTCCGCTTACAAAAATCTTATATGAATTTTTTAATTCTGGAATAGTACCAACTCTCTGGAAACTAGAAAAAATAAGGATTGTCTACGCTTAGTATACGAGTGGTCAAACACTTGGTTACTTAAATTAGGCATTTCATAATGCTGTGTTATCCATTATGGTAAAACCAATTCCCTGTACAGTACTCTTTGCAAAATAACTAAGGTATAAATGAAAGCCTAAAAAGCTCTACTAAAGAGAGTGATTTAGAAGTCATTTTTACATCTAATCTCAAGTGAAGCACACTAACTAAATCAGTTGTCTCCAAATCTCTGCAAATTCTTGGTATGCTAAAAAAGACATTCATCATCATTGATGAAAAAATGGCTCTCAAATTATATAAAATGTTTATGAGACCACACCTTAAATATACAGTGTCTGTTTGGACCCCATATTTAAAAACTGAGGTAGTTTTGGTTGAATCCTTTTAACGTAAAGCAACAAAACGGGTTTTAAGCTTGAGAAATCTTTTATACTACGAAAGACTAAAAAGACTAAATCACTTGAGTTTCGGCGCCAACGATGCTATCTTAGGAATTTCACAAAGGCTTCTTCTCCTTCTGGAATATTATATAATTTTATAAAAAAAATTACGTAAATTTTTATTTTGATAGACTTTATTGGTAATAAAAATCAAGAGTCACTCAAATGCGTATAAGTAATTTGTGTATATATGTATAAGTGAACTTCATTCGGTCTTTATAATTTGTCGTAGACTTTATTGTCAAGATTATTTTAAAAGTAACCGATTGAGTATTTGTTATTTAAAAGAGTTCAATGAAAAATTAATTTTAATAAAAGTTATGAGGATGATGAAGATGATCCTAAGATCATACTTTTCTAGGCATAATGAGAAATGATATCTAATAATTGGTAAATAAAATTATATGTAAGCTAAAAAAAAAAAACAAGTATTTGAATTAACAATTAAAATGTCTTCGAACATAACTGTTGGAAGAGCATATAATTATTTTATGTGCTCCTTAGTTGACTAAAATATATATTTTTGTTTTTAGGTTGGCGATATCTTTTTTATTCAAAGGCTGCGTTCGCGGCCTACTTCATTTATACGGCTGTATATTTTGCATTTTAAAGAAAAAAAATACAAGGACAGTTTTTAAAACCGTAGTGTTTCAAAAACTTAATATTCAACTTAAATTTTACCTTGTAAATTTAAAAAGTCCACAAAAGTAGTATAGTATAATTTAGGTATTGAACGATCATTATATAAGAAAAACATAAAAAAAACCTTTATTTTAAAATTTAGAATTTAAGTAAACACAAACTAAGAAACAAGAACAGTTATTTAAAAAATTTAAATCTTTTTCTTTTTTTATTAAAATATAAAATAATTATATTATACATAATGTATTCAGTTTTAACAAACTTTCTCTTTTTAAAAGATTTTGCATGAGCAACAGTTACTTCGCTGGTAGAGATTCTTTTACAATGAGGAAAAATGTTAATAACAACTCTTCAAGCAAGTTTTATCCCAGTTTTCTCATGCCATTTTCTCATCTCATTTTCTCATCTCATTTTCTCATCTCATTTTCTCAAGTTTAAAATGAGTCATAAAAGTGGTTTAACAAATGTTTTAAAGCTTGCCGTGCTTGTAAACTAAATTTATTTATTTTGTTATATGAGTAGCCAATCATAGGATGTGTAACACAGTGATGGTGATCCAAAAACTCAAAAGTGATGGTGAAGGAACAGTGAGACCTAAATATAATTGTTAAATAAGTATGATCTGGATTGATGACATCAAGAAAAAAGTTGTTCAAATCTGTTAACATATTTTCTGACTCGAGAGGCACTTTCATGCTATCATTAAAGCTAATATTTTTTTTTTTTTTTTTTTTTTTCTTTCAGAAATAGACATATTTTAAACCAACCAAAAATCTTCCACCGCTTATTCGTCTATATTTTCCAAATCTTCTTTCTAATGGCTCACTTTGAAATCTCCCAGTTAAAACAAAGTCATTAAGTATGTCCTCGCTCGATAAGGCTTATCTAATAAGTGTTCTTATTTATAGTAAAAAAAAAGTAAGCTTCTAACAGTTTAGTATTTTTTGTGATTGCCAAGCTTTAATCCAATGCCGTTTCCCTAAGAAATTCAGGCTTGAATGGTATCAATGAATCGCTGCGGATGTAGTTTCATTTAAAATTGCAAGCGCTAAAGAAACATTTTGTTTAAAATTGCCAGGATGAAATACTTTTGTTGTTATTTTTGGTGTTTTACGCAAACCAGCATCAAGAACGATGCCTCAAGTTTCTATCGATATTGTTAATCTTTACCCTTCAGTACCAGTTAAAGAATCTATTGATATTTAATTAGAATAACTCCGTAACTGTCCTGTCTTTAATTCAAAGTTATCGTTTTCAGAAATACAAATACTTTTAGATTTGTGTTTGTCAAACCGTTATTTTTTACATAAAAACAATATACACACATTAGAAGATGCTTGTCCCATAGGTTTATCATCAATGGTATAAATGACAGAGAGTGTTCTGCAACATTATGAAGAAAAAGCTTTAATACAGGCACAATGTCTTACACCACCATTATATGTAAAATCATATAAAAAGTATGTTGACAAAATCCATTCCCGTTTTAATAATGAGGCAGAATCAGAACGTTTTCTCGAGTTGTTAAATAATCAACACACCAATATCAAATATACAATCGAAAAAGAAAGTGATTTACACACAATAAATCTTCTTAATCTCTCAATAACAAATAACAAATCCGGAAAAAATATTTTTAAATCGATCGCAAAGATGCAATAACAAATGTGCAAATTAAGCCGCATTCTTGTTACGATCCAAAAATAGTTTATGGTGTATTCAAGGGTTTTATCCAAAGAGCTTTTGCATTATGCAGTAAAGAACATATAAATCATGAATTAAAGTTTCTTTCAGAAATGTTCATAGAAAATGATCATAATAAAAAAATACTTCAAAACATTATCAAAAAAAGAAATAACAATAAGCAAAATATTCAACAAAGCAACAACAGTAACATCAAAAAAGTAGAATTTAATTATATTTCTTTGCCATAGGTACCAAAATTAAGTATTTAATTAAAAAAGATATTTAAAAATGCAGGCTATACTCCAGCTTTTAAATCACCAAAAAACCTTCAACAATTAATAACTCAAAAAAACAAGCCTCGACTTCCCAACAACTTTTATCCTGGAGTCTACAAACTCGAGTGTTCGTGTGGGAAATTCTATGTAGGTGAAACAAAACTCAAGGTTTCAACACACATTAGTCAACATCAAAAACATACTTTTGAGGGAAAATGGAAAAATTCGGGCGCGACGGGACATTCCAAAAATTGCCAAGGTGCCTCTGGCTGTAATAAAAACAACATGGTTAAAGTAGAGGCAGACTATTTTAAGAGAAAAGTGAGAGAGTCTTTGGAAATGCAGTATCATCAGTGTTCTCCAAATGAAGATGGTTTGAATGAAGACGACGGTGATTACGTCGTCGTTTTGGAAACCTTATTTTTCTTATTTAAGACGCAAGAACACATTACTTTGAAGTTTTATTGTTTGTTTTTTAACTGTTTTTTTAACTAACTTGAATAGCGATGGTATATACAATCCTTGGAAGTATTGTATTTTAATATAAAGAATCTTATAAGGATAAGTTTACATACTATAACAGATGATTTAACTTAATTTAATTTAAACAAAGGCAAACTTTTTTTAGAATGTTAATAAAAAACAAATCTTCGTCTTGCTGATTTGATGCACAAATGGCTTTTTTTTAAACAAGAAGCATTAGAGCAATGTTTATCACACACAGTGACTTTAACATTAAATACAAATTGAATTAGAATACAAGGATATTTAAAAATTTCTTGTTTCAATCATTTAGCATTGATTGTTTGTTTAGGTACTATTACTATAAAACAAACCATTCACTTATACAACTCTTCAGATGCATCTCTACATGTCTCCAGAAAAATACTTTTCACATTTTTGCAAGTACATTTTATCAGAAATTAGGCAAATGTCTTCCCGCTAAAAAACGAGGCGTTGATTTGATGTTGATTTAATGTTTCTTGTCAACATTGGTTCCATATTGATTTTTTGTCCAAAATATTAACCACTTATCAACGTTGATTTGGTATTTACAAAAAACGTTGATCGAATGTTGCTTTTCGACGTTTAATCAACAAACATTTTTTCTGGTGATTCAACACTGATTTTTATAATAGTTGACGGCATTTTAATATCGCTTTTTGATGCATGTATCAAAAAAATATATATCAACAATTTACGAAATATATATATATATATATATATATATATATATATATATATATATATATATATATATATATATATATATATATATATGTATATATATATATATTTGTATGTATATATATAAAATATTTGTATATACAATTTATACATATTACTCAAATCTTTATTTGTTTTCTAAAAAATATGCTGTAAATAAAGGATTTAGCAAAAAATTTATTGATAGAGCAATTCAAAGCCAACTCAAAAGAATAATGAATAAAAGTAGGCATTGCATAAGTAAGAAAGTTTTTTATTGAATTTAACACAAAATTTACGTTTTCAAACAATTTATTTAGCGTTTGCAGCATTGTTCATTTTCAAAACTTTTCGATTGAGTCGTGTTCCTGATTGCCTTAAAAATTCTAAAATGCCTCAATGACATTCGCAAATTTTTGCATCATAATGCTGTCGTGTAACTGCATCTAAATCAAAAATTCAAATCAAATTTGAAAAAAATCGAACTGCAGAAATTATAGTAAATAGTCACATAAATGACTGACTGGGATAAACAAAATATATTTCCTGTAAAAAAAAAATTTTAAATTGCATAAAACCATTCTTACCTACTATCTTATAATACAGGGTGTATGTTTTAAAATTTATCTTTAATGAACCACCAGTGACATAAAACAGGCCCCAGCGTCCTCGCTCATCAGCAACTTTCCAATAGCAAAAGCCTTTTTATATGGAGTATAACCTTCACAACGACTAAGAGAATTCATGTATAAAAAAACAAAAAAATACTTAAGGGTCGTTCGCAAAATACGTCACATGTTTCGGGGAAAGGCGGTCATTGATTTTGTCTCACTTTGAGTGGGAAGAGGCCAAATAATTTGTGAAGTCACAATTAATTTTAAAAACTGCATAAAATAAAATTAAAAACTATTTTTGCTACTTTTTAAAATAAATAAATAATTGTTTAATTAAAACGCACAAAAATTACGTGACAAGGAGAAAAAATTTGATGATTTGTGACACTTTCTGACAAAGGGGGAAGAAGGGGGTATAAACAGTTGTAATGTGTGACGTTATTTGCAAATGAACCCATATGTTTTATTTTTAAGAATAACAAATAATAATACAACGTTGAAACTCATATTGTTAACTTTCATTTCATAACAATTGAGTTGTTATCAGTAGCAACTCATCACTCTAATCTTAAAAACATTGCTAGCCTTGACTCTCTCTTCTAGTAAATCCACATCAGATTTTGTTAGGCATCTTTCAAAAATGGGCTCTGTAGATAAAGAACTAGCGCTCACTGTTGATGTAGACTGCTATAGCAATATCTTATCTATCTACAAAATGTAGAAAAATCTTGAATTACTTATTTTTAACATTACACAACAAATGCAAAGCCCCTCTAAATCCAAAATTTAAACATTGTATAGAATATCGAATCAATTATACTATATATTTGCAAATTGAATTAAGCTTTGAATCTTAAAAAAGAACGATTTTTAAACTAATCTTTTCTAAAATAAAATGTCACTGTATGAGATTAGAGACTTAGAGCAGATGTTTACTGCTCCCCCTCTATTATAAGACCTTACTTTATAAATTGCAGTATAGTAATCAATCATTGTCATAAAAAAATATTATCTCTTATGATAATATTTTACAGAATACATATTATGTTCAATCTATATGAATGAAATTATCTTGATTTCAATACATGGATTTTTAAAAGTAATTCTCGAATTACTTTTCTGATTTGATTCAAACTTTTGAAGATTTGTGGGGGCCTTATGTAATTCTTGATACTAAAATAAAAAGCAACATTAGTACCTTTTTATCTATTTTTGCCATCCAACTCAACGCAACTTTTTGAAAATCATTAAAAAAAAATGTAGTAAAATAAATAATATTTATTATTATTTATGTGAAATATTTTGTAAAAAATTAACCATGAAAAATTACCTGAATAGAAAAAATAAATAAAACTTTGAAATGTAAATTTTTAAAAATTTAACTTTTAAGACAAATGTGTTTCTCTGCTAGCCTCTTTATCCAAAACACAAGTTTTAGAGCCATTTTCTACCAAGGTAGATAAATTATACATACAAATGTATACATACAAATTTAGATAATGTATACATACAAAGATAACGTATACATACAAAATTAAACAAAATTTTTAAATATTATATAGTGATTTTTATTTAAACTTGTCAACAAACATATATTTATAAAATACTTGTCAACAAAATTATATTTTTTAACATATAGTTCTGATTTCTATTAATTTTTTTACTGCAAACGCACACAGATTTTAGCTAGAACAAAAGCAACATTAGGACTTTTTTTTACCAATATATTTGAAGACAACATCATTTTTCCTTAAGATAGATTAGTTTTTTTCAAGAAGTCAATGTTATTTTCAGCAACTGAAAAGCTGCTATTTCACTGTGTAAATGGGGAGTTGATATCAATTTAAAAACATCTATAATTCAGTAAAAATATAAGCATGTTTATTTTAACAAACCATTATTTTACTTTTACAAAAATAGTTAACCTGCTATATTTGGAATCACGTTGGATGTTCTTTGGCTATTTAAACTATTAAAATAATGTCTTCCGTATAGTTCTTTATCACCAACCATCACCAATCTTCATCACTTTTACAGAATGTCATTGCCGTCTTTCTCCTTTAATATAAACTTTATTTTTTAAACAAAAAAAGTGCATGATTTGTGTAATTCTTTATTGCAAAATTTTTATTTATTAAAAACCAATTTAGTAAGATTTACTTTCGCTTTGTCCGTTTTTCTCTTCAGTGTAAGTTTCAATATTTGAAGTATCTGCTGTGTAAGTTTCAATATTTGAAGTATCTGCTGCTTTTTCTAATCGCGACCGAGCTTCTTCATAAAAATCTAAACACAAATCTATGTACGAAAAATCATTTATCAATATCTAATAAAAATGTAATCAAAATGTTTGCGGCAAAAGCAGGCCCTATGAGAACGGGGTGCACTTGGTGCACCGCATGAAAATTAATGAATTTTAATGAAAAACCTATAAAAATTAATGAATTTCTTAGTTTTTAAAAAACACTAAAAGTTTAAAAAAAAAAACTAAAAACATTGTTAAAAAAAACTTTTTTTTAAAGATTCCAAAATAAAAATATTTTTGTCAACGATTAAAAAAACTTTTATAATCATTTGAAATCTTCTTTAAACATTCTAAAGACATTCAGAACGTATAGTTTAAACAAATGCCTGTTGGAATATTGATTTTAAATTAAGTGAAATTAAATGAGAGAATGGTGATATTGTAAAAGGGGACTCTTTTATTGGAAGGTATGCCCCTAGCTGGGTATATCTTACAATCAGAGGTTGGTGTCTGCAAGGTAGTGACAGCTTTACGAATTGCAGCGGAACTTTTAAATGGAAGCCAGAAGCATTTCCCATCATTTTTCATCCAACTTTTAGCAATTACTTCCACTTCTTTAATTTTTCCATTTAAAAAATTCAACGATGACAAATGGCATTTCAATATTCTGGTACAATTTAATTCTAAACAATCTTATATAAGTTACAAAATAAAATAAAAAATACATTAGAGATTAAAAACGATGAACTTTGTAAATATTTTATTATTTCTATAAACATACCAGGTATTTGTTTCACACAAAAATTTATAAATTAAAGTGCATTAAACTCACTTTAAAATTATTCAATAAACTATATATTTGACAAGTTTATAACAAATTTTACAAAATGCGCAGACATTCTTTAAAAATTGATGGTCTGCAAGTATAATCAGAATTTGTGTTTATAATTCAAGAAATCAGTGATCATAGGCAATATCACAATGTCTAAGCAGAAAAAAAGCATAACTACCTTTTTGAACAGGTATCATCAAGCCTTTTTTCAAAAGTTCTTTTATTTTCAGAAAAATTGTTTTTAGGTTGGCTAATGAATTTACATAACAAACATCTAAATAAGATGTTTCAAAACAATTAGGAAAAAACTTTCGAACTGAATGAGGATTTAGTGCCTTGCATTTTAAAAGATCTACCAAAACTTCTTCTACTAAAATAAACCCTTTGTCTTGAATGAAATAAACTCTGCCTCGTAGATTTGATGTGATCTTTTTATTTACCACTTGGACAGAAATTTCTTTGTCATTCCTTTCTCTAAGAAAAATATCCAACTTTTTTCTCTCATCTTGGTGATTCACTATTTGGGCAACAGTCTGATGTGATTTTCGCACCATTTTTTTAATTTGACCCAAAAAGTTTTCAAAAGGAAAAGCTGATAGATGATCAAGACTCTCGCCAAAGTTAACACAATCATCAGCTAAATGAATCATGCTATGAACATTGTATGTTACAAAGATCTCCCCATACAAAACTTGAACTTCTCTAACAAACCATATAAGGAACTGTTTAGCATATGCCACTAACAATTTATTTTTCACTATTTTATCGAAAGCAGTATGTGCATAGCAATTGAGAGAGACATAAATAAGTCATAGTCAGTTTTATTTATTTTTCCATTTAAAATAACAGGTCCATAATAAAGCAGAAAGAATCGAAGCTCTTCTGCTCTCTACTTCTCAAGTTCATTTAAAGAGTGTGGTCTGCGTTGAAAATTGGATGGTGTATAACTTCATAAATTTATGAGTTCATTTGAAATACTGTCTTTAACAGATTGACTTACTCTAATACATCGGGGACCTTTACACCAGTTTATTAGATGTTTTTTAACTACCCCAAGACATATAAGATGCATATAGTTCAATGGGAATCCAGTTAACATTAAGAAATTTAGCTGAACAAGCGGAAAAAGACTCTCAAGTTGGTGACCTTCTTTATACAAATTATTTTTAAAAGCCATGTCAGTACGAAGTAAAGCAGTTGTTTCCAATAATCTCACACCATATTTTTGTGTGTCAACTGCTATACATCTTTTACAGCTGTCGTAGCCACTATGCCCTATAGAGTATTTAACAAATGATCTTGCAGGCGCATCACAAAAAAAACTTTAATAATCACCTGAAGCTGTTTATACCCATTAGTTTGCAATTTTTTCATTTCAAGAATAAAATTTTAAAAGTACTTATCCAAATTGTTTGGTTTTCCCTGACCATACCAAATTGCAACAGCATATGGTCCATTTCTGTTAATTGTAACTAGCATAAGCCAAATGGAAGTCTTTTTACTATTGTACATAGGTGCACCATCATTACTTACAATTATCAAGCTTTTCCTTATGTCCAACTGTTGATATATAATAATCAATATATAATCGCCTCCACTGACATATAAAACATTAATTTTTGAAGAGAATTTTGTAATGTCTGCCTGCATTTCGGTATAGATGGAGTAAATTTATTTAAGTGAAACAAAAGTGCATTTAAAGCATCATCTTTTATACAGTATTTAAATGACCACTCATATACAAATTCTTTTGTTGAAGTTAGAGTATCAATACTACTGTATAAACTATTTTTAACTGCATTGTCGTCAACATCACCATAATTAGATTCAACTTTACTTAAACAAAATTTATATTCAGGCGAAAAGATTGAAAACATTAATACATCGCTGTGCACATCTTCAGAAACTACATTAATGTGCACACCTTCAGAAACTCCAAAAATTTTTTGAATGTCTGAATCTAGATGCACGCAATTCCCTCTACCAACAGTATTGCACTCTTCAAGCAGATATTTTATTCTTTTTTCAGTATCTTGTTTTTCTTTCATAAATTCTCTCATGTATAGGCTTCTGTCACGTTTAGGCATTATTATCTTTATCTTATTACATCACAAAAAGAAAAAAAAAGAAACGAATTATTATTCTTATACAGAAAAAACCACTTTAAATAGCATTTTATATTATGATTAAAGTTTGCAGTCAAAATTTATCAGGCAAATACTTGCATTCATCAACATTACTAATTTACTATGATAATAGTAATGTTATTATAATAAGCATTAATAAGCCAAATTGCTGCTAAATTGTGACTTTTGCATGTTAAATTGTTAAAATATTTATATTACGATGTTCTATTACCCTCAAATAGTTAAAAAACTAGCCTATATTCATTAGGATAATCTTTATTCAAGAACTGAAAATATAATTACTTAATAAAATATAAGTTTTTCAATAAAGTTTATATTCATTAATTAAAACTTGAACAAACGTTTTATAACCACCAATAATAACAAAATAATCTCAGCAGAACATGCTGTTTGCTCAGCAAATTACTGTTAGTAAACGGCTCAATAAATTTGATTTTTGTCAATAGAAAATCAACGAAGCTCAGTGTTTGAAAATGAACGTTGATTTGCTGTTGATAACATTGCCGTTGCTACAACATCCATTTATAGTTGATCGCCGTGGATCGCTAATATCAAGGAAAAATCTACGTTGATCAACATCATTTTTAGAGTGTTGAGATATCTTACCTTCCAATTTTAAACGTTTTGCACAACTTAGAGTATCAACATTTTTATCAGTTACTTTTTTAAGTACATGATATTGATAGTAATATTGATAGTAAAGGCATATATAAATATGATATTGATGGTAAAGGCATTTCTTCACGCATGACGCAAAAGTTGAAATGACTGCATAAACGTAAATTGTAATATCAGTGAATACTTTAAAATATTGGCTGAAAAAATAAATTCCTTCATTTATTTAATTTAATTTAAATATAATTTAAATATAATTTTGTAAAATAATTTAGTTTAAACTTCCATTTTTAAAAATTTTTAAAAAGAAAGGATTTTTGTTTAAACAGTAGACTCTTTAATAATGTAATGAAATTGAGTGAACACAAATTTCATTACACAAATTTTATTACTATTATTACTCAACTGCTTTTGATCAAGCTAAAACTTTTGATGTTTCAGATTTAAACATTGTATTATCTTTCTTCTTAAAAAACATTTAACTAATGAATAAAAATTTGGATTTAATGAATTTCTGCAACTGTTGTAAAAAAAGATTTGTAAAAGTTAGATTTCTTGGAGTTTTTTATATATCGCATTTTTTGTAAACATTTTTGGAATTTGTGGTTCTGTCCAATACTTCAGATACTTGCTTGACAGAGTAAAGATTTAATTCTTTAGCTTTAATATGTATTCACCAAGAAAACATTTCTGATTTAAAATATTTTTCAATTTCATAAGAATGGTGCTTAGAATAGGTTTTCATCTGTCCTAAGTATCAGTTCAAAGCAAAACATTCTCTTCAGTTCAAATTCTCTTCAAGCAAAACATTCTTTTCAGTTCAAACATTCTCTTCAGCTCAAAGTAAACCATCTTACCATTCTTTATTATTATTTTTTTTTTTGTATTGGAAATTTTATTCTTAAAAAGAAAGGATTTTAAAACAAGAGATTCTTTATCTCTCTATCTTCATGATTATTACAGAGCTTTGCTATGTAAGTGTAAATTTAGGTAAGTGCTTTTAATACCAATAATTTCATAAATGTAAATAAAAATAAACTACTTTTTTAAAAATTACTGAATACACTAGATTTAACTTTTCGAACTACGTTTGATAAACTTAGCTTTATTTAAATACTTAAAGCTTTATTCAAATAATTAAGGCTTTTTTGCGAATAATTATGGTTTTATTGGAATAAGTAAGGATTTATTTTTATTTATAAATGGAACCAAGAGAACCCTTTTGATCAAACGTTCCTGCAAATTTTATTTGCTGTCTACTGGAGAATCAGGTCAAATGAATCCTGAAACATTTTTGTTTTGGTTTATTTCGGTAAACAAAACAAAACCATTCTAAAAATGCTTGATTAAAAGGATTCTCTTGGCTCCGTTTACTTTAAAAAATGAATCCTTTTCATTTCCCGTAAAAATTCAATTCACAGGATTCCGGAACAAAAATGTTTCATTTTATGGGATCCTGGGAAATTCCGGGATTAGGTAACAAGCAAGAATTTATCCAATTTGATAAGGGAAAATTTGTAAGTTCAAACAAGTACACACACAAAAAATGTGTTTTTGATATATATACTATTTTAATAAGAAAAAGATTAAGAAATTTAATACAAAATAGTTCATAGAAATTAGGAATCTCAAAGCAAATATAAACTTCATCAAGCTTAATTTTTAAAATTATTGTTTTACAAACATAAATTGTCAATAACGCCATCAATTAACGATTACTGAATTTTTGTAACAAAATGACCTGATGCTGAAGCAGCTCTTTCCGATTCGATTGATGTCGTTGGGATGTCAGGTTTTTTTATTTTATGAAAATGTTTCTTTCTATATGGCTGACGACACTGTTTTTGAAAAGGGGGAGGGGAACACAATAGTCTATTTCTAAAAAAAATCCTCTATACCCTGATTTTTCTATAAAAAAAAATTTATAAAAAAAAGTGGGGTAGCATGTGCCCATCAGACCTCAATACTGTTCTATTTGAAAACATTTCTTTTCATTTTTTTTTATTGTATGAACAGCGAAATATGCGTTGAAAAAAAAAAAAAAAAAAGAATATTTAATAGAATTTGTCTAAACTATTTGCACGCTTTTTTTTGCATCAAAAATACTAGAGATAGGCCGATTCCGATTCTAATTCTCCCGATTCCAGCGATTCTCAAGGAATCGTAAGAATCGCGAAACCTTTTTTTAACGAATCCGATTTTTTTTCTAAAATGACTTTATAACGAACTCACTTTTTTTATTAATACTCCCTTGATAATTAAAAAAATACATATAAAATCCTTGTCGTTGTAATTTTCTTTCGTTTAATTTACGTTAATTTCTCACTTTTGCGTTTAATATCATTGTTGAAGGTAAGTAAACTGTGAAAGAAAACCTTAACAAAAGTGAATATTGCAAATACGCAAAATACTGCCGCAAAATTTCAATTGATATTTGAACCGGCGTTAAGTACTATTACAAAAACCTTAATTGCTTGTTTTATTATAATTATTATTGCTTGTATTATTATTTTTTATTATTTTAAATGCTGCTTTTATTTCAGAATATAGCATCATGCCAAAATGTAAGAAAAGCGAGGTGCGGGACTATTTTGCGATCAATTTAAATGACACTAACTCAGCAATATGCAGCTTTTGCAAAGCAGTCATATTGAGGGTTGGTGGCAAAATTTCTTAGTCATACACAACATTGAACATGCCTAAAGTATTTAAATGCTTTTCGTAAATCTGATATCAAAAAATCAAAAACAGGATAAAGCTAGTATTATCGATTTTAATATGTGTGCGGATAGCTCTACAGCAGGACCATCTTCTAATTCCAGTCCTAACCCTGCCTATGATACTCCAACAACCATGCTAAGGGAACCTCGATCTACTACACTCACATCCGTATTCATAAGTCTTGGGACTAAGTCTGAGGATGCGGAGATCAATACTAGAAGCTCTTCTTATACACTTATTTCTATAAAACTGAAGCCTAGATCTTCATCTCCTAAACAACCGACAATACATCAAGTGTTTGCAAAGACTAGGCTTCTCACATCTAAAGATCCAAAGGCAATAATAGTTACAAGGCTTATTGCAGAAATAATATTCCCAGATAACCAAACTGTTAGTATAGTAGAAAATCCTGGTTTCAAATGGTTACTACAGTTTTTGGAGCCAAGATAATACCTACCAGAAAATACTTCTCGACTATTGAAATTCCAAACATTTATCAGAAGGTATCAAGTAAAATTCGTTTCTTGGCAAAGAAAGCTAATCATTTTAGTATAACTACCAACAAGTGGAGCTCCACAGCTTATGTTGATTGCATGAGCCTAACAGCACATTTCTTCACAGAAGGTATGAAGCTAATTCACATTTGTCTTGACGTGGTACCTTTTCCTTACGAGTCCCACACTACAGATAATCTTGTTAAATTTATGAATGAATCACTTGAGTGTTGCAGACTACATGAAAAACTCAATGTTGTAGTAAGAAATAATGCCAGAAATATTGTCCCTGCTATGGAAGTAGGGAAGTTTTCAAACATTTCTTGTCTTGCCCATACACTTCAGTTGGTTGTTAAAGATGGCTGTCTCAACAATGAACGCATTTCTTTACTGACTGCTACATGTAGAAGAATAGTAGGACACTTTAAACATTCGGTTAGGTCGAAAAAACTTTTGAAATAATTTCAGGTGATTTTAGGACTTCCTAAACACAGCATCATTCAAGACGAGCCAACTAAATAGAATAGCACCTTCCACATGCTAAACCCTTTAATTGAACAAAAAGATGCGATTCTGTTGGTAACGTCACATTTCCCAAAAGCTGCTCGACAAAACAAAGAATTGTCAACCGAAGAATGGGACAGTTTGGTTTCTCTCGTTGCTCTTTAAAAGTTTTTAAAGGCGTCACGTTTACTGCAAGTTCATCAAAAGTGACCACATCAGACGTTATCCCAATAATAAATGCAGTTAACATGTCATTTGATCGCATCAAGGACTAAGAAAATTTGAAAGAATCTTTGTGTGAATCTTTGCCTCGTCATTACTGAGACTGCGAGAACGAACCTATATATGCTTTTGCAACAGTACTAGATCCCAGATTTAAAAACGAGATTTTCAGGAGCAGGGCGATGGCTGAGAAAACTGTTACTTTATTGATCGGTGAGTTGAATGCACTGGAAATAGACGAAGGTCTTGAAATTAAAGTTGCTGAAAATTAAGAACGAACCACACCTGCTCCAGGTGTGGTTCGTTCCAGGTCTGGTCATTATGCAACCAAATAATCAACACAAATTCTGAGTAAGTATTTATGTGCTTCTACATTATTATTGTATTTTAAATACATTATTGTACTTTAAATAGATTAAGTGAGGGCTTTTACCGCATTAAGAACACAAAACAATTAAAAAAAAAAGAGTAGCCTCCTCGACTGTAATAGCCCCCTCGGCTTTGGGGAGGTGAAAAATATGAAACATAACTATGAAGTAGCAGTGAACTTGAAAAAACCTCTTCTCGCAATCACGAAGACGTGTTTGATTACTGGAGGAAATCCAAGTTTCTAAATATGAAAAAACTAGCACAGAAATATTTAAGGAAGTCTCTATGTACAGTATTTACGGAGCGGTTATTTAGTACCGCGGGGCTTATTCGCAACCTGAAAAGAAGCCTGTTAACTCTGGAGCGAGTGCAAATGCTTGTGTTTTTGAACAAAAACCTGCCGTTTCTAAACTATCATTACTAATGGATGTGACTTATGTAAATGCTGAAAATACAACATTCTGTTTATATGATCACTATCTATTACTTATGACTATATTATTTGTTTCTTATTAATAATAAGATTATACAAACATTATGTATATTGTTTGTTATTTATTAATATGATATTAGTTAAATGATAAAGTAGATTGAAGTTAAAATGATAAAGTAGATTGAAGGAAGGAAGGGGGTGGGGAGGGGCACACTTTTTGTTTTGAAAAAAATCCTCATTTTCTAGGCCAATTTCTTAAAAAAAAGAAGTAATTGATAAAAAGGTGTGGGGAGGGCGTGCTACCTAGAGCCTCGGTGTCGTTAGCCCTGTTTCACCTGTACCAATATAACTGATTTCAATGTCTGGTTAAGTATTAAATTAACAATGTTTTAAATTAATATATTAAAAGCACTATCAGTAAAATTGAAATAATAAAAATTACAAAAAAATTGAAATCGGTAAAGAATCAGAATTGTAATTGAGAATCGGAATCGGTATTTTTTGGAATCGGCCCATCCTTAAAAAACACCCATTTATTTTACGGTCTAATCACAGAGCACAGCGGATGAGCCTTTAATAGGAAGTTCACGCTTCCATCCCAACGATGTTGCTAAACTTGTCCAGAGGTGGGGTTTGAACCATTGATCTTTTGTGTCTGAGGCAAGTGCGCTACCACTGCGCCACGGCTGCTGTTCGGATATAATGTTTCAATCCCATCATTATTTCATTCTAATTCTTCATTATTAACGGAAGTACTATCACCATCAGTATCATCAACAAAGAGTCTAGAAAATAGTTTTCTAGCTTTAGTTTGAAAGACTGATTTGGAAGGCAATAATAATATTGAATCTATGTTCAATTTGTGTTTATAATTTGATGGATTACACTGATAAACAAATAAAATTTTATTGTGCACATTTTTGTTAACTAGGTGGTTTTTTAAAACAAATTAAATATGCTGATTTCAAATATGCAAACCGTTTTTCACCATCGCGTCAAGTTGTAAAGATATTTGGGTTCAAATCTTTAGTATTTAAGGTAAAGTCCCTAATATTGTCGAAAAAAAAGTTATTCAAAAGTATGTCAACCTGGGTCTCAAAAGAAGCATATTTTCATAGAGATTTTAAAAATGGTATTTGTTTGTAATAAAAATAAGTACTTTTTGTATAATTGCTGAGAAACATTTTGTTAAAATTTTTTTAAAAGTCTTTAACATTTTTTCACATAATTTTTTTTGTCAATAAATTATAAGTAAAAATATTTCTCTTTTCTAAAATCTCTATGAAAATACGCTTCTTTTAAGACCCAGGTTGACATACTTTTGAATAACTTTTTTTTCGACAGTATTAGGGACTTTACCTTAAATACTAAAGATTTGAACCCAAATATCTTTACAACTTGACGTGATGGTGAAAAACGGTTTGCATATTTGAAATCAGCATATTTAATTTGTTTTAAAAAACCACCTAGTTAACAAGATTTGCACAATAAAATTTTATTTGTTTATCAGTGTTATTTGAATATTATAATCAGCCAAAGATATTTTTTTTTTCGTAATTCGACAATTCCCTGGTGCACATAATGCAGAATTTTTACAGAAAAACAATCTTTATTTGTGCACAAAACATCTAATATAAAGTAGGGATGCCTTGCGTCGGCCAAGTCTTTCAATTTTGAGTTTTATTCGTTATAACGCCGTTACTACAGTCGGCACTAATAAATATTGCTCCTCCAAAATATTGGTAATATTGTTGTGTTTAAAGTCACCAGTGATTTTAATATACATGTTTTTAATGCAATAAAATCAAAAATGATATTTTTGTAAAATATCATATTTGATTTTATATTTACAAAACATTCGTACGATTCTCCGAACCATTTGAATTGTTTGTGCAATACTAATGTTGTCTAATAATTCATCAGTGTGCTCAATATCTTTTAAATTAAATAAATTGTTGCTTTGGCTTGGCTGTAAATTCACTGAAGTCGTAAAATCGATTCCAGTCGTGTTATCTTATTATTTTTGTTTCTCACTATTATTTTCATCAGAATTCTGGCTGTCAGATGCATTCCACTCACTGCCCGATAATTTTGAAATCATTAATTTTTGCAGTAAACATCACAAAATGCTAAATGTAGCCCGCGTGAATAAAAAAACTGGTGCTCCATCCCACTTAATCTTCCAAATTTTTTCATTACTGATGCACCGTCAGTTACCTTGGAAATTATATGCTTCTTTGTAGAAAAATTAAGTTCTGATATTTTATTTTCATTCATATTAACAATTTTTTCAGTTGGAAGCGAACCAAATATTATATATTTAATATGTTAAATATAAAAGACCACGGACAAGTTACAACTTGTAACTTGTCTGTGGTTATTTTATAATTAACATCTCAGGGACTTCCTTTTGTTCATTGTAATTTCTTGTAATTGGGATTTTTTTGTTAGATTGGTCACGAATATTGGTGCAGCTCTAACGTTATAAAACTAAGTAAACTTCAAAACTAAGTAAACTTCAAAAGCAAACAAAAACATGCTATTAGGATTATTGCAAATAAAAATCGCTTCTTTCATACAAAAATACTTTTTCGTAAACTTAATATACTAAATGTTTTCAAATTAGATCTTTATCATGTTCTTATATTTATGTTTAAACATGATAAAATAATGGCACTGTTATAATATAACACTTTATTTATAAATATTAATCATATATACAGAACAATATTTTAAATTAATAACTATAGTCAATCCAAAACCTATTATTCAATCACTCAAAAACAAATCGAGAACCTAAATCATAAAATTTGAAATGATGATCTTAAAACACTTTCTTCAATTTAAAACGAAACTAAAAATCTTTTCCTAAACGATAATAAATTAAATTTTTTCTAAGACATTTAAATAGAGTATTTTTATTATTAATTTTTTATTTACATAATGAATCTCGTTATTAACAAATTACATCACGCAGTTTTTGACTGTTTTAGACCCCCTTTCCCATTCTCCTCGTCACAACATCGCAACATCGTAACAAGTTCCGTATAAGTCGTCACAAAAAAATTCTTTCTATTCTATAAAACCTTTATTAATTTAACTATGCGAACCTATAAATAAATAAAAAACATAATAAAAAATTATTATAAACTATATATATATATATTTTTTTTGTAGTTTAAATTAATTAAAAACATATATATATATTTTTAGTTTATATTTATTTTTTATTGATTTTTCATAAATAAGTTATTTAGATATATATTTAAATAATTTATTTATTCAGTTACATAAATATGAGATATAGAACAGTTTTTTTTCTGTTTTTTTTTTTGTAGATGTTCATTTTTTTTGTTAGTTAATTTCTATTTAATTATATTTTTAGTAAATTTTATCTGTACTAAATGATGACTTTATTTTTTAGTTTTGTAATTTATGTTATACGGTTTTTATATGCTACGTTTCTTATCGGTATAAGCTATTATAAGCTTTGTATCTTACGGGGCTTAGTGATAAAACAACTATAGTCTTCTATTAGTCATGTAAACCTTTTATTCATGTACTTTGTAATTGTAAATATTCTTTAACGGCAAAATATAGAATTAAAAAAAGTGCTTAGATTCAATTTGTGACTGATATAGCATAGTATCATGAAACTAAATCAAGTATTATGAAACTAAATCATAGTATCATGAAACTAAATCAAGCCGAAACACATAATTAACATTGCTTTTTTGTTCCCAAACAAATATAATTATTTTAGTATACAGTTGTTAAGATTTCTTGATCATCACCCAATTTATTTCTTTTTTAAAATTGTTTTTAAATATTTGGAGAAAAATTGACTCAAAAGAAACTTCTGCCTCATATTTTGCTTTGTTATAAGGCTAAATATCATTAGGTGGTTGAGTCATTTAGATAATGTGAGACATCAGGAAGAAATAGCGATTTGTATTTTGTGAACATGTGAATTATGCTCATTGTTATCAACAACAAAATTGAAACTTATTTTAAAATTTTATATTAACTGTCTACATTTCGGACAAATCTCTGTGGGCGTCATTTTTTTGAAAAATCATTATGCGGGTTTTCTAAGGAAATAATCGCTTCGTGATGGAGCGTTTTTAAGAATGTTAATTAAAGGTTTCCAATTACGCCTTTTTTTGTCTGAAAAGTGCTTTTCCTCATTCTCTAGTTCGGATATGTTTAAAAACAGTTGTTTTGCAGCAATCTACAATTAATAAAGCTTGCCACAAACAACTTAACCTGTTAAAATGATGTTTGCACCACAAACATGTACAAAATTGATTTTGAACTTTAATTTGTTTTCGTGTACTTTTTTTGTCGGTAAGATTAAGAAAAATCTTATGCTAAAAGATTTAAGGAAATACTAATAATTAAACAAAACTTTTGTTTAAGTCAATTAAGGACCATGAGTAATATTTATTTTGGTACCAATATTAATATGTGACATTCCATCACATATATTAATATTGGCACAGACTACCTTGCATGTTATCTATTCTTTAGCATAGATAAGGTACTTAAGTATTCAAAACAAGTTTTAAACTAGTTTAAGGATAATAAAAAAAAGTATAAAAGTGCAATGATTTTCCATGAAACATTTATTCTGTTTGTTAAATATTGCAGTTTCAAGGTGAGTTAAATGAATTTTTAGATGATTGTTGTTTTTATAAAAAAAAAATTACCAGATATAAAGAATAAAAACATTGACTACAATACTTTCTTTTTAGATTACGGTTTAAAATGAAGTGTTTCTTCTCATTGCTTGTTTTGTTTTCAACAATGAGTGCAATACTCAGCTTATGTGCACCTAAAGTAAAAACTTTAAATAACTGTAGAGAAGTGTGCGAACGTGTAGTTGGTTGTTATGGGTTCAACTACGTTCCAGCTAACAAAATTTGCTTTTTAAAGGTATAAATCTCGTATAGACTTATATAGGGTATAGACTTTTAATATAAAACACTCTCACAAGAATTTATTATTTACTTTTCTTTAATACAAACTAAACTAATATATTGTATATAAGTATTACCATTGTTTCTATTTTTATAACTTATTGTTATAATTAGTTTTATTATTTTCTAACTTTAAACATTTAACTCCTCTATATAAAAATCAAGGTTTTAACTATTATTGTTAATTCTTAATTTTTAATTATAAATATTACCTTTTTTATAAATATTTGAAGGTATTTTCTTAACTTTGGTAATTGTAATATTTGTACGCAACCTTGAAACTTAACATTTAATTCGGATTTTATATATATTATGTTTATATATATTTTATATATAATTTATGTGTGTTCACATATAATTTATGTGTATTTATATATGTATATGTATATATATATATATATATATATATATATATATATATATATATATACATATATATAAATATATATATATATATATATATATATATAAATATATATATATATATATATATATATATATGTATATAAATATATATATATATATATATATATATATATATATATATATATATATATATATATATATATATATATATATATATATATATATATATATATATATATATATATATATATATATATATATATATATATATATTAGTATTAGTAACTTAAGTTACACTCAAAAAGTTTTATTGTCATTTTTTGATTAAAGCATCTCATCTGTTGCAGGCAACAACGTTTAACGTCAAAGAATGAGAAAGCTGTAGTAACTTCGGGACTGCATTTTTATTTTGCAGTTTCGTTAGATTATTAAGTTTAAATTTTGTTCAATGTATTTGTCCAAGCTATTTTTAAAAGAGTTTGTGCTTTGCTGCATGATAGCATCATCTGGTAGTGTATTCCAAATCGAAGCAACTCTATTGTTAAAGAAATGATACCGTTGAGCACAGTTCTTTATGATTTCTCTGCGGTATTGTAAACGTTGGTCAGCTCGTGGAGAGACCTTCATAGGTTCTTTGAGCCAGACTACTTTATTTAAGTAGTCTAAAATTCTCTAGTTTGTATTTTTGAATTAGATCTCCCCGTTAGCGTCTCTTTTCTAGTGATGAGCATTTAATTGCTGAAGAGCGAATAGAGTAATTAAGGTTATGAAGATTGTGTGGTATCTTTGAAGCACGTTTTTGAATTTTCTCTAAAATTTTAATATCTTTTTTTTAAATAAGGCGACCATATTGACACTGCATACTCTAAATGTGGTCGCACATAAACTTTATAAGGTTTACTCCATATAGTAACATTTCTAGATATAAATGTATTTTTTAGAATTCCAAGCATTCGATTAGCTCTATATGATGCTTTTGTGACTTAATCATGAAATTTAAGATTAGATGACAAAACTATACCTAAATCTTGTTCAATTGTTGTTACTTCAAGCTTAATTCTCTGGTGTGTGCTAAGGTCATTTATATAGTAATCAAATTTTAGTAAATTAGAACTCCCTAGAAATGCATTACTTTACACTTGCTTTCGTTGAGTTGCATTTGCCACATTCTTGTCCATTCTGTAATCCAATTAATATCGCTCTGCAGTCGTTCACAGTCTTTTTTGCTTTCAATTGTAACAAGTATCTTTGTGTCATCAGCGCACATTTTACCTTCGTTGCTTATCTTATCAGGGAGATAATTAAAGTATATAATAAACAAAGTAGGTCCTAAAACAGAACTCTGAGGAACACCACTAGTGACGGGAACCCAATCAGATATTTTTTTTCCTCAAACAACACGTTGTCGATGATTTGAAATGAAAGAGTTTATCCAAGAAGAAAGTTTAACAACAATACCGTATTTTTCCAGTTTAAATAATAAAGGATTATGCGATACTTTATCGAAAGCTTTAGCATAATCAAGGAATATAACATCTGTCGATTTTTCATTTGATTTTGCAAAGGTTATAAAATCCATAGTTTCCAAAAGATTTGTTACATTTGATTTATTTGTGACAAATCCGTGTTGACAGGTAGATATAAGATTATTATGAGTAAATAATCTGTGATTTTATCTCTAATTATTTTCTCAAGAATTTTACAAGTAACAGAAGTGAGGGAGACTGGTCGATAATTTGCTGGATCTGTTTTGCAGCCTTTCTTATATAATGGGGTAACATTGGCTTCTAACCAGGACTCTGGTAATTCAGATTGATCAATTAAATGTTGAAATATAAGCGATAATGGCTTGGCTAATGATTTTGCACATTTATGTAGAGCTGATGGACTTACGCAGTCAGTGCCAAACAATTTGTTTGGATCTAATTTGAGTAAATGTGATTCTATATGTGATAGATATTAATCTATTTTTAATGAACTGATTGTGTTTGATGTTCTGTTTTGTAAATGCGGTAGTGTGTGTACATTTCCGGTTGTGAAAACGGATTGAAATAGCAAATTTAGTACATTTGCTGTATCCACTTTCTTTATGCTGATATCTGATTCAGTCATCAATCCATTAATAGGGCTTGATGATAAACGTTTAGAATTAATATAGTTGAAAAGCCTTTTTGGATTGCATTTATCGTTTGCTAAATCTTCTTCAAAGACTCTAATTGCTGAACGAGTATACCTTTTGATTTGATTACAAACTGTGTTATAAAGATTAACTAGATATGGAACTTTGTATGTCTATTTTTGTACCAAGTTATTTTTTTGTTTTACTTAACTTAACAATGTCAATTGTGATCCAAGGTTGATGCTTTTTTTTGTGTGTGTTTTGATATAGGAGGTATGAATTTAGTAAATAGTTTATGATATATATCTGTCCATTTTTTGTAGGAATCATTGATACTTAGATTTTTAAACATAGCAATCCAATCATAACTATTAAAAGCTTCATTTAGTTTTGCATAGTTATCTTTTTTATAACACAATTTTGAGAAAGTAAATGGGGTTGAGTAATTTGATTTTTCAACGATGAGCTTCCATTTGAGCAGTAAGTGACCTTGTGTTGCACATCCAAGAGGCGGATCAAAGGCTATTTTACTTATTTTGTCTGGAGAGTCTGTTATAACAAGATCCAATGTGTTAATGCATTTATCTTTCTTAAGTATAAATGTTGGTGAGTGTATGCATTGATACAAAAACGAATTATTGAGTGTGTCAATAAAATTTGCTTCAATTGGTTTGCTTGGTGCTTTGAAGTTTGTTGAATAACCATCATTCCAAACAATGTTACGACAATTAAAATTGCCTGTGAGTAATAATCCCGAAAAACGGTTACTATCAATAGATTTTTTAGCTAAAGTTATACAATTGTTAATTTCTTTAGCAGTTTTCTCCATTTTTGGTGGGCGGTATATACAACCAATCAGCAACTTGTTACTTTTACTGATTGGGAGTGAAAGCCATAGTTGTTCAGAATGTTTAAAAGTAAAGCAAGAATGAATTTGAGAAAAGCTTAATTCAATTACGTTTAGGCAAGTTCTTTAATAAATAGCAACTCCTCCTCCATGACCATTTCTGTCATGTCTGAAAAGATCATAATTTTTCATACTCGGAGATGATATTTCATTAAACCATCTTTCGGTAATGAATATAATGTCTATAGATGTTGAGAGAGCAATATCAGATAGTTTAAGTAACTTTTCTTTGTTTAAAGATGTAGAGTTGGTATAAAGACATTTAAGCTTAAGCGAGTGATTATCATTTAGGAAGTCATTATTATTGATAGAATTTATAAAAGGTTGTTTTTTACTGTAAAACTTTTGCTCAAAGTTTTGTAGTTGTTGAGGTTTTCGAGCATTAGCTGCTGTTTTGGTATCAATGAATGGATGTTTTTCTTTTCCGTTAAATAAACGGGTCTGTGAGACATCAACGCAGCGGACCCGGTCACCGTGGATGACAAATCTAAAGGGCTGTTCAAGAGTACCATTTTTGTGTAGATCTTCATTAGCCTCCTGTCTTTCTTTGAATAACTTAACAAACTCAGCTTGTTCAGCTATAGTTCTTTTAGGTCGAATGTGGGTGTTTTTATATATACCTTTATATATACCTAATTATTGTTATTTTCAAATTCAACTATAACTGTTGGTTGCGGCTGTGTTTTTACATTTAGTTTTCGGTTTGAATTAAATCCTTTAACACTGGCATTGAGACTTAGTGAATGCAAAATATCTTAAACTGTCTTTTTTTTCAAGTAGATAACTTTTGAATTAATATGGCTTTTTTGGACTTATTTTCGCTAATTTTTGAGTTTTCTGATACTGCTTTTATAATTGCAAGATTTTGGGGAACCAGGTTTGTTAAATGATGAGGCAATATCCAGATACAAAGATTGTGTTGATTGAGTGGTACATTTTGCTGTTAAACTTTCTAGTTTGGAAATTTTATCACTTACTTCGCTTATAATATTATCCTTCTTTGCATTTTCACTACGAAGACATTCAACTTCAAATTTAAGTTCAACCACACATTGTTTTAATTCAAACAACCATTCATCCAAAAGTTTGATGGAAACATTTTCCATGTTTCTGGCTGGATCAACTGATGGACTATTAACCATTTTTAGATCCACCAGGATCTAAAAATGGTTAATGGTTAATATATTTATATATATATGTATATATATATATATATATATATATATATATATATATATATATATATATATATATATATATATATATATATA
Source organism: Hydra vulgaris (assembly GCF_038396675.1). Lineage (NCBI taxonomy): Eukaryota > Metazoa > Cnidaria > Hydrozoa > Anthoathecata > Hydridae > Hydra > Hydra vulgaris. Next base: position 21,920,116 of record NC_088930.1, on the reverse strand, counting down.
TATATACATATATATATATACATATATATATATATATATATATATATATATATATATATATATATATATATATATATATATATATATATATATATATATATATATATATATATATTAAAATGCATGGCGCACTTTTTTTTCGTTTCAAACTGAGAATAAATTCGTATACTAAAATTTGTTTTGAAATATTTCAAGTATGTTCAAATATAATAATAAAGTAAAGTTCCATAGCTTATGCGTTTTATTTTTGTTTAATCTAACATATAAACTATTTCCTTGATTATTACTTGGACTAAAGTTATAGATTTTTTGAGATCTTGGACATAAATAATGAAAATTATTCGTATTATTGATTAACGGAGAATAAAATTTGTGAAAATATCAATTAAATCAAAAAAATAAGAGACATAAAAATTTATAAAAAACTATTTATTTAGAAGCTACAAATAATATTTGTGCCATGTCCAGATTGTTAATATGGATTATTGTATTGTATCGCCATTTTAATCTCGTTAATGTATCGCCATTTTAATCTTGTTTTAATTTATGATCAATCGTAAAGTAAAATCAAAAAATAATTTGTAATCAATAATAAAGTGTTAGTTTTTTATTGATTATAAATTTATTGTTTGTTCAAAATATTGTTTTGATTTAATTTTAAGTGTTAAGTATTTTAACTTACTTTATACTTGAATAAATTTATGGTTAATTATTTGTTCTCATCATCAAATCACAAAGTTATTATTTTGTTCTCATCAATTAATCATAAAATTATTAAAGCCTTACTAAAGTTAAAATTTGAAATTTTTAATTTTTAAATTTAACAAACTCTTTTTAGGATAAACCATGGAAATGGCGTCCCATTTCTTCATTAGGGTCGTTTTCTGGCTTCGCAGCATTTAATATGACATATCAAAACATAGATTTTAATCAAGGAGACATGGATGACTGCACTGTAAATCATAAGCGAATGGTCAAAGATAAAAAATATGTCAATCCCTCAAACAAAAACTAACATTTTTTTATTTCATTTTTGTAACACGATTCAAAAAAAGCTAAAATAATAAATGATGTTTTTCTTATGTTGTTCCGCCATTTCTTAAATATATATGGTGAAGGAATATGATTGTTTATGCATCACAACGATAATAAGAAATAGCTAAAAACTTGAAAATCAACTCACATTATGTGTGTTTTATGCGCACGTGTGTGAGAGTGTGTATAAACACACCCGCCTAGTAGTATCATTGCTTTTTAGATGTTTCAGATAATTTTCTTTTAAACGTAAAATCAACTAGTTGAATTTTTGTTTAAAAGCAACTTATTTGAAACATCTAAAGTTGGAGTACTCCAACTTGATATTTTCATATAAAATAACAACAAAATGTTTGCGAAAGAAATGCAGCAGTTAAAGTTTAAAATAACAAAATCTTCCAAATATTAGGCCCACTAGCCAAAATATGAGGGCAATGCGTTAAAGTTTTTTATGTAGTGACATTAACTTTTTTTTTACAAGTTATTTAGATGCTGCAAAAAGTCCTTACGGTTATATTACAAAGCACCACAGAATAGCATTTAACGTGGTGCAATACCGAATTAAAAAAATTGTAACTAACTTCCAAAAGAAAATTTAGATTAAGACCATAATGGCAGAAAAACTATAAAAAATGCGTTTTGGCCTTTTTCGATTAAATACAACTCTGTTGAGACTTTTTAAATGCTTTAGCCTTAAAAAAGACTGTTAAGCACTGAAATTAGTAACCTTTAAGTAAAAAATATTTGCCATGCTGCGTCATGTTAAGGAAAACAATTTTCAATTTTGATAAATTTGCAAAGGGAAACGTGACTTAGCTGAGGATTATATATGGTGCAGGAAGTTTCTTTTATTTTGCAGCTACATATGAAACTGGTACAACTAAGCTGCAAAGTTATTGTCTATATCCTCCGGTCAAAATCAGTTAATCGCTCTTTAAATTTGATACGGATCCCTGCCTATACGAGCTATAAATGAAAACATCTTTTTGGTATTGCTGATATCTCTGCTCGCCTTTGCATTTGATCTTCAAGTTTTTTAATAAAGAAAATATTGACACTCTAAATTTGTCTCGAGAGGACAGATCAACTTTCTGTCTCCAATGTTTACTTTTTTCTTCTTGGTGCACTTTTTCATTTCTTTTTTTATAGTCAATCTCGGGTAGCACAACCTTTGGTAGTTTCTCAATCCCTTCATTTTCCAGTCGCATGTTGCGTAATTTTTCTGCTTGTAATACATATAGGTTGCACACGTTTTAAGATTGATATCCTCTTGTTAAAGGACCCGGGTTGTTCTTTGAAAATCCTGTGAGATTTCATTTCACATATTGAGCATGAACACAAATTCCAACTCATGCATTTTGTTAGTAATATTTACTGCTTCTCGTCTTGTGTTATCAATTTCATCATTAGAAATAATCTATAAAGCAGTGAGAATTTGTTGAAAAGCATAAGTTGCGACGTTAAAACAGCATTAGTTGCGACATCTTGTGTTTTTTTATCTAATATCTGAAACACCTTTTTTATTACCAAGACATTCTTTAAGGACTTTCTAATGGTCTGTTGATGCAGCGAAAAACTTATAGAGCAACTGTATTATGTAGTGAACTGCTACATCATAACAGTCAGCTGCGCTACAACCTTCCGAATTCAAAGAGTGAGCAACATAAGGGAAATAAGTGGCGCATTTATTTTTTTCCATAACCTTTTCTGCATTTCTTTTTAACGTCCCGACATATTAGCTGAATTGCCATACGATTGACATGTGCACATACTAAAACTTATTTTGCAGACATCACACAAGTATTTTAAAACTTGAGTTGCCAATGCTTCCCCTGACTATCTTTTCAGTTATAGAAATGCAAAAATTGTTTTATTGGTAGACCATCCTTAAAACCTGCACAAGAACAGATAATTGATCCACGTGTGAGAGTTCGGGTGTTGAATCAATAGAAAGACTGAAGTAGACAGAGAGGTTAACTACGTTGCTTAAATGAACTTTTTTAATCATTAGTTTGATAAGTTCTTCGCAAATTGTCTTTGAAAGATGCGAATGATTTCCGTTGCCAAAATTGCTATACTTAGAAATATGACTTGCTAAAAATTGGTCAAACTGGCTTATAAGTTACAGAAGACCTAAGTGATTTTCATTTCCATGAAAAAATCAAACTTCTTATCGGTACCACAATTAACAAGTTCACGCTGAGCCAGTTTTCAGATAACAGCAATGACGTGCTCTAACACATGTTTCTTATACTTAAACTACTTTTTTATATGTCCATCAAATGAATACTGTAATTCTTGACCTTGTCTGGTGGTGAGGTATGCTTGGCATTCTCGGTAAAGCTGACTTTTTTTCAAGATTTTCAATGCTAACAATGTTTCTCTATTTACTAAACCCACCCTCGATAAACTGAGAGGAAGTAGTTTTAGGAGAAAAAAAATTTACACCCAGGACAGCATAGAGTATTTTTACAATAAGAATACAAAAGCTATTCTCGTCGATATTCCTCGTAATTAGCATTTCTTTCGACAATTTCGTGCTATTTCTGTTTTCCATCCTTAAAAACACGACATAATTTATATTCGTTTAATATTCACATGTCTTTATTGCAGCATTAACAAAAGCAGCAGTTGCTTTGCAACTGATACAATAATGAACTGCTACGAATGCCAGTTCATCGTAAAAAATTCCATATTGATTACATTCGTTTAAGACATCATCAGATTTATAAAGTTTGTCATTTTCGTCATTAGATGTATCTAGTTTGATACTTTTCTCAGATTCATACAAATTATCATCAGTAATGCAATTAGGGTTTCTCAAACGGGATCCCGGGATTCCATTTTGCCTGGATCTCGGGGATAAAAGTAATTGCGGGATTTCAGAGACGGATTGAGGTTTAGCGTCATGGGGGAGGGGGGAAGGGCTGAGGTATTAGTATTGGGCGAAAAGGGCTGGGGGTGGCACATGAAGACCCAAAAAAAAATTTTTTTGAGAGTCGTTCTTGTGATAAACGTATTTTATTGATGCTTTTATGTGCCATTTATCAAAACGATTAAGTACGTCTAAGACACTAAACAATCTAATGTTTGACTTTACTCTTGAGTAAATTCAAACATCAGATTAATACAAGGAGGGAAAGGAGGGGGGGGGGGATAAAAGGAAGGAATTTTAGTCCAGATCTAAAACACGGGGAGGGGGTTAATAAACTAATTATTCAAACTAATATTTTTTACAAAACATGCATAAAACTATTTAATTCTAGCGTATCTTATGGGTCAAACGCACATTTTCTAACAGCTGTTTTATAATAATTTTAATAGAACTTAATATGCTGACATAAGTTTTAAACTTTGATGAGAAATAAACTAAAAGCTCATTTTCGACAAGTCGGGATTTACTTGGTCGGCGATTTTTAAAGCCTGCTTACACTGAAAGTTTTTGTTTTATCAGTGACTGAAATAATCATTTTCAAATGGGTTTTTTTTGTTGTTTTTGATAACAATCAGTAAAAATCGGCCTTATCAAAGGCCGATTTTCACTGCTTTTTTGTTGTTGTTTTTGGTAACAAGTAAAAATTAATAAACAAGGGAAGGGCCAGGGGGGGAAGTAAAGGGGAAGGGGGGAAGGGGGTGTCTTAATAAGCTTGGCGTGGTGGGAAAATTTTCAAAAAATTATTACTTGTCTCCCCTTCCTCTTTTATTAAGGACTTGAGAGTACTTAATTTACTTTAGTTAACAATTATCATTAAAAAAAAAAAAACATTTAACATTATTGAAATGGTTTGGTTATTTAAAAAAAAATATATGCATATTAATAAAAGCAAGAATTAAGAAAAAAATTTACTTTCCTGCTAGTTTATACAATTTTTTCTGCAAGATTTCCTTAATCAAAGGTTCACAACAGGTTCAGTATTGCGCAAGTACATTCTAATACTGACTCAAGACTGGCAGCCAATACTGTTTCTGCATTGGAATTTGTCTGGGATAATAACGTTTTGCCAGTACTGGATGTCGAGTATTCAATCATTGCTGTCATCTGGCAATGGCATAGTACATCACAATCGAAAGTTCACAACAGACGCAATATTGCACTAGTACTGTCTCATACTAGCAGCCAGAACTGGTTCTAGATTAGCATTTATCTAGGATGATAACGCTTTGCCAGTACTGGATATCTAATTCTTGATCATTTCTGGCATAAGGTAATTACATAGTACTGCATTGAAAAATTTGGCGCTATCGCGCTACTGGTAGCCGGTACTTGTTTTGTAACGTTAATTGCCTGGAAAAATAACGTTTTCTCTGTCATACATTCGGTGAAATAACCTTTAGAAATACATAAGAAAAGTTCTTAATATACTTCTAACATCATAAAGTATTTCTAAAAGAACAAAAAAAGTTAACTCTTTTAATAAAATTTATAAAATAAATATTAAATAAATAAATATAACATCAATTGTATTAAAATTAATACTTTATGGTGTAATATTTTGTAGCAGATTTTAAATACAAATATTTCTGATTCTGATTTCAGTTTTTGCATAAATACTACATCTCTCTTCAATTTTTTATCAAAATCAGGAAAATACTTTATATTGTTGAATGGCAAATCGTTATTTGTCTGTTCAGTTATGATATTTTGGATATCATCAGCTTCTAAATAACATTTTTGTGATTTTTGCTTACTCCCTAATGATATTCAACACTTCTCCTTGCAGACTTTAGGATGCAAATGCAGGTTATCATGAAAATGTAAATTTTTGCATTAGTAAAGTAAAATAGATGCGATTAATAATTATTTATTAAATTATCATTATTTACTTTATTTTTAATGTTTAACATTAAAAAAAAAAAAGTAAATAATGATAATTTAATAAATAATGATAATTTAATAAATCTCCACACTTGTGTAGTTTAACCAGGTTTCTATAATGCCATTTTCTCATTTCAGTGACATAAAAAAGTTAAATTACTTCTTTTCGATAAACAAAGCCGAATTGTAAAAAATAAATAATTTTTAAAATTATCTTAACCTGCACATTGGACAATATTTGTAATTTGGATTAAGTATCACATCATCTAAAAAAATATTTTCAGAATTTTACAAGAAAGTAAGGATCAAAATTCTAGAAACAACTTAATTTAAAAAAATTAAAATTATATTTAAAAGCAATCTAAGTATAATATTGCGTTAACTTTTTTTATTAATTTTATCGCCATTTAACTTTTTTTTAGATTAAAGAAAACATACGGTTTTGTTCCTCTGTATTACATTTAAGAGATGAGGACAAAGATCCATTTGATTGTTCACTAAGACATGACAATCTCCTTTTCTTTGGATTTAAAAAAAAAGACTCATTTGAAATATCACTACATCTACTGCTTCAATATAATGCTTTAAACCAGATAAGATATAGATATCAATAAAAAAACCAACAAACAGTAATAATGTTAAATCTTTCGATTTTTTATAATGCAAATACGCTTTTAGATTTTTTTGAAATATAAAAATTGCCAAATCTTTAAGCGAAGAGGTATCTTTTGAAGATGCTTTTAGTTCAGATCTGCTTAAATTAACAAGAAAAGATTCTTCTGAACTATTTGGATCTATGGATATTCTGAACTATTTGGATCTTCAAAATTACTGCTCTACTAAAGAGCATGTCTTTATCATCCGTTGCAATCTTTGTTTATAGTCTTCTATAATGTAAATAAATATTTTTTAATATGACAATATATAAGTTAAAATTTATTACATAAAAAGTTGACTTACATAGTTGCTTCTTTAATTATGACAATTTCAAAACTCTTCCACAAAACTCCAGGTATCGATAACATTTTCCTTATTTTATCTAGCGCATGATTTTAGCGAATCTCGTGTTCAGACCAGATATTTACAGAATAACTTTATCAGCTTGAAAAACCTTGCTAACTCTATCTCTTTTATTTCAATGACTCCTATTAACTTAACCGAATTATCCTTATTAGGTTTTCAATTAAATCCTGCTTGCTGAGAAGCATTTCTTACATTTTGACACTGATTAATTTCAATCTCTTGAAATTGAAAGATCATTCCGCTACTAGTCATAATATTCCAGGGGGTTAGTACTTTTATAGAACACCCAATTTCCGATTGCGAAAATTTAGTTAGAGATACTTTATCAAACTGATGATCAAAAAGTTGTTAAACTTTTGATAACCAGAATATTATAGAATTACAGGAGTGTTGGGTCGATTAGAATGTTTCTTTTTTAAACATGTATTGCTTTACTTCAACTAAGGACAAATGTTAACAACGGACAAATGCACAACGTATTTTTTGCATTTTTTATTCAACGCAAGTATTTTCTTTAATAAAAATTTAAAAGTGAAATCAAAGGAATATGCTAAAGTATTGAACATATGAAAATAATATATAAAATAAAATTAAGATGCGTTACTACAGAATTTTAATGGCATAAAGTTAATAATGAGAGACACTTGTTGGGAATTTTTGGAAATAAGTTTAATAAATCTGTAACTATAAGGAAAAAATAGATTACCATAGGAAACATGTAATTAAAAGTAAATTGTATATCACATTATAAAAATCTATTTTTGAATCAAAACCTGAAAAGTTTTGTTGCTTAAAACATGGACGGGTTTTTTTAGTGTTGGGAAAGGATATAAGTGGCCTGTCAAGAATTTCATACAGTGATAACGCATTTCATTCTTAACTAACCGAGCATCAACGGGGATTTTCCATCCAACAAGATACTAGCATAATCCAAAGAAAAGACACCACAATTAAACTATCGGTCAGCTTATCAACGAGAAGAAATGTTACTTCAAGCTTTTTATCCTTCACAAGGGGTTAAAAGAGGTTTTTAAACATGTTTTCAAAATCGATGTTAGGTTTTTGCCCAGGCTATTGCACACTTGAACCCAGCCACTTGTAGTAAATGCTAATAACCAGTAACAACTACCATCATGCTATAACTGAAGATGATTGCCAGAAACTAGGAAGTATGTTGATTTCTTTTTCTGGATGTTTAATACCAATTGCTACGCCTCAAGGCTACCGAGAGCCTTACAAATTAACTTTTTTCCTGCTCCCATAATGTTATTGTTCAACCATCTTTACTTTCCAGGATTTCTTTATCTGCCTCTGTGAGCTCATAGAGCTCATTCTTAAGGCATAAAGACTCAACTTGCGAGAATGATTGATTCGTGGTCCAGAAGATTTAATATCTCAGGATTTTTTCAAAGGTGCCAAGATAAGCCAAGAAGATCTCTATTTTCTTATCACCGATGACATTTGATAATTGGCCGAGAAGTCCACTCAATTTTTCCAAAAGTTCTTTTGTGTATTTATAATATTTTTGTTATTGTTATAATTGGTGGGGTTTCCAAAATGTTTCAACATATCAATATATTTCTTTGGAAGTAAGACAAGACCTTTACCTTCAATTATGCAAGCCCACTTATGACAAGTCATGAGCGGGCTCGCATCATATGATACTTGCGTAGATCTCACACTTGTGTCCAGGGAAAAAATTCCCTGATTTTTGCACTGCAAAAATCAAAATTATCTCCGTAATTTCGTCTCGTGCACAATTCCAAAAAATATGAGGTTCTTCATTTGATATTTTTATTAATTTGTCATCTGCTCCTTGAATGTAGTGTTTAAGATGAACAAGGTTGCTTGTATTTTTAAGAATCAGTCACGATGAATTCGCATGAACTCTTTTTTCATAGATGTTCACAACAGTGTAAGGACCGAGCCACTTTTGTGAAAACTTCCCACTTTTCCGATCAATTCGTTTTTTGTTTTTGAACAATTTCATCCACCTTAATTTCCATTTTCAACAAATGTCTATGATCATAATCTCGTTTTTGTTTTCTGCGCAGCGTTAATATTTTTGGCTGCTTTATATTTGATGATGAAAAGATGCATCAAAAAATTAAGATTAAATAACCGCTCTTTATCTGCATCTCCTTCTCTGTATTCTTGTTTATTACTTTCATCTTTGTTCAGGTTATGCTTCATATCAATCGGTAAAACTGGCTTGCGGTTATACATCAGCATAAATGGAGAGTAGTTGGTAGTAGAATATCGACTAATGCGATGAGCAAAAAGAATACTCTCGATAGTTTGCGGCAACATTTCAGAATTTCCTTCCAAAAACTTTTATAAAGAGTTCTTTATTATTCGGTTTTCTGCGGTTCCTTTGCGGGTGATAAGCAGACATAACTCTCTGTTTTACTCCATTTAATTTATTTAGTTGTTCACATACCTCATTTACAAGTTCTCGACCTTGGCCATTGATTTGAATTTTAAAGCAACCATGCCAACCATACCTTGTACAAAAATTGAGCGATAGTTTGTGCTGATTTGATGTTGATTGGTTTGGCTTCCAACCATTTCGAAAAATAGTCAATCAAGACGATCAAATGACGATACTCATCGACTACTGGAAGATATCCACTCCAACTTAACACTTTTCATAACACTTGATGGCACTGGTATTGATTTCAGTTTTACTTTCAGAGACTTTAGATCACCTTGCTTTTGGCACTGTTCGCAACTCTTTATATATTCACTAAAATCAACAGCAATATTATGCGAGAAAAATCTTTGTGCAATTTTTTTATACGTAGTGTTTTTTCCTCTATGGGAAAACATTGCTTTGGAGTGTTCAGAATCTTTAAAATGCGCCGAATCTTGGGGCATATTTCTGATAATTTTTATTTTGGTTTCCTTATCTTTGATCAGTGACGGATCCAGCGGAAAAATGTATCCCCACGGGGGTATGTATCCTTCCCCCCCCCCCTTACCGCAGAACCTAAAAGTCTTAAAATTTCTCAGAAATGGAGGATTTTTTTCTTTTCAGGTGACGCAAATGTGATACAAAATACAAAAATATTTTATCACCCCCCCCCCCTCCCCTTCAACCAAAATTATAAAATAAATGTCCAACTTTCACTTCAAAGCGTTTTGTTGCTCTTCAAAAACTTGAATTACATGCATAATTACGTGTAGGTATAGTATAAGGGTATGTTTTATTTCTAAGATATTCTTCTATCTCATCAAAATCAAAATTTAAATATTCTAATTTGAATTTGTCAGACCTCTGATCTGAACTAAAGTGTTTCCTAGACCTTTAAGATCTTTGCAGTACACCAATAGACATTTGAATTCTTGGCTAAGACTTTTGGATGTATCAGAACATGTGTCAGAACAAAACAAGTCAGATGCTTTCCAAGAGACTCAAATTTTTCCTAAAATTATTTTTAACTACTCGCCGGGGAGCTACTTTGTTAAGTGTTTGAAAGCCCAGTCTGGTTTTGAACTTGTAGAAGTTATTGACCATTAAAGGTGGATGTAGCTACTGGAAAAAATTCTCTTTATCTTGATGGCCATGGAAAAAAAGTTTACATCAATATCCCAGGAAAAAAAGTTCTATAGAAATTCTATAAACTTTTTTAGATTCTATAGAAATTCTATAGAATTTCTATAGATCATATGTCCCAAAAGTTAATAGAAATTCTATAAAAAAAATTTTCCTGGGATAACACAGCTTTTTTTTTTTTTTTTTTTTTTTTCGTTTATATACTTGCTGCTTATACAATAATATAAAAAAGTTATTCCATAATAAAAAAGAAAATATATATATTTATATAAACAGACAGGGGCTCAAAGAAGATATGGATGAACAGAGTCAACACAATCTTTTCGTAGAGCCCCTAAACACTAAAAAAAATGTAGAAATTTCTACCTTAGGGTAGGATATGTGATATACCCTTAGTAAGGTATAATTTTCTACCTTTTAAGGTAGAAAATTATATTAAAAACAATTATTTGTCATACAATTCTTTAACTTAAAGGTATAATTTTCTACCTCATAAGGTAGAAAATTATACCTTACTAAGGGTATATCACATATCCTACCTTAACTAAAAATTTCTACCTTTAATTTTTAGTTGTATGTGAGCTTTAACAAGTGCCAAGAAAATAAATTTATTGCAATAAAATAAAATAAAAATAGAATAAAAATAAATAAAGATAAAAACTCCGTTAAAATCTTTTAAAAAAATGACAAAACTCTGTAAAAAAAATTAAAAAAAAAGAAAGAAAAAAAGACAATAAGAAGAATAAATTAGTTTTGATTGTCAGGAAGTAAGAAAAATTGAACATCTTCACCATTGTCTCTTTTTTTAAGGCTTATTCAACAGTTTTTGCAGATACCAATTGGGACTCTATGATCCCAGCTTTGAAAGTTGATAGCTTGAACAAAAACTTCTCGACAGTGTTTAACCATCAAATCAATCAGCTGCCTGTTAGCTTTTTTCAAAGAGAGAAAACAGACAATTTTCCTGTTGTCATCGTGAGTTTTTGCTTTATTCGGTATTTTAAATAGTTTTGTACTTATATTTTGCTCTAAAGGCGCAATCAAACTGTTGGCAGGTCTTTCCCGGAATTTTAAAATTATTACAGGGCCTAGGAACTTTTACTTATAAAAGTTGCTTATAACTGTTATTAACTTATGAGACAAAAGTATACAATTTTTATGTAAAAAATGTTTGATTTCATTTGATCAATAATCTTGTCAATTGGCCAAAAAATTAAAGTTTTTAAATCAATACTCCTACTTATTTGTACTATCATACCCTGAAGGTTTTTCTCAGGAAAAGAGATTTGAATTAAAAGTCGTCTTGTGACAGTGATAGCAAGTATTTAAGACTCTAAACCATTTTTGGGTCTCGAAAGCTTTTTCCGTTGTCGGAGCACCCCATCTTCTATATTGTTTTGCTCCATTGTTGTTTAAACGATATTATATTAAAAAGAAAAGAAGGCAAATATAAGTTAACATATTATTTTTATTAGTATTTATTTCAAAAAAATAAATTATTCCCATACTTTGGCTAAATCAACTTTAAGTCAACTTATTCGATTTCAAATGTATTAGTCGATTTTAGTCAACTTTAGAAAACATATTAGCTGATTTAGTCGGCAGTCGAATTATTTGATAGTCTTAACAACACTAATAAAAACAAATCTAAATTGCTCCACAGTGTTAAAATCAGTTAGTTTAAAATTTTTTGTATTTTAATTTTCAGTTTATAATTTTTTGGTTTATAAAATTTTAAATAATTGTAAAATTAAACATTTTGCTATATTATAATACTAAAAAATTTAATATTTTTTGTATTAAAATAACTGTAACCAAGAGTGTATAACTTATACTATTTTGCAACATTTTTTTAAAAAATTTCCAAAATATTTTAATTATTTTTTTGTTTGTTAATGTGTTGTATTTAATTTATTAATTAAATACAACACATTAACAAACAAAAATTATTTTACGATTACTTTACAGTTCATATAACTTTACCATGTCGATATTAAGTGGATCGAAAGCATGACGATATTTTTGCATATAAAAATATGGTGAATCTGACACTTGCAAAAAGGCGGTGTAAAAATAAAGGGCAACGGATTTTCTACAAGCTGGCTTATTCGTGACGCACACAAAGAAAATTGTTTGAGATATAAAGCATCCACATAAAGAAACTAGATTGGAAATTGGAAATGTACAAAAAAAAAAAGTTTTTTAAACAGCAGGCTATTGAGAAAATTGTGTCAAAGCTACCAACGGTGGACGGCTTCTCCATAAGAGAAATTAAAAATGCTTTAACAAAAAGTGAATTCATTAGAAAATCATCGTTTAGAAAACGGTATGGTATTACACATAATCCATCCCATGTCATGAACATTATATAAAAACAAAATGATTTAGCCAAAACAAAGGGCGATTTTTGTAAGTAACAAAAGAAACTGTCAGATTTCAATTTATTAATGAAAAGACACATCATCCTTCTGTCGACGATGAAAAGGTTCTTGTATACTTTTAGTAACACTACCCAATAAATACTAGCGTAGTTAAGATGGCAATGAATAAATAAATAATATAATTGAATTAAAGTATTTTTATTTAGGAAACTTTTTGATTTGTATAGAACTTCTATACTTCTAGCAATCTTGTTATTTAGATTATTAACGTGATTCTTCCATGTGGTTTTCGTCAATATAAGTGCCTAAAATTTTTGTAACATTTGCTTGATTTATTTCAATGTTATCAATAAAGAGAAAAGGCATAATATTTGGAAGTATTTTTTTTTTCGAAGCTGGGTGGAAGAAAATGCATTTAGTTTTTTCGATATTAATTGAAAGTTTGTTTGATTTAAACCAGTTAGAAACTTTGATAGGTTCAGCGTTCATATTTTTAAATAATGTTGTAAGGTCATTGCTTGTTAAAAAAAGATTAGTGTCATTATGCAAACATAATTGTCATTAAGTTCGAAGTTTTGTAGAGATTATTGATATATATTAAAAAACGTATAGACCCTAGTATGGATTCTTATGGCACTCTACAAGTTATATCTATTAAGTTTGATGAAAACGATGAACCTGTTTGAATAAAATGTTTGCGATTGGTTAAATGGCTTTTTAACAATAATAAAATATTTCCAGTGGTTTCATAATGTTCTTATTTTTTATAAAGAATTTCATGATTTATTGTATCTAAATAATGACTTTAGATAAAATAAAATAATGCCGGGATCCTGGAAAATACCAGGATATAGAAAACTACAGATCGGGAATCCCAGGATGCAAAATTTACGGTAATTGATAAACCCCAATACGATCTATCACTTTTTCAATATTTTTACGTTCAGTTTTTTAAGTAGATGTGTAAGTGTAATCAAGCGATATAAGTTGATTTTTGTGTTGCTTTTGTCCAACAAACGGAACCGATTGTTTAATTGGCACTTTAAAAATACATCTGCGTTTCTCTCTTTCTATACCTGCATCATAACAATTGCACGAACATATATCAAACATGTTGTCAAAAGCTTTCAATTTAGCATATAAATTATCTTTTTTCTAAGCCTTAAAATTTTATTTAAATTGGATGCCTTATCCATTAATAATCATACTTTTGAGAAAATTTCTTCTGTTTCGATTGTTGGAAAACCAAATTTACGCAATACATTTTTAGTTTCTGTAGCATCTAATTGGTAACATTCATTAGCAGAACTTGACCTTTTGCTTCGAGCATATTCAATTCTGTGTTTATTCAAATATTCAAAACAGCTCTTTTTATAAGCACCATTCATGTTGGAAATTTAAAACCTTGCCCAAATGTAAAGTTGTCAGTATTACTGCGTGTATGAAACGCTGCTATGATATAAAGAGTTGCTTTTTGTTAATAATATACTCTTTTTAATTACTAAGAAATAAAATGTATGCATTTATATTATAAAATATATTACAAATGTAGACGTTAAAATGCATTAAATAAGATGATATTGAAAATTTACTGCAACTTTTACAAATTGTTTCGAATCAACATATTTTTCATTATATCAAAGGAATCTGTTGTACCTTTGACGTTTTTTTTTGCGTAGGCTATTGAATAAATTAAAACCATTTAAAATTTTCTCATATTTTGTGCAAAATCTATAACTAAGGCTTTTTTGTCATTTGGCCAAGCAGTATCTTATTACTGCTTTTTAGAAAAGAAGTCAATCTGGTCAAAGGTACAATACGTACGTTCTACTTTTGACCAATGCGTTCTTTTGACCAAAATGTCATTGTTTATATTTATATTTATAATTATTTATTCAGTCATCAATAATTATGTTTACAAATTTATTGAGATCATGCGCAGTAAAAACAGTTCGTGGTAAGAACTTATTAATTTAAGAAATTATGGTATGATTATTATCAAAAGAAATTTCAAGTGGAACATTAGTAACGATTGCTAGCAACATGTAATTAAAATATTTTATATTAGTTATAAACATAAATTTTGTAAAAAATTTAATAGCATTAAGGAATTAGCTTTCTGTTATGTTCAATTTTTATTAAAAAAGTTGAGTTTTTATTTAAAAAAATCTTTGAACAAAAATTTTTAAATAAATGTTTTATCACCTTCAGCATGCTCTAAATCTCTTCTGTGCAACATTGTTTTGCAGAAGTAAAATTATATGCAAATAAGTATGTTAAATACATGTGTATCTGTATAACATTTATGTGTTTGTACATGTATAAAAGAAAATATGCATGTACTTTGATACACAAATAAACAAGTGTATATATATATATATATATATATATATATATATATATATATATATATATATATATATATATATATATATATATATATATATATATATGTATATGTATATATATATATACATATATATATATATATATACATATATATATATATATATATATATACATATATATATATATGTATATATACATATTTATATATATATATATATCTATATGTATATATACATATATATATATATATATATATATATATATATATATATATGTATATATATATATACATATATATATATATATATATATACATATATATATATGTATATATACATATATATATATATATCTATATGTATTTATACATACATATATATATATATATATATATATATATATATATATATATATATATATATATATATATATATATATACTTATATATATATATATATATACATATATATATATATATATATATATATATATATATATATATATATATATATATATATATATATTTTATATATATATATATATATATATATATATATATATATATATATATATATATATATATATATATATAGTATCGGACAAAACGAGTGCAACCAAATAATGCTAATTTAGTTTCTTTATATAAAAGTGCTGCATTTTTTCATTTTAGAGAAATAACTATGTAACTGTTTATAGACAAAGTTCTTCAAGTTTTATTCATCACAAAGTTCATTTGTACACGAAAACTAATAAATTAATCAAAAGTATTAAAAAAAGTTGATTTCCTTCTGGACAAAACAAGTGCAACTCGACAAAATGTTGGCCAAGCTGTATTTTGTTATCAATATTTCGTGGCGAATCCTTTGTTGTCGATCACAGCCTTGCATCTGCGAGGCATAGATTCGATCAGGTGATCAATGAAACTTTGTGGAATCGCTGCTCAGGCCTTTTAGATTTGTTCAAACAGTTGATCCTTATTACAAACACCTTCAAAATTAATTCTGCGGTTGACGATCTCCCACAGGTTCTCGATAGGGTTCAGATCCGGAGATTGAGGCGGCCAATCCATCACCGATAGGTGGTTGTCTTGAAACCACTGCTTGACTACTTTTGCAGTGTGTTTCGGATCGTTGTCTTGCTGAAAAACCCATTTTATTGGCATATTCCATTCAGCATGAGGTAACATAACATCTTTCAGGATATTTTTATACATGAAACGGTCCATTATTCCATCGTTTCGATGTATTGGACCTACACCGTTAGCAAAAAAACACCCCCAGACCATTACTTGTCTCCACCATGCGCCACGGTCTTATGGCAGTAACGTAAATCGAGGCGTTTTCCAGCCGGTCGACGTACACGGCAAATACTATCGCTCCCAATGATGTTGAACTTCGATTCATCACTGAACAGAACAGTTCGCCATTTCTGCACATTCCAGTCAATATGAGATGTAGCAAACAGGAGTCTTTTCTTCTGGTTGTTTAGTGAAATCAGCGGTTTCTTTGCAGGGCGTCGAGAAAACAACCCGGCTTCAACAGCACGTCGTCTGATTGTTCGGTCCGATACAGGCAGCTCTAACTGCTTTTGTATCTCGACTGATGATATCCAGGGATCCTTCTTGACGGATCTGAAGATCATAGAATCCTCTCTAGAAGTGGTGGAACGCGGTCTTCCACCTTTGTTATCTACTGCCAACTTCCCCGTAGAACGATATTTGGAACATAGTCTTGATACGGTCCATTTTTTCACGCGATATTTATCACAAATACTTTTTTGTGACATTCCACTTACGTAATCGCCAATAATTTTCTTTCTTAGTTCCAATCCAAGACTGTCGGGAGCCATTTTTGCACTTGAAGTCATAAAAATAATAAAAATAAATAACCACGTTTCTCAAGGATTACCGTGTTACATTTACCTTGTGATGATACAATAACGCTCTGTGGAACACAACGTCTTGGTTGGATGTGGACTGTATTGATGTAATGAAACACTTGTTGTATTTCACTTCTTGTATTGATGTTCTTCGATAAAACACTTTGATAAAACTCACTTCGATAAACTGTCTTGATAATACTGACTGATTGACTTCCATATACTGACTGAATTACATGTTGATTTACATGTCTCTTATATAGTAAAATGAACCTGTGTGAACCTGTTCTGGAAGATTTTAGATGCTTCTTTTCGATGCTTCTGGAAGCTTCTGGATGCGTCTGGATGCTTCTGAATGTTTCTGGATATTTCTGAATGCTACTGGATGCTTCCAGATGCTTCTTCTGGAAACTTCTGGAAGCTTCTGCATGCTTCTGGAAACTTCTGGAAACTTCTGGATACTTTCTTTAATTATTAAAAAACTTCTGTGACGTTGACACGGACCAGACTTAAGAAAATGAAACAAGCCAAAAAAGTTGCACTTGTTTTGTCTGCTGCAAAATGGCACTCATCAACAAAATTCTGTCTGTGTGCTGTCACCTGTCAGCTGATTGCTCATGTCATGGCATGCTATG
The DNA here is from genome assembly GCF_038396675.1 of Hydra vulgaris. Classification (NCBI taxonomy): domain Eukaryota; kingdom Metazoa; phylum Cnidaria; class Hydrozoa; order Anthoathecata; family Hydridae; genus Hydra; species Hydra vulgaris. The sequence continues at coordinate 21,902,443 of NC_088930.1, read as the reverse complement.
ACTCCAGACTCCTGAACTGTTTGCTGTGGTAGTATAGTTCGTTTCGTTTTTAAGACATGTAAAATTAGGAACACTTTTTAGCATTGTTTGATGTTGGTTGCAAATGTTTTGTCCAATACTGTATATATATATATATATATATATATATATATATATATATATATATATATATATATATATATATATATATATATATATATATATATATATATATATATATATATATATATATATATATGTATGTATGTATATATATTACATATATATATATATTACATATATATATATATTACATATATATATATATATTAAATATTACATGTGGAGTTCCTCAAGGATCCATATTAGGACCTCTTCTTTTCCTTATTTATATTAATAATTTATACAAAGCCTCGGATTTAATAACAATTATGTTTGCTGATGACACCAATTTATTCATGTCACAAAAAAACATTCCTACTTTATTTAGTTGCTTGAACATCGAGTTAATCAAAATATCTGACTGGTTTAAGACTAACAAATTATCTCTTAACATTGATAAAACTAAATGGGTTCTTTTCCATCCTCTTATCAAAAAACATAAACTGCCAATTAACATGCCTCATCTTGTTATTGACAATATACAAATTAAACAAGTAACAGTAACCAACTTTCTAGGTGTTTGTATAGATGAAAATCTTACATGGAAAAGTCACATTACAAACTTATCAAGTAAAATTTCAAAAAGTATAGGAATATTGTGAATGAAATGAATGAAAGTTTTTAATATATATGAGCTTAACATTTTTAATATTCTTTGTTTTATGTTTAAATGTAAAACCAATTCATCCCCTATTTCTTTCCATAACTTGTATTCATCGAAAGATAAAAATAAATACATTTTGCGGAATGATAATTTTATAAAGCAGCCCATTTTTCAAACAAATCTTTTTAAATTTTGTATTGATTATCGCGGACCATTCTTATGGAATAAAATAGTTTTAAAAAATTTTACTAAGGATTTTATTCATCAAAGTAACTACTTTTCTTTTAAACGAAAGCTTAAAGAACTCATTTTTAAAATTGAAGATGTAACAATATACTTTTGATATATATTTTTTTTAGTGATCTTCCTTTTTACCCACTATTTAACTATTGATTTATAAAAATTATATATGCATCATTAACAATTGTAATATATAATAATGTATCTTGTATTTGTAACGGAATATTTGAAGTTTTTTACTTCGTTAACTTATTTCTTATCTTGTAAATATTTTATAAATTTTAACACGATCATTTCTTAGCGGTACTCGACGACAAGACCGTATGGTCTTCTACGAGTTCCCGCGTTCTTTTATTATTTAATAACGATTATTATATATATATATATATATATATATATATATATATATATATATATATATATATATATATATATATATATATATATATATATATATATATATATATATATATATATATATGTTTTTATTATTATATATTTGTATTTTAAATATTGTAACGAAATGCTTATTTATAATGTAATAAAAAGAACAAAAAAAATAAAATAAAAAATATATATATATGTATACATATATGCATATATATATATATGTATATATATATATATATATATATATATATATATATATATATATATATATATTATATATATATATATATATAAATTATGTTAGTGTATTCTACAAACAGAGTGCTCAATGTTCTAAAAGAACAGAGCAATAATAAATTAGTATAAAAACACTTATCTAATTTTTGATTTCTTTAACACTGTGTTTCACCATCAGTAGGTTCATCAGGAAGAATTCAAGAAGATTCTCACCGAAAAAAAAAGAATTTCAATTCGCAACGTTACGTTTCAATTGCTTTTTTTTAGCTTTATAAAGTGTAACCAAATAAGACGTAACATTACTAAATATAGATTCGAGACGTAACTAAACTACGTGACATAAATGGATTCTTTTTACTACGCTAACTTAGACAACGTATTGTAGTTTATTCTCCTCGGGCATTTGCCCTGCAGAGGTATTAATAGTTGTTACAGTAGTTAAGAAGTAAAAATACAAGGTGGTCTACTATTCCCCTAACTTAGTAAACTAATTATTAATTGTTTTGAAAGGTTACAGTGAATATAATATATATAAGGAATTAGATTGCTTGTGGGTAAGTTTTTTCAAAAATACTTTGTTTATAACAATGGTTTGGACAAATGTATTCAATGCATTTACAATATTGTTAATTAAAGAAATTTGTTAAATACTGTTACTCATTTATGAGTTATGGTATTCAACAATGCTTTTGTCGAGACATTAGTAACTCTAAAATCAAAAAACACAAAAAAATTAAAAATACAAAAATTATATAATAAAATATACAAAACAGATTATGTATATATTTACGAAAGCTTTTATTACCATAGCACAGTGGGCCAGTAGGTGGACAAAATGGGAAAAATTTTAGTTGTCTAATCTTGAAAACCTATTTAATTTTAGTATCTACATATATTAGGAGAAATCTATTGATAATTTATTTATATTAAATCCCTTAGTTACCAGGACTCTAAGCATTTGAATATTGAGATAAAATAAAAAAATAAAAAAATTATAAATAAGTAATTAACGGTGAAATCAACGTTGTGTTATATTTCAATTACATCTATGTTTTTGAAACAAAAATTTGTACATGTTATTCTAGAGTATTTAGAGATAAGAAAAACCAATGTGTGAAATAAATTTGTCATAGCATGTTATCTCAGTTATACTTTGAAAATCACAGATTAAAAAAAAAAATTTCTTAAGAAACTTATTTTTTGCCGCACAATAACTAATAATTACCACAATTTGCCATGTGTTGTCTTATATTTATTTGAGCTATATGATGCTTCAATCGAGTTTTAATTGATTGCTCGTCCCCTTAAATCCCCGTTCAGATTTTATGTATGTTTTAACTTGGTTGCTATGGTACTAAATTTTGCATAGCAACAACTCCTTCTTACATTAACGTTGTTTTAACAGTATTTTACTTGCGCTAAATACACAATATTGGGGTTATGTATTAAAATGAGATTCAGAATTCTTATGAGGTTAACTTTTTTTGGTTACTATGGATACCTTACTTTGCATAACATAGCAACAACATATTTTCGGTAGTTGTTAGTAATTTAATTACTAACACTGACAGTAATTTAATTACTTTTAATTTTAATTACTAACACTTGTAGTAACTTAATTACTAACAAGTATTAGTAGTCCAGGCGGCATATATATTATAACAATTTACTTTTAAATACAAAATACTTGTTACAATAATTATTTAGATATGGTTTTGTTAAACTTAGACATTCATAATTTTCTCCAAAAAAACAATCTTAGTATTTCAAAACAAAATATTACTGAAGATATATTAAAATTTATTCAGCCAAAATTTGCTGATTTTAAAGACGTTGATTTTAGACATGCTGTTCAACGATTTGTTTACTTGTATAAAAAAAAGTGGAAATCTGCAAACTATACTGTGAAAAATTTTAAAAAGAAGTTTGTGAACTGGCTTAATGAATATTTAATTGTCAGAAAAAAAGACAATGAACCAACTGCAAGTAGACGTGGTCGAAAACCAGTTGCATTTGATAGTAGTTCTAATAAAACTAAAAAACGGCGTGTATCTTGTTTAATTGAATCTCATTCATCCAATGAATTTTTTTTTGCTGCTAATAAAAAATTTAAAGATGAACCTGTTGTTATTGCTGCCAAGAATGTTTTAAATATATCAAATACAGATAAAGCAACTAAATATTCAGCAGACGAAGCACTGGCTTTAATAATTGATGGAAGTCTGACAAAAGCTTCCTATCAATTGATTAGAAGCGGAGCCTTGGAGAAAGAATATAACATCTACCCCGCTTACAATGATGTCAGAGATGCAAAATTGAAATGTTATCCTGCAAACATAACAGTGGAGGACTATTCAGCTTCAGTTCCTTTAAAAGATTTAATGACTCATACTTTGCAAAGAATCTGTGCAGTTCAGGAACCTGTGCTAAGGCACTTGATATTGAACAACAAAGCAATAAAAACAATGACACTAACGTGTAAGGCTGGTTTTGATGGTGCTACTGGCCAAAGCGTTTATAAACAAGTTTTATCAGAACCCGACATTAACAGAGATTTAAAGCGTGAAGAATCATTATTTATTACTTGTCTTGTCCAATTGGATTTGACTGGATTTAACAACAGCAACGAAAAGGTGCCTATTTGGAGAAATCAAAAGTCGTCCTCCACAGCCTATTGTAGACCCATAAGATTTGCATACAAAATGGAATCCAAGGAATCTGTGATTGAAGAAGATCAGTACATTAAAAGTGAGATAGAAAGCTTGGGTATGATTTTATTAGAGGTTTGCGGATCTTCTATTGAAGTGAATTGTATTATTGAACTTACAATGATTGATCGGAAGGTTTAAACAGTATTATCTGAAAAAAATTACTCATACCAAAGCTGTTCAGTGTGTGGTGTCTCTCCAAAAAATATGAATAGTCTTGATATCCTTAATATAGATTATACTAACAGAGAGTTCAAATATGGTCTTTCCAGTCTTCATGCATGGATTCGATTTTTTGAGATGTTATTGCACATTGCATATAAAAAAGAAATAAGAAAGTGGCAAGCAAGATCTAAAGAACACAAAGAAAAGGCATCTGTAGCTAAACAAAAGATTCAGACTGATTTTATGAACAAAATGGGACTTGTTGTTGATTTCCCTAAAAGTGGTGGTTCTGGAACAAGTAATGATGGCAATACCTCAAGGCGTGCTTTTGCAGCATATGAACAAACAGCTGAAATTCTGGGTATTGACCAAAACCTTATATTCAGATTTTACATTATCTTGGTAACGCTCTCTTCAGGATATGAAATAGACTGCTTAAAGTTCAAGGATTATTGTTTTGACACTTTTAGACTATATGTGTCCCTTTATCCATGGTATTAAATGGCTCAATCAGTTCACAAAGTATTGATACATGGACATGACATAATTAAAAGCCTTACATTACCCATCGGACTTATGTCAGAGGAAGCTCAAGAGGCTAGAAATAAAGAATTTAAATCTTATCGCGAAAATTTCAGCCGAAAAACATCCAGAAAAGCAACAAATACTGATCTTATCAATAGACTCCTAGTTTCCAGTGATCCTTTTATTTCATCATTGCGTAAATCAACATCACACCAAACAAATCATAAAGCATTTCCTTCAGATGTTTTACAATTACTTAAACAATCTTCAAACGATATTATTGTTTTATAATTTTTTGATGTAATTTAAAATTGATAACGTTTTCTTGCACTATTTTTTGCTTTTATTATTCCTAAAACATTATTTACCTAGATATTCAGTTTTTATTCAATATAGGTGGGTCAAAAATCCGATAAGATATTCAAATATCAATTTACCACTTTGTAACTAAGGAAAGTATCCGGTAACTAAGCAATATAAGTATCCATAACAACTAAATTTAAAGAATTATCACTTTTGTAAGAAGTGTGATCTCATATTGGTACTCATGCCAAATTTAGTGAATATAGCACTTATAAAATATCTGCAGATAACAAAAGTAGGTTGTTGCTAAGCAAAATAAAGGTATCCATAGCAACGAAATAAAAAAATATTACCTTCATAAAAAGCGCAGACATCATATTAGTACTCATACTAATTTTAGTGAATATAGCTCTAATATTAAATTAGTTATGAATTTTGTCCATTAAAAGTGCATTCTGGCCCACTGTGCATAGTCATGAGAAATAGATAGTCTGGCCACTTGCGGTATTCCTTTGATCAACTCTTTGTTTGCAATTTTTTAGTGTCCAGTCCGCCGCAGTGTGCACAAAATTTATTTTCGTCGATTGTTTTTCTTCGAACTGCTTGTTTAAATTGCATCTTTTTAATCCAATTCTTTAAATGCCTGCTGCTAATTGTTCTATTTATGGATGCAGTACTTCTAGGAGGCATAAGGGAGTTTTAATATTTAAAATTCCTGCATCTAACGATAGTTTTAATACTTCTTGGAGGAAAAATCTAATAGCCATTATTCTTAGTGATCGTATTCAAGATATGAATTTGAAGGCTCAAATAGAAAGTATGAATCTGTTTATTTGTGAAAAGCATTATCTTCCAGAAATGATACTTCATAACGATAACAGAAAGTCACTAAAACCTGGATCATTACCGACTATTTGTCTACCAAAAAAAAGTTTTATATCATCAATACCTATACAAAGGGAATCTGCATCTTCAATCGTTGCTAAAAGAGATGCTTCTATTTCAAATAGTATTATTACTTTTAAACCCATATATAAATCATACCAAGAGTTCCTTAATCGTATTAGCAAGTTAAAGATTTGTGACTGGACAGTGAGTGCGAGTCCTGTTGTGGCAGAATTTAAACTTTATGACACAATCCACTTATGTCCTCTATATGAAATATATGTTGATGATAGTCTTGCTTTTACCATTCGTGTATACTCTTGGCTCATTCCAGATGATCATTTAATATATAGAAAATATAAAAGGTCAATGCAACATATTTCAGCTTCAAATCTTATTTCTGTTGTTACTTCATTTAGCCTGTGTTCTGGAATAACTGATATGTTCACATTAAAGTCAAATCTGTATATTAAACATTGTATTTCAAAAAAGTTTGATTTATATCATCTAGGAATGAATTTCCCTTAAATCAGACAGAGTATTTTCGATCTCAGTCATGTATTATGCTGATTGAGTTAGTGTTATGCTGTTCTCAATGCAAAAGCATTGAAAAAAAAGAAATCATAAGTTTGAAAAAAAATGTTGCCAATGCTTGTATCCCTGCTAAATTGAATGCACCAATTAAATTTACATCTCCAGATCGTCTGAAGCTTACATTACAGAGTGTTCGTCTGGAAAATAAAAATTTAAAAAGGAACTAGCTTTGATGAAGCAGGAGATTGAAAATTCATCACTAGCTATTAGTAAAAGTATTGAAAGTGATTTAGTTCAAATAATAGCAGGAGCTGATAAAAGCAAGATTTCTCCATTTATGAGCCTGTTTTGGGAAGAGCAGCAAAAATATTTAAAAAGCTCAAAACAAGGGATTCGCTATCATCCAGCAATAATACGTTACTGTTTAGGATTAGCTGCAAAATCACCAGCTACTTATGAAGCAGTACGATTAAATAAGAAAAATAATTCTGGTTTCTTAGTTTTACCAAGTCGTAGGTGATTGCGTGACTATAAAAATTATGTGAAGCCAAAGTTAGGATTTAATGAAAATATAATCAAGGAATTAAAAGATAAAGTCAAACATTTTTCAGCTCAAGAAAAGTTTATTGTCCTAATTCTTGGTGAAATGAAAATTCAAGAAAATCTTGTTTGGGACAAACATTCTGGAGAATTAATTGGTTATGTTGATTTGGGCGATCCTATTGTTAATTTTGCAACATTACAACAGGCAGACAAACTTGCTTCTCATGTATTAGTTTTCTTAATAAGAAGTATTGTAAATCCTTTCAAATACAGCTTTGCAAACTTTGCTACTATAAATATTACATCAGTGCAATTATTTTCTCTATTTTGGAAAATTGTTGGCATTTTAGAAATCTCAGTTGGTTTAAAAGTAGTAGCAGTTACTTGTGATGGAGCATCATCGAATAGAAAATTTTTTAAAATGCATTTTAATCTGACTGAGAAAGAAGATAATAATGATGACGTTGATCTGTCTTACCGCACTGATAATTTATTTGCTGATGATGGCGATAAAAGGTTTATATATTTTATTTGTGATGTCCCTCATTTAATTAAAACAGTAAGGAACAGCCTTTCTCATTCTGGAACTGGTAAAAGCAATCGTTACATGTGGAATCAGGGTCAACACGTTTTATGGTCTCATTTAACTGATTTGTTTTATGAAGATTTAAAATGTCAATTGCATGCATGTCCAAAGCTAACCGTTGAGCACATCAAAATAACTCCATTTTCAGCTATGAATGTTCGTTTAGCTGCACAAGTTTTAAGTAATTCATGTAGTACTGCATTAGAAATCTAAGCACCATCTGATACTGCTGGAACTGCACAGTTTTGCAAATATTTTAATGATTTTTTTGATTGCTTAAATGTTTGTAATACCAATGATTTTATATTAAAACGCAACTCATTTTTGAAACCATTTTCTGATACTAATGATGTTCGATTTACATGGCTAAAAGAAAATTTTTTAAAATACCTTTCTGATTGGCTTTTTTCTATTGAATCAAGACCCGGAAATTTTTCAAAAAGTGATAGAAGTAATATGTTTATTACTTGGCAAACCCATGATGGTATAAAGATCACAGTTAATTCTGTTATTGAACTTGTCAAATTTTTAATTAATAACAATGTAAGTTATGTATTAACTGAAAGGTTTTGTCAAGATCCTTTAGAAAATTACTTTGAACAACAACGGTCAATTGGTAGAAGAAAAGATAATCCTTCCTTGTTTGATTTTGGATTCAATGATAATACTATTCGAAATCAACATATATTTCACCCAATTTCAGGTAACTGTCTGAATGAATCAAACAAAATGTCAATGGAGGAGAGTATGAAACGTATACCACGCAGAAAATGGACTTACTTAAATAAATGAATTTGCATAAAAACTGCTATTTTCATAGCCACAAATCTTTTTAAAAACATTAAATGGCATAAAATATTGATCAGTTAACTAAGAAATTCGTTGTTATAATAATAAATAGAAAAGTTTATTTTGCAGACTTGTTTTTTTGTTTGTTTTACTTTTGTTACAATGTAAACAAACACCAATGATGCTTTTTATAGAACCTTTAAGGATATTATTTAAATATTATGATTTTTATAGAGCCTCTGATAACAATAAAATTGTATTTGGGACCTAGCATGTAGTCAGGGGTGATACTGAGTGATTTTCTTAAAGCTCATCTATTTTTCATAGGTACCACTGGATATATAAAAAAATGTATTTTTCCCAAAAACTGTCATTAGGTCACTATAATTTTAAAAACATTTGATTACCTTATGTACATAATGTATTAGATTATTAGTTCGTCAAATTTGGTTTCAGGACCTCTAAAATTTGAAAAAAGCTCTCTAAATTTGCTGTCCCTTCCTCATAATAGGTGCATGGGGGAGCCTTTATATGTGTAGTGGTTAGATCGCTTGCATTAGAAGCAATAGATCAGTGGTTTAATGTCTGCTCTTAGCATATTTACATCATGTTTCAAGTAAGAAATCTTAACAAAAACCTTTATTTGACACCTATTCACTTGGGTGTATGGTGTCATAATTTAAGATTGACTTGATTAATCTCAGAGCAGTGCTATATATATATATATATATATATATATATATATATATATATATATATATAGAGAGAGAGAGAGAGAGAGAGAGAGAGACATTATGTATATATATATATATATATATATATATATATATATATATATACATAATGTCAAATAGCTAATACAAGAGAGGACTAGAATTTTTTTTCATATATAAAATATTTTTTAATATAAATTCTAAATTTTTTGAATGTTTGTTTTAGTTTAGTTTGTTTTCAAGCCATAATTTCATTTAAAGTTTTAATTTTCACGAGTTTGAGTATGGTAACATTATATATATATATTTATATATATATATATATATATATATATATATATATATATATATATATATATATATATATATATATATATATATCTAAATTTGTAAAAAACACTTATCTAACTTTTTCTTCAACTTGAAGTTTCACCATTGCTGGATCATCCAGGAATCCAGGATCAGCAGGAAGAGTTCCTCAGGGAACTCTTCCTGATGATCCAGGAATGGTGAAACTTCAAGTTGAAGAAAAAGTTAGATAATACTAATTATTATTGCTCTGTTCTTTAAGAACATTGAGCACTTTATTTGTAAAATACTCTAACATAATTGACATATATATATATATATATATATATATATATATATATATATATATATATATATATATATATATATATATATATTTAAACAACTTTAAAAAGTATTCTACACAATAGAGTGCTCAATGTTCTTAAAAGAACAGAGCAATTATATTAGTAGTAGAAAATCATATAAAAAAAAAAAAAAAAAATTTTTGTTAAGTGATTTTCTACTACTAATATATATATATATATATATATATATATATATATATATATATATATATATATATATATATATATATATATATATGTATATATATATAGTACATACAATTTATAGTAGGGTGACCTGACTGAGGTAGGAGCTCCTTAACCTTAGATGGCAATATTCCTAGTGGTAGTGTCACAATAAAAATACCCAGTTCTGAACTTAATGAAACAACACTCTCTCTCACTACAAATCAGTCAGAGCAGAAAGTTACCTTGAAAATATTTGTTTATTATAAATTTAAATCTATTGTGTGTATATTTTAATTTTGTATTACATTTTGATCAGAGTCCTTTGGATTTAAATTCTTATGGGCATTACCTATGACTTATTGACACAAACAAATCGAAACATTTTCTCAAATTAATATTTTTAATGACAAATAAATAACTGAGTTACTATGCCAAGTAAGTTTTTTCGAAATTTGTGGCTATGAAAATAGCCGTTTTTGAATGTGATATTACATTAAACTATTTATTCAAATCCAATTGATGTTTTTTTCATTTCTGAACGGAGTGATTTTGACTTTGTTTGATTCTCTTTAAGTTTGTGAATACTTAGTTTTTCTTTTGCATATGAAAAAGATCTCACTCTAACATAAAGTGTAACCAGATGATAAAATAATTTTAAAGACAGTTCTTTGGATACTTGATTTGTGCAAAGACTACGAAGTTCAGATATGCTTGCCATAACAACACATAAAACAATTACTTTGTTGGCGAAAGAGAAGCTCAACTTTTGTAAAGATTTCTAAAACTGGAGGAGACACTTTCCACAAACCACCTCGATTTTTAGCATCTACAAATTTTTGGTAAGACTTAGTGGATGTTTCAGGATTCTTAAAAATATGTTCTATTTTACCAGCATTAAGAAGTGAAAGGCAGTCTGTGCCTAACTTTTGCTGCTATAACTGCGAACTGCGAACTCTGCAATAAAATGTACCGAATACATAACCACTTAGATACAAGATAATTTCTTTATCTCTATCTGAAAGTTCAACTGACGATAAATCATCTAAATTTACAAACGAATTATTGCAAAATGAGTTTGTAATAAATGCTAAAACATGATTGCATAGTTCATAGCCAAGAAGTCTAGTTGTTTTTTTAGTCAGACTGTTAATGAAAATTCCTCTATCACAATTAATATCTTTGTAAAATTGAGGATAAAACTTTTCTGCAACGCCATTATTTTTAAAACTAGCTATTGTTGCCTCTAATAGAGATAGGGTTTGTTGTGAATTTTCTAATAGCATTGCATGATTAATTCTTAACTCATTTCTATACAAATCAGGATAGCATTCGTCTTCAATCAAGGTAGTAATGCTTTTATCAAGCAGACTTTTAAATTCGCTGAGAAGAATAGGTGGTTGAGAATTTTGTAATGTTAAATCCAAAGGAATACTTTGATGTTTTGAATTTGTATGCCTTGTAAGGCCTCTTTGAGATATGCACTTCTTAGAGCAAAAATCGACAGTTTTCAAGTGTTTTTAACGAATATTAGAAAAATCACATAATACGGCCCGAGTGACCATCTATTTCTTATGACTATGTGACTATCTATTTCTTATGACTATGACTATCTGATTATCTATGACTATCTGACTATCTATGACTATGACTATGACTATTCTTATGACTATGACAATGACTATCTATTTCTTATGACTATGGTAAAACCATATATTGTAAAAACTTAAAAACCTTAGTTAATGTTATTAAAAAAATTGTAAATATTTATTATTTTGTAGTAAAAGTCTTTGCAAAAATCTTTTTCTTCCTACAATAAGGTAGGCCTTACAGAGATAATAAGATTTTTATTATGGCCAAGAGTTATGCTGGCGTTTTGTCTTCTGGCAATTCATCTGTGCTGCCGAAAAGCAATCTTGGAATATTTGGTGCGAAATCTGAAATCGATAACTCAAATGTTTTGGTGTGTCGGTACGGTGATTTAAATTGTAGTGTAAACGATTTTCTTTCCGCCTTGGCTTGTAAAAAGTTGCTCGGAAATGTTTGGGGTGTGACGAGGCACTACGCCAACAAACTTTTCGAATTTGCTGTTGTTAACAATTCCTCGTTGTCATCTTTTCTTGACACCGACATTGAAGTTAAAGGTTGTGTCTTAACCTTTCAACAGAAGTTCGTTCGAAAGGTCCACGTGCAAGTACAGAACATTCCGATTGGCACGCTAAGGAAAGGCTGTCAAAGCGCCATCATCCTGCTTGGCAAACACCTTGCTGTAGGAAGAAGGGAGTTTGACTCCTTTTATTTGCAGAAGTGTAAGGCGCTCGGTGAGGATATTTTCACTGGAAACGTAATTATCATTTTAAGAAACTGGAGGAACCCTACTCAAAACCCTCTCCCTCGATATCAAAACGTTGATGGGCTCACCCTAAGGTACAAACATCAAAGCCAGCCCGAACCAAATACCTCAAAATCATCAAACCAAACCATTTCACCCACAGCTTCAACCCAACCAACTATACCACAGATTGACTGCGCCAGTGTAGACATCGATGTTAACAGTGGCAGTGTTGACATCAGTGTCGACATGGATACTGAAAAAGAAAAACCTAATGAGAAAGAACAGTTTTCAAAAACTCCAAAACGAAAATCTGCACAGCCAACAAGAAAACGACTGGGAAAATCCGAATGTGAAACACCAAAGAAACTAACAAATACAATACATATTTTGTGGAATGTTACGGTCCAGTGCGTCCTATTGTTCGTATTACGTCAGTTCAAACGAAAATTCGTGCTATAAGGTTAAGGTTTATATGTTTGTGTTTTTTATGTCAGGTTGTAAAATTGTTATATTCATGTTTGAGGTACACGAGTTTTCAAATTAAGAAACCTGATCCTCTCCATCATGGCTATTAATATTTTAACGTGTAACATAAACGGTCTAAACGACCAAGACAAACGCGATAATTTTTTTGGGTTTCTCAAAAAGTCCACCTTCGATCTTTTTCTCCTTTAGGAAACAAAATCCGGACCGTCCACTGTTAAAGTGGAGTGTTAAAGTACAGTGGAGTGACGAATGGACTGGCGAGTCTATTTGGAACTCTGGTCCGAGTCATAACTGTTGTGGGGTGGCGATACTCTCTAAATCCAATGTTTCTTTACACGAACTAAAAAGGGACAACAACGGAAGAATATTAAATGTCATGATAAAAATTGATGAACACGAAATGCAGGTGCTGAATATTTACGCGCCTAATGTGCCGAGAGAAAGGCGCCTCTTTTTGGCGACCTTGGAGATTTCTTGCAGGACACAGGACTACCCATCCTGATGGCCGGGGATTTCAACATGGTCGAAAGCCTGCCTCTTGACACAGAGGGCACAAACAATGCTAAATATCACACCTACGGCATTGCTGAACTTGGGGTCCTCCAAGGTAAGTATAACCTCGTAGATGTTTTTCGTTATAAATTTCCCAACCAAAGAGAATTCACATGGCGCAATCAGACGGTTAAATGTAAAATCGACAGAATCTACTGCCCTGAAAAAGTCGCCAAAAAAAACAACGTACAACAAAATTCTCACAAACCCTCTTTCCGACCACGAGTTCGTGTCAACAACTGTCAATTTTAGTAAAACCAGGAGAGGACCAGGATACTGGAAATTAAAATGCTCCCTTTTGGAAATAGAGGTGCATAGGCAAAAAATTGAGCTCTTAATTCAAGATTGGCAAACAAAAAAACGGTCCTATAATTCAATTTTAAAATGGTGGGACGACTGCAAACTTTTTGTTAGGGCTGAATTACAACACATTTCGATAGAGGAAAGTGCGAAAAACAAAATAAACATCAAAAGGATTGAAAACGAAATCCAACGGGAGCGACAAAACGCTAACCCGAATTTAGATAGCATAAAAAAGAAAAACGGGATGCTCTTTTCTTGCTTCAGTTTCCCGGAGCGTTTATTCGCACGAAACAAAAACAAATCGAAGAAGGAGAAAAACCTTCAAAATTTTTGTATAATTTGGAAAAAGTTCAACAGCGGAACAAGTCAATTACCGAAATTCGCAAGAATGACGGCACATTAACGAGTGAACCTGGTGAAATACTAAACTCCCTAGTTTCATATTATAAAAACATTTACACCAAAACTAGTTTATGCAAAGACAGCCAAAATTATGTCTTGTCACACATCACTAAACATTTAAGTGATAATGAAAATCAATTTTTAAACACCCGCCTAACCGTCGCCGAACTAAAAGAAGCTCTTTTTAAATTTGAAAACGGAAAATCTCCGGGCTATGACGAACTTCCAGCTGAATTTTATAAAACCTTTTGGCCTTTTAGAAAAAGATTTTGAAGAACTTGCCAACGAAATACTTTTCGTAGAAAAAAATACCAGCCACTCTATGAAAAAATCTATTATTTCACTGATCCCCAAACAAGGAGATCTTACTGAATGCAAAAACTGGAGGCCCATATCCTTAATCAGCGCTGATTACAAAATAATCACGAAAGCGCTGGCCCTACGACTTGCAAAAGTAATGGGCAAAATTATAGAACCGAATCAAACTTGCGGAATCCCAGGTAGAACAATATTCTCAAATTTACATTTAGTCTGTGATCTTATAGATTACGCGCGATTTAAAAATCTAACTAGTTGCATTTTGTCAATAGATCAACAAAAGGCGTTTGATAAAGTCGATTGTGCGTTTCTGCTTCAGATTCTCCGAAAATTCAATCTCGGAGAAAATTTTGTTTCTTTTATCAACACCTTATATTCAGAAGTTTCGGCATCTGTTCTGAACTGCGGTTTCCTGTCAACCTCCTTTCCTACGGAAAGAGGAGTTAGACAGGGTGACCCCCTCTCTCTCTTGCTGTACGTTTTTGTAGCCGAAGCTCTCGCTTTGGCGATCAGAGCGGACAGCCGAATCGAGGGTTTCCCGTTACCAGGTACACCTAAACCCCTAAAATACAGCAGTACGCAGATGATTCGAACTTTTTTGCTAGGGGCGTAAAATCAGTCCGCTTTTTTTTCGAAAAATAAAACTGTTTGAAAAAGCAAGTGGTTCAGTGATCAACGCCTCAAAAACCAAGGGTCTCGCCCTTGGGGGTTTTGATCCTAAAATGTACCCGGAATTGGACGACATTGAGTGGAACAACAACACCGGTTTCAAAATATTAGGTGTTATTTTTCACACCAGACTGAGCGATACTACCAATTTCAACTGGTTAGTAACTCTAAACAAAATAGAGAAAAAACTCAATTTTCTGGGACTACGTATTTTGTCACTTAGGGGAAAGACTACGTTGACAAATATGTTAGCAATGTCAAAAGTGTGGTTTCTGGCAAGCGTGCTGCCCGTTCCCGAATGGGTAATAGAACGTCTGTAAAAAGCCATTTTCAAAAAATCTGTGGCAAAAGACCAATTTCAATCCGGTCAAGAGAGAGACACTTTTCTTACCCGTCAAAAGCGAGGGTCTTGGAATTTTATCACCAAAAGAGCAAAGTCTTGCACTTCGCCTCAAAACACTCTTTCAACTAAATAAAATGCGAAGAGGAAAAAGCTCACGATTATTACTTCTTTTCAAAGTATTGGTTGGCGAGTTCACTTATAAAATTTACGAACCAAAACCAAAGCTGGAACTTTTTAAAGCAGAACAATTTTCCAAAACACTGGGACAACAAAACGTTTCAGTACTACAAAACAACAATAGAAATATTAGGCAAAAACGGGTCCCTTTTTAACATCCCCCTAAAATCAACAAAAAAATTTTACTTAGAAGTGGCAAAAAACAAAAAGACAGTCGTACCAGCAGAACTTTTCTGGAACAGTTCAACAAAAACAACGATGCCGTGGACCCAAATTTGGAAAAAAAACTTCACCTCCCACGCATACGGACCGACTCAAAACATCCTCTTTCTTTTTTTACACAAAAGTTTACCTTCTGCGGCCTTGCTAGCCAAAAGCACAAGGCAACAGATTGTCAAAAATAACAAATGCAAAACTTGTGGTAAAATTAAGGACAACATCCATATCTTTGCCTACTGTCCCCCTTCTGTTGAAATTTGGGAGTATTTTAAACACGTATATAACTCCTTGACATCCCGAAACAATTTCTCTTCAATAAATTCGATTTTCTCGATTAAAACGGCGAATTTATCGGAGAAAAACCCCACTTCGCAGCTGCTGTTGACACTCACTCAAACCATTATGAGTGCAATATGGAACAGTAGATGCCACCACATGTTCAGTAAAAAAAAAATTGACCCAATGGCAGTGATCAGGGTAATAATCAGGAACATCAGGAATATTATTACCTTAAAATATAATTATCATGTCCGTAGAAACACCGCGGACATTTTTTGTGAGTATTTTTGTATAAAAAATGTTTTCTGACAAGTAGAGAATGGAAATCTGAAACTAAACGTATGAGCTAAAATAAAACTACGGCTCATTGTATGTTTAGTAAAGATTTCCTTCACTCTTTCAATTTTTCCAATGTTATACAACAAAATTATTATTATATATGATTAGCAAATCACTGCCAGCCCTTATTGTCTAAACTATAATTTTATCACATAAGTGTTTATCTATAATGTTCGTCACGTAATGTTTGTGTAAAAGTCCTGTAATTCTTTTTAATTTCTTTTGATCTAAATCCTTTTTACCTTATAAATCTTCTTTCAACCTACTTTAGAATTTCTCCTTTTTTTGTAACCTAATCTAAACTCTCGATTTCTTTCCGCACAACGGCAAAAAAATAAAAATCAAAAAATACAAAAAAATATAAAACCAAAAAACACAAAAAAATCAAAAAATCAAAAATATAAAAATATATATTATAAAATAAATACAAAATAGAAAATGTACATATTTACGAACACTTGTAAAATCTATACATTGTAAAAGTTTAAAAAACCTGAGTTAATGTAAATTATAAAGAAAAATTGTAATAAAAGAAAAAAAAAAAATCTATATTATAGAATATAACTATATATATATACTATATAGTATATAGTATATACTATATAACGGAAAAAAACACATCTAAACTTTTTACAGTAATTGTGTTTTTCTTTTCGTTTTCCTACATCGGGTTGCTGTAAGGCGACTTTAGTTTGTAAGGGCATTTAGTTGTTTCAAAACAACTTTTGAGTAGAGAAGATTGTGTACGTGTGAGATACGAGCGTTGAAGGAAAATAATTAATCGTCAAACCCTGTTTACGCTATAAATTAATCTTAATATGGAAACGTCGGAAAATAAAATTGACTAAACGTCTTTAATAAAAGCTATGCCCAAGCTACAGCAACAAACTTTAACTCTCATTTGTCTAATGAATTTAGCACATTGAAAAGAACCCTGTTGTGTGAAACAACAGAAAAAATAACTGAGCCTAATATTTTATTCGCTCTTGAAAACGCCAATTTAGATCACGATCTGGAGGGCTTGCAAATTATTCGTAAAGGGACAATGATCGAGATTGTCATGAAAACTGACAATTTGTTGATCCGTGAAAATGGTCTTGTAATAAATGGTGTAACCCACCAATTTTATAATTCTACTCCTACAAGAAACTTATATAAACGAGTTGCAGTAACGATAATGGGTTTACCTCTCGAAAAAAAATATTTACCTGTCGGTGTGGCTCTTGAGCAACTCGGATATGGAAAACATATACACACAAGAGCAGTATATCGCAAAACGCCTAAAAACGGGACACCCTATTATACAGGGATACTAGTTGCCATGATGAACCAATTAAATAAACAAATACCAAGATCTTTAAAAGTCTGTGGTTATAACTTCAGGATAATCTATACCGGACAAAACAAAGAAGATAACCTTAAACCAAAAGAAAATTTCATAGAAGTGACCGAAGATTCTAGAAAAAAAGTAACGGAAACAAATGAACCAGAAACATCGGGAGCAATACCTGAACCAACAATTAATTTTTCAAAAACACAAGAATCGGAAGCCTCTATGGTGATATGCCAAAAAACTCTCTCGAAAACCAAATTACAACGATATCAACACCTTAAATAAAATAAAACCAAAGACACCCGAACAAACACCACAACCGCCTGAAATAAATTCTCAAACACAAGAAACAGAAGCTCACATGGAAGAAAGTCAAAATTTAAGCAACAATAATATTGAAAAAAAACTCTCCTTCTGTTATAATATGGGAATACTTTAAACATGTATATAACTCCTTGACATCCCAAAACAACTTTTCTCCAAAAAATTCCATATTCTCGATTGAGACTGCGAATTTATCGGAGAAAAACCCTACCTCGCAGCTGCTGTTGACAGTCACTCAAACCATTATGAGTGAAATATAGAACAGCAGATGCCACCATATGTTTAACAATTCAAATATTGACCCAACGGCAGTGATCAGGATAATTACCAGAAACATCAGGAATATTATTACTTTAAAATATAATTATCATGTCCGTAGAAATACCACGGACATTTTATGTCAACTTTTTTGTATTAAAAACGTTTTTTGTCAAATAGAGAACGGGAACCTGAAACTAAAAATATGAGCAAAACTAACACACTGGCTCGTAGAAAGAACTAAATGTTTAGTTGAGTGTTCCCGTGTCCTTTAAACATATAATTTTTTAAAACAAAAATATTGTTATATATGATTAGACAATCACTGCCAGCCCTTAGTTTATGATATATATTTTATTATTTGCACTTTTTTTCTGTAGATTTCGTAACGTGATGATTCGTGTAAAAGTCCTGTCAAAATCATAAAAATATTTATTAATGGAAAAATATAAAAAGTTGAACGATTTGTAAACTTATTGTAAATATGCGTATTATGCAGAGATAGTAAAAACATTTGTAAATATTTATTATTTTGTAATAAAAAAAAATTTTTTTGTTAATAAGGTATGCACCTGATCTGTTTGGGTGAAGTTTATTTAGAGATCGTGAAAATTTATTAAGGCACTGCTAGTATTGCTTATTGTTGTCGTAATATGGCAAGTTACGCGAGTGTTACATCTTCAAAACCTAATCGACTAGAATGCATTTTAGACTTACATGTTTATATGGATCCGACCGAAAGCTTCAATAAAAAATATCAAAAAAACAGAGCTCAAGAAATTTACGAGAAAGTATCATTAATTATCGGGAAAAATAAAATCAATAGTTTAACTTACAATAAAAAAGGAAATTGGGTGATGGAATTAAAAAGAAAAGAAGACGCTATACATGTTAGCGAATCAACCATTCAATTATCTGGAAGTAACCAAAACATCAATTTAAAAATACGTTCTGTTATAGGGCTACTAATTACGGTTAAATGCGACCCATTCGAAGACCATGATATTCTTTCAGAATTGGATCCATTTAATAGGGAGGTATATTCAATAACACACACAACATATAAATTTGACCGAAATTTAAAAGACGGCCGACGACTATTTCGAGTTAATCCAAAAGTAAAATTAGAGGAGATCCCTCATACCATTGAAATTGATGGTATCAAAATAGCTTTACACTATGCAGGTAAATCTTTTCTTAGTTCTACATGCCAGTACTCTTATCCGCCTCAACAACGGTGTATTGCTCGAAAACCTACGGAAAAACCAACTGCAGAAACTATTCCAAATAAACAACATAATAAACACAAAAACGAATCAAATGATTTCGTATCTAGTTATCAACTAGCTGAAAATAATAATGAATCGACATCAAAATTATTCTAAAGTAAAGTAACCAAAATTGCTTCTACTCAACCAGCATTTGAAATTGTGAAAAGCAAAAGTCAAAAAAAAGAGGAAAGAAAGATAAAGAATACCATAAACGAACAAAATGAGTTTAGCGATATAGAATCGGAAATGGAAGAAGGCGAAATACGGCAAAACGATAAAAACATTTATAAAAGAAATGCCCCACCACCGACTCCTCAAAAAATTGACCCGAAGAGATTACCAAGAAAAAAAGCCGGATGAGATATTTTTATACTATATTATTGTTATTGTTATTTTTTTCTCTAATTTCTTTAATCTCGTTTATTCTTTTTATTTTATTTTATTTTTTACGAGAAAAATTTTTTGTAAACGTAAAACATCTGACATTCCATTCCTTCACGCATTAAATTACTCTTACTGTCATACCAATAATTATATCACCACAAACCACAAACTCATCATAAAACGTAATAAAACAAAAATGGAAACCGTTAAAATATTATCCGTAAATATTTGTGGACTTGCTGACATAAACAAGCAAAACATAATTATAGAAAAATTAAAAAAAATGAATTTTGATTTTTTCTTATTACAAGAAACGCATCTTAATGCACAAAATGCAGAAAATTTTATAAAACTTTGGAATAATCCTGGCTACTATTCTAACGGTACGTCACACACAGGAGGTACTATAACATTAATTAGTAAAACAAAGCATAATCTAAAAATAATTGACCATTACGAAGACCACGAAAGTCACTTTAATTACATACTTGTAGGAAACGATTATCACAGTTTTTTAATAATAAATGTTTACGGAAAATCCGGTTCAAGTTATGCTGACCAAATCAAAAGAAAAAATTTATTTAAAGAAATAACAAAAACAATCAAAACAAAAAATTTAAATAATATTGGGTAATTCCGCATCAAATCACCCAAAATTTAGAAAATTTTGAACCATGGGTCTTCAAATTTTTTAAAAACCTCCTTGGCTGTTGCATTTTGAGGGGGGTGAGCCCCCTTAAAAAGAAAAGTTAACATATAAAATTTTAGCTAAAAATGTTGAGAGGGTGACAAGATACTGCAATTTTAATACTGACCTGGTTTCCTAAAATGACACGGTTTTCATAACACTCTGAAAAAACATTTTTCTTAAAATAATAAGAAATAAAAATGGCAAAAACATGAAAATAAACACATAAAATGTTTTTTTGATGCTGAATTCAATAAATGTACTTAAAATGCTAAAATATAAAAGGAACATGCTTAAAAATTAATAAAACAACTAGTTTCTATAAAACAACTTTGGGGCCCAATATCTCAAAACACCCCCATCAAAAAAAAATTTTTTTTGCTGTTAATATTTTCAGCTGTTTATAATCTTACTAGGCACAAAAAATCTAACTGGAAAAACGACTGAAACATACAGAACTTTAATTTCAAAGATGTATCAAATTTTCAATAAGCTATTTTAAAAAACTTTCAAATAGAATTCTGTAAAATATCATATTTAGTTAAAAGACTCCTTAAAAAAAAAAAACAATTTTGTTATATTTAAGGAAGTCTTAATTATATGATAACTTAGTTATTTGAACTTAACAACTGAAAAAAACATCCTGTTTTGTTTTATATAAAAACTGAATTAGTGTGATATGGATGTGCATTTGTTTTTAAAATTTTGACAACTTTTGTAAAAGTTTATTATTACAAGTTATTACAATTGTGCAGATAAGCTATATACAACTATACATACAATTATACTATATACAAAATACATAAAGCTATATGCAATTATATATACAATTCAATTACTTTTAAAAAATCTTAGAGTAGTTACGATAAATGAGTCACAAGACATGATGAGAAGTAGCTTAAATATTGCTCCTGGGAAGAAACTTTGCAAACCCTGTAAGCAAAAGATTGCCAAAAAAGCAGATCTTAAAGAAGAGAAGCAAAGTCAGGGTGAACAAGATGAAGATTTTCTAATATCATTATTCAAATCAAAAAGACAGGAGATCAATGAAGAACTTGAAAATTTTAATATATCTCCTCTAAAATCTCATTCAAAGTCATGAAAACATATACTCTCAGAAGGAAAGCGAAAAGTTGCGCGCATCAACGAAATGGTAAGTAACCTTACTAGAAAAACTAAAAGTCAATTCAATGTTCCCTCAAAACTGTGTTATGAACCAAATGACATTAAAAAGAAGGCTGAAAACTTTGATGAAATTATGAGCTTGATAAAAGAAAAAATTCTATGTTCTGACAAAAGAACTATTGTTCAACTTCTAACACTGGCACCCCCAAGTTGGTCAATATTAGAAGTACAAAATAACTTTGCAGTTACAGAATACCAAGCAAAAAAGGCTAGACAACTTTTTAATAAAAAAGGATTGTTGGCTATCTCACCTTTGTATAAAGGGAAAGTCTTACAAAAAGAAATAGAAGATTCTGTTAAACTTTTTTATGATTCAAGTGATTTATGTAGAACTATGTCTGGAAAAAAAGATTATGTTAGCATTCAAAAGAACGTCCATAAACAAAAAAAACTGCTTTTGTGTAATTTAATGGAACTATATTTATTATACAAAGAAAACAATCCAGAAATACAAATAAGTTACTCAAAATTTGATTCACTTAGACCAAAGTGGTGCATTTTTCCAGGTGCAAGTGGTACACATTCTGTTTGTGTTTGTTCTTATCACCAAAATGCCATATTGCTAGTAGATGCTTTAAATATTGGACTAAAGTATAAGGACTTACTTTCAAAAACCGTTTGCTTAGTAGAAAACAAAGAATGCATGCTTGCACAGTGTGATGATTGTCCTGGAAAAGAACCCCTCACCAAACATTTGCATGCGATTTTTGGAGAATACGAAGATGATTTTGAGATATACTACAAGCAATGGCAAACTACTGACCGTGCAACACTATTAAGTTTAACAGCTGATGTTCCAACGTTTGTTGAACTATTAGCATCTTGTTTTGAAAAGCTACAAGCTCATTCTTTTATTGCTCACTCTCACACACAGTACCTTAACCAACTGAAACAGTATATGGATCAATCAAACATTATCATTATTGGCGACTTTGCTGAAAATTATGCTTTTGTTGTCCAAGATGAAATACAGAGCTTTCATTGGAATATCCAACAATGTTCTTTACATCCATTAGTCATATACTATAAAGATGATAAAGGTGAACTGAAACATATTTCTTACTGTTTTATATCAGATGACATTATACATGATGTAACTTATGTGTACAAAATATTCCAACTAATCATACCAATATTAAAATTAAAATTTTCCAATCTGTCCAAATTACATTTATTCACTGATGGTTGCGCAGGACAGTACAAAAATTGTAAAAGCTTTTACAATCTATGTCAACTAGAGAGCGAATTTTGCCTTAAAATTGAATGGAACTTTTTTGCCACGTCCCACGGAAAGTCACCATGCGATGGGATTGGTGGTACTGTAAAAAGATTAACAGCACAAGAAAGTTTAAAACGACAGTACAGAAACCAAATTCTCACATCAGAAGCTATGTATGAATTTTGTATTGATAAAATCAAAGTTGTTAACTTCATTTACATAAAGGGATTGGACTTACAATTGCAACGTGAAGAGCAAAAAGAAAGGTACACTGGTGTAACAACTCTACCTGGTACTCGTAGCTTTCATCAATTTATACATCTTGGAGATAACAAGGTTGGGGCAAAGAGGTGTAGTACAGACACTAATTATACAATAATCCACAATCTTAAAAAGAAACAAGACATATCTCAACTTGATACTGTCACTTTAGGTTGTTATGTCGCTGTAGTCTGTGATGATAAGTGGTGGATCGGTATTGTAACTAAAACCAACTTAGAAGAAGTTGATGCTAAGTTTCTTCATCCAAATGGTCCATCAATCTGTTTTAACTGGCCTGAAAGAGACGACTACTGTTTTATTCCAAACACCAACATATTGAAAAAACTATCTGTTCCACAAGCTTGCTCTAGTTCTGGTAGAAACTATGTGTTTGAAAATGCTGAAATAGAGGAAGTACAAGTAAAATGGGAGCAATATTGTAAACTATTACAAACACAGTCAAAATAACTTTCATCTTTGATACCTTTACAAATCTTGTATATTTAAGTAACTTTTTAAATTACGATTAACTTTTTTTTATTTAGAAATATTTTTTGGGAATTTCTTGAAAAAGTAATACATCTTTGAAATTAAAGTTTTTTTTGATGGGGGTGTTTTGAGATATTGGGCCCCAAAGTTGGTTTATAGAAATTAGTTGTTTTATTTATTTTTATGCATGTACTTTTTATATTTGAGCATTTTAAGTACATTTATTGAATTCAGCATCAAAAAAACATTATATATGTTTATTTTCATGTTTTTGCCATTTTTATTTCTTATTATTTTAAGGAAAATGTTTTTTCAGAGTGTTATGA
Source organism: Hydra vulgaris (assembly GCF_038396675.1). Classification (NCBI taxonomy): domain Eukaryota; kingdom Metazoa; phylum Cnidaria; class Hydrozoa; order Anthoathecata; family Hydridae; genus Hydra; species Hydra vulgaris. The sequence goes on along the minus strand of NC_088930.1, from coordinate 21,878,099 downwards.
AAACCGGGTCATTTTGGGAAACCAGGTCAGTATTAAAATTGCAATATCTTGTCAACCGCTAAACTTTTTTAGCTGAAATTTTGCATGCAATGTTTTTTTATAATTAGGAATAATGTGTCAAAATATAACACAAAAGGAAGACACATGGTTCAATGGACTGGGTGATTTGATGTGGAATTGCCCTATGTCTATCATATTTGGAGGTGATTTTAATATGGTCCTAGATGATATTGATCGATATCCACAAATAAACAGAAAAAAATGTTTGTCAACAAATGATTTTAAAACTTTATTAAAAAGTTTAAACATCGAAGACACTTGGCGTATTTTTAATCCACATGCCCACATACACCTATAAATCAACAAACAACATAACATTCTCTCGACTTGACAGGATAAATATAAGTAAACGCATGCGCCAATTTACCTCCATTAAACACGAAGCAATGACATTTACTGATCATCACAATGCCGTATGTGCGGCGATTTCTATAAATAACATTGATATTGGAAAAGAAGTTTGGATTTTAAATAACAAAAATTAAAAAAAAAAAATAGAATACATTGAAAACATTTCCCAAATTATTAAAACACGCGCCTCAATAATTGGTCAATCCAAAAATAAAACTACTGACTGGGACCATCTAAAAAATCAAATAAAAATATTTTCACAAAAATTCAGCAAAACGGAAGCTTAAGTAACTCGAATTCAAGAATACAGACTAAAAAAACAATTAAAAAACTCGTTAAAAAAAGCCCATAACAACCCAAAAATGAAAAACTTGAGTGATGCATTAAAAGCAAAACTTGAAATGTATGAATAAAATAGAGCCAAAGGTGCTGAAATCCGAGCAAAGGTTAAATGGCGAACAGAGGGTGAAAAATCGAGCAAATTCTTCTTCCACCTGGAAAAATCAAAAGTTCCTAAACAAGTCATAACATTAATAAAAGACAAAGACGGAATTGAAAAAAATAACACCAAAGACATCACTAAAGCTTTTGAACATTTCTACCAAAAACTATACAAAGACACTAAAAATGATATCACACTCCAAAAATTCATACTAGATAATTCGGATATTAAAAAAATATCTAAACAACAACAACGATCATTGGACGAACCAATAACATTATCTGAAGTCAAAAATGCATTAACGAATATGAAAAATAACAAATCACCCGGGAATGATGGTTTAACAGTCGAATTTTACAAATCAAACTTTGATAATATTGGTAAAATTTTAGTTAATATTCTAAATAATATCATAAAAAAACACGAGATGTCGGAAACACAAAAACAAGCCATTATAACATGTTTATTTAAAAAAGGCGATAAAACTGACATTTCCAATTGGAGACCGATATCTCTACTAAACACAGATTACAAAATACTCACCAAAATCATAGCAAACCGACTAGCAAAAATACTCCCAACAATCATACACGAAAACCAAACAGCAAGTGTTCCCCACCGAACGATTTATCAAAATCTTGCATATACAAGAGGCATAATTTATATTGCTAACAAAATTAATTTAGATGCCTTCATTGTGTCAATAGTCCAAATAAAAGCCTTTGACCGTGTGGACAGGAATTTTTTATATGATTACTTATTTAAATTTGGTTTTAGTGTTTTCTTTATCAATGTAATTAAAACATTATATTATGACATCAGTGCATATGTTAAAGTAAACGGTTATTTATCAAACAAAATAAACATATACAGAGGAGTTAGGCAAGGATGTCCCCTTTCCATGATACTATATATAATTTAAGCAGAGGTTTTTGCAGGATTTATTAGGAGAAATCCAGGAACTAAAGGAATCACAATTGACAATAAAGAAACTAAACTGCAACAGTGTGCGGATGACACTGTCTTTTTCTTATCGACTGACAACTCAATAATAGCTTTAGGCAACGCTCTAAACATATACAAACAAGGTACAGAAACAAAGTTGAACATTTCCAAATGCCAAGGTCTGTGGCTTGGACGAAACAGATCTATAATAAAAGACAGTTTTCTAAATTTCGTATGGCATGATACTACTCTTAAGAGTCTAGGTGTTAATTTCTCTAATTCTAATCAATATATCAACCGACAACGGAACGAAAGCATAGAAAAAATTGGACAAAAAGATAGAAAAGTGGGAAAGATTTAAATTATCGATTAAAGGAAAAGCTCTAATAATCAACCAAACACTACTAAGTGGCCTATGGCATCTTGCTTTCACCCTACCTATACCACGTGACAAAAACATAAAACTAATAGAACGAAAAATCGACAACTTCCTTTGAAATAATAGCTCCATAAAAACACCTAAACAAGTTTCCAAACTCCCTATCAATAAAGGCGGTTTAAACATTATCGACGTGAAAAAAAAACTGCAATCAATTCAACTAAGTTGGATTTCCAAATATTTTGATGAGAACAAACAGGGAGCATGGAAAGATTCAGCCCTTCATATTTTTAATAATTACCGACATGCAAATCAAGGAAATCTTATATTTCTCACCACGCATTCTTCCAAATCATTAAAAACTCTACCCCCCTACTACCGTCAAACAATAAAAACGTGGAGTCATCTCTATAGAAAATTCACCAACCACAAAAATCTTACCATCGAGGAAGTACTAAACCAACCCATATTCTACAATCCATATATAAGACACGAGCGTAAAATCCTCAAACCATCTCCAGAATCCACAAACAACAGCATAATCAAGATAGGCGACATTTCAAAAGTATTTGCTAGCGGCTTTCTAGAGAGTCAACTCATCGGTATAAAGCAACACCTTCTAACAAAAATAATAAATTCACTACCGCCGAAATGGAAACACCTCATAAATTCTCAAAGCCAAAGTTACGACCACAACAAAGCACTAACATCTATTTATCTAAAAAACTCACCCTCTCTCAAATTTATAAATCTCAAACCAAAAAATGTATACACTATCTCCAAAAACGATGCAGAAATAAACCTAACAGGAAAATTTTACAGATGGGCAGACTACTATAAATATAGCATGAGAAACATAACAACAAAAGACTGGTCCCAATTATTTAACTACATCCACAAAAGTAACATCAACAATAAAACAAACAAAATTAAATACAAACTAATACACTTTGCAATTCCAACCAACTCGATTTTTAAAAAAAGTGGCTTTGTAACAGACGATCTCTGCCCTCAATCTATGAAAAAAACGGAAAAGCTTCCCCACATGATGTTTAGATGTGAAAAAGCACAACCACTCATAAAATACACACTCGCTCTTATTCATAAAATCTATCCACATCATCCACCTCTTAAAAATATATTCAAAACTTTACTTTTTCCTTTAACACCTGTAAATAGTTTTTATATTGGAAATTTGCTTCTTAACGAACTTTTATATAAATTATATTATAATAGAATGAGGTCGTTCCATGAAAAGTCGATGTTTGCTAGAGTAAGTTTGTTAGAGGAATTCCAAAACAAAATCAGAAAGATTTTGTATGAGGAGTTCGAAACTTCAAAAATATGAAACAGTAAAGAGTTTTTTCTTTTACAATGTGAAAAATCTGGAGCGAAGATAACAAAATTAAAATAGATATAAACAACAATCTTTTTTTAAACTAAAATGCCCAGATTATTTTTGGAACTTTTTCGATTATTTTCAAATCTTGCTTTTCATGTTTTTCTTGCTTTTTTTTGTGTTTTGTTTTTGTTTTGTTTTTTGATTTTATTTCATTTTCGTATCTTCTTATTTGTGTCTGTGAGGTCTTCATTTTTTTATATTAAGCTTTTAACTCTTGTGAGTTTTATATGTGACTTAGTAATGGAACAGTGGGCCATCTTGTAATTAATACCACTGTATTCATTATTAATATCTCTACAAGGCAGACGCCGGAGGAGAGAAATAAACAACAATATGATATTATATATTTATATATATTAGGTTGCTGCAAAAATAATCTCGTTTTTCATATTTTATATTTTTGGATGAATTTTTGAATAAATTTATTATTGGCAGATGTCATGCTATATGTTATTTAAAAGCGCTTTTTTCGCTTGATCTAGTTATCGTATTGGTTTTGTTTTATAATAATTTAGTCATTTTTTACAGGACGTCAAATCTATCATGGACAAGAGACAAATTCGCACGATTTTTCTGTTCCAGTTCAAGATGGGCCGAAAAGCTGCCGAGACAGCTCGCGATATCAACACTGCATTTGGCCCAGAAACCACTAACGAACGTATGGCACAGTGGTGGTTCAAAAAATTCCGCAGCGGTGAGGAGAGCCTTGAAGATGAAGAGGGTCGCGGACGCCCGTCTGAGATTGATGACGATCAATTGAGAGCCTTAATCGAAGCCGACCCGCGCAAAACCATACGAGAGGTTGCGGAAGAACTCAACGTTCATAACTCAACAGTTGATCGCCACTTGAAGCAAATAGGAAAGTCAAAAAAGCTTAGCAAATGGGTGCCGCACGAACTGAACGAAAATCAAAAAAATCGTCGTTTTGAGGTATCGTCTGCTATTCTTCTGCGCAACAAAAACGATCTGTTTCTCGACCGGATCGTGACGTGTGATGAGAAATGGATCCTCTACAACAACCGACGACGTTCCGCGCAGTGGTTGGACCGCGATGAGGCCCCACAGCAATTCCCGAAGCCGAATCTCCACCAAAAGAAGGTTATGGTGACTGTTTGGTGGTCTGCAGCCGGTCTCATCCATCACAGCTTCCTGAATCCTGGCGAGACGATTACGGCAGAGAAGTACTGCCAGCAAATCGACGAAATGCATCAAAAGCTCCGATGTATGTGCCCGAGATTGGTCAATATGAAGGGACCAATTCTCCTCCACGACAACGCCCAGCCGCACGTCGCACAACCGACCATGCAGAAGTTGAACGCATTGGGCTACGAAACTCTGCCTCATCCACCATACTCACCGGACCTCTCGCCCACCGACTACCACTTTTTCAAGCATCTCGACAACTTCCTCCACGAGAAATGCTTCAAAAGCCGAGACGATGTCAAAACGACCTTTGATGACTTCATCGCTTCCAGGACTTCGGAATTTTACGCTACCGGCATAAATAAATTTGTTTCTCGTTGGCAAAAATGTGTTGATTGTAATGGTTCTTATTTCGATTAATAAAGTTTATTCTATGCTGAGTCATGTTTGTTCAAAGTTAACGGTTGAAAAACGAGATTATTTTTGCAGCAACCTAATATCTTTTAATTAATATATACGCAAAATCCGGATCAAGCCAAGCTGACCAGTTCGAAAGGAAAAATTTATTTAAAAAAATTATCAAAAAAACAAAAAAAAACAATTCTAGATACCATTTTATAATCCTTGGGGGCGATTTTAACATGGTTCTGAAAGAAATAGATGGGCACCCACAAATAAATCGAAAAAAATGTCTCTCAATCGAGGCCTTTAAAACATTATTAAAAGAGCTTAACGTTGAAGACACGTGGAGGTATTTTTATCCTTGCACAAAAGAATATACTTATAAATCTACCAATAACAACACATTCTCCCGCTTAGATCGCTTATATATTAGCAAACACATGCGACAATTAATAAAAATAGAACACGAGCCGATGACTTTTTCCGATCACCACAATTCAATATGCGCCACCATCACTCTTAAAAACTTAGATATCGGAAAAGAACTATGGATCTTAAACAACAAAATTTTAAATAATTAAAAGTATAACGAAAAACTAACAAAAATTATAAATTTAGCCAACCAAAAAATTAATCAGTCTGAAAATAAAACATCTGACTGGGATTCTCTTAAAGAAGAAATTAAAATTCTTTCAAAAAAATTTAGCAAAACGGAGGCAAAAAAGAACCGTCAAGAAGAATATAAACTTAAAAAACAGCTAAAAAACTCTCTCAAAAAAGAGCCTTTTAATCCCAAGATGAAACATCTTAGCGAAAACCTTAAAATAAAGCTACAAACCTTCGAAATAAACAAAATAAACGGCGCAAAAATAAGGGCTAAAATAAAATGGAGGACGCATGGCGAAAAATGCAGCAATTTCTTTTTTCAACTTGAAAAAGCTAAAATATCTAAACAAGTAATCATTAACATCAAAGAACGGAAACGAAACGGAACGGAAACAAAACAAATAACGAAACGGAACGGAAACGAAAAAAATAACACAGCTGATATCACTAAAACATTTGAAATATTTTACAAAAACCTTTATAAAAACAGCAAAAACGATGTCACGCTGCAACAACATTTACTCGGAAATGCAGATATAAAACAAATTTCCGAACAGCAAAAGCATTCACTAGATAAACCGATTGATTTAGCCGAAGTCAAAAATGCAATAAAAACAATGAAAAACAACAAATCACCCGGCAAAAATCGGCTAACCGCGGAATTTTATAAATCTAACATTAATATTTTAGGAGAAAGTTTAGTTAAAGTCTTAAACGATATCATTCAGAAAAACGAAATGTCAGAAACCCAAAAACAAGCCATAATAACTTGCCTCTATAAAAAAGGGGATAAAGCCGATATCTCAAACTGGCGACCCATCTCACTTCTCAACACCGACTACAAAATACTTACTGAAATAATCTCAAACCGTCTAGCAAATATACTGCCGTCAATCATCACAGAAGATCAAACCGCATGCATCTCCCACAGATCCATTTACGAAAACTTTTCATACACTAGAGACGTTATTTACATCGCCAACAAAAACAATTTAGATGCTTCCATCGTATCCATCGATCAAATAAAAGCTTTTGATCGCGTTGACAGAAATTTCTTGTATGACTGCCTATTTAATTTTGGTTTTAGCGTGCAATTTATAAACCTTATCAAAACACTATACTATGACATAAGTTCACATCTAAAAATAAACGGTTTCCTATCAGAAAAAATAGACATACACAAGGGATTACGACAAGGATGTCCTCTTTCAATGACAATCTACGTTCTGCAAGCTGAGGTTTTTGCAAGATACATCCGTAAAAATATCGAAATAAAGGGAATAACTCTAAACAACAAAGAGACAAAGCTCCAACAATACGCCAACGACACAAACTTTTACCTCTCTTCAGACAACTCTATAAAAGCTCTAGACAACGCCCTAAATGTATACAAACTAGCCACAGGAGCAAAACTAAATACTACCAAATGCCAAGGCCTGTGGCTCGGAATGAACAGATCTCCGATAAAAGGAAATTTCCTCAATTTTTCCTGGCACAGCAACACTCTCCAGAGTCTAGGTATTACCTTCTCAAACACAAGTAACTACATAAACCGTCAATGGGATGAGAGTATTAACATCATTAGCAAAAAAATTGATAACTGGAAGCGTTTTAAGTTATCCATAAAAGATAAAGCTATCATAATAAATCAAAACCTTTTAAGCAGCTTATGGCATTTAGCCTTCACAATACCCATTCCTTCTGACAAAAAAATCAAAATAATTGAACGTAAAATAGAAAGTTTTCTATGGAATAACAGCACCGTAAAAACCCCTAAGCAAACATCTAAAATTCCGATAGACCAGGGAGGTTTAAATATAGTCAACGTCAAGAAAAAAATCGAATCTTTACAGCTGAGCTGGATCTCAAAGTTATATAACAAAAACAAAAACGGCGCCTGGAAAGTCTCAGCTTCCTACATACTTAATCAATACCGAAACGCTAATCAAGGAAACCTTGTCCTTCTCACATCACACTCATATGATTCTTTAAAAACTCTACCTCCGTATTACCAACAAACAATGAAAAGTTGGAACAAATTCTACTTAAAACACAATAACCATAAGAATCTCACCATCGAAGAAGTGCTAATGCAACCAATATTTTTTAATCCATACATACGCAACAAAAACCAAACTATGAAATCAACTCAAGAATCCATAAATAATAACATAATCACGCTAGGGGACATATCAAAAGTATTTGTCCAGTGCTTTCTGGAAAGCAAAGTTATTGGTATAAAACAACGCCTCTTAACAACCATAATAAAGTCATTACCACCCCAATGGAAAAACATGATAAACACCCAAAGTCAAAGCTTCGACTACAACAAAACGTTGTTGTGCATAAGCACCAAAAACAACCGTCGAATACGAGTCCTTGACTTAACTCCTAAAGCAATTTACAACACTTCCCTAAATAACAACGATAAAAGTACACCCAATAAATTTTAAAGATGGAAGGACATTTTCAACAGTATGAATAATACCTCAACAAAAGAATGGGCCCATTTGTTTATATCCATTCACAAAAATGAAAGCAACAACAAAGCCGATGAAATAAAGTATAAACTAATACATTTTGCGCTACCCACTAATACACTGTTAAAACGGGTCCCTATTTAACATCCCCCTAAAAACAACAAAATATTTTTACTTAGAAGTGGCAAAAAACAAAAAGACAGTCGTGCCAGCAGAACTTTTCTGGAACAGTTCAACAAAAACAACGATGCCGTGGACCCAAATTTGGAAAAAAAACTTCACCTCCCACGCATCCCAGCAAGCAAGCTTGCGTTGGCCCAATGTATGAAATAAAATTGGCAAATTATTTGCATTGGGTCAATGTTTCTCCAATGCGGGAGCGTTAGATTTTATTATGAAACCATTTATTCCAACGAAAATGTACGATTTCAGGAAAAATTAATTTGCCATCATATCACACGCGAATTTGACAAATTTTAACAAATAATTTTCAAAGTGAATAAATGTTTTGAATGATTCTCTTCTTCAAATATAATAAATTATATAACAAGCAAGAAAATTATTTTTCATGTTAGAAAAAAAAATTAAAAACATTTTTATCGTAAAAAAATAGCAAATTTTTTTTGCATTAAGTTATTCTTTAGAAGATGGCTAACTATAGGTACGTGCGTATCTGGCTTTTTACGGCACCGATTTCAAAGTAAAAATTTGTGACCTTTTTTTTCCACAGCGTTCTCGAAGTCGGTGTGGTAAAGATGTATTTATTTATCTTTTTTTTAGAATTTTATATCAGCTTAGACTTTATTAAAAAAGTACAATGTTTTATCTTGAATAAATTATGGTTTTTTTTTACGTGTAATAAATTTTTCAGTTTTTTTATTGCTATTTAAAATTTTTTTCCTGTTCTGGCACTGCGTTGATATCGAAGGCATGTTGGTACATATTTGAAATTTTCCAGTCAACTGTATAGATCTATTTTCTATGTGCCTGCCAAATTTCATTAAAAAATATTCATGACCAAATACCGTATTTTTCGACCCAGTGGAGGTACCATTTCCACCTCTTTTAGTGTTACTGTTACTGTTACACTTTATAAAACTGTTTCTGCTATTGTTACTGTTGCTTTTTGTTATAAATTCTGTAGTTTTTTTTACAGTTACCAGTGGTTTTCATTCGTTTTTAAAATTTTGTTTCTGTTCCGGAGGTGCATTAATATTGAAGGCATGTTGGTACATATTTAAAATTTTTAAGGCAACTGTATACATCTATTTTCTGTGTGCCTGCCAAATTTCATCAAAAAATATTCATCCGTTACATAGTGTTAGGGGGAGGGGCGGTTTTTGACAGTGGAGATTTCAGTATTTTGATTTTTTTATTCATTATAATGATATATTTTATTAGAACTGTTATTCAAACTTTATTTTTAATAGCCTTTTACTACTAAGGATATTTGGGTTTTCTCTTTTTAAAATTGTTAAATGATGTACACAAAAACTAACAAGTATAATTACGGTGGTTATATATTAATTTTTTTTTTTGATAGATAACTCTTTTCACCCACCAAAATTAGTGCAAAGGCAAAATTCTGCCAAATAAAATTTAAAATGCTAAAATTAAAATTGTATAACACTATTTTACGATGATTCTGCATAAAATTCATTAAAAACATAAAACAGCATTTTCTCAGCTTTTTCCATACCCATAATTTACCACCTTAAGCTATATATGATATATAAAAATTATACGTATATTTAAATAATTTTTTATAGATTAAAGGCGATTTTTTAAATCTTTTAATTATGATTAATAGCCGACCCAATTAAATAGTAGTATTATGATTGTTGAATTTAATTTAGTGCATCATGGGACCTCACAAGAAAACAAATCTTTTTTATGGTAAAGCTAAAACTTATTTAGCTTGTAATTTTCCAATACCAGCTCATTTAAATATTGGCTGTAGAAATGGACATGTACTGCATATATTTGCAACTAACAACGATTCATATAAAGTAACTGTAGAACTAATCGGTAAGTATTTTTTTAATTTGTAAATTAAATTTTTAAATTTTTAATTTGTATAAGTCAGATTCAGCAACTAGTTAGAACATTGAAAGTCTTTGTAAACCATTTTTCACGAAATTCGAAACCATTTGTTTACATCTGCAACATGCTCTTTGCATACCAAATAACAACATCAGCTGTGGCACAAACATCGCAATCAATTGCAACCTCAATTTACTTTCCTACATGTTCTTCATTTTCTTCTCAACAAATCAGTGTTTCATCTGTATCAAATAGTGATCACTTATCTCCTTTATCTCGTCCTACTATAAAAACCTCTTCTCATGAACCACTATCCAGTTTGAGAGCTGACCAGTTGAGTCCCAGAAAAAAAGTTACGAGAAAGAGATTAACCATTTTGGCAAACGAAATGGCAATTAAGAAGAGAAAGCATAAAGAGGATATTAAAGGTTTAAAAGATAAGACAAAGGCTAGAGCATACAGATTTAAATATTTAAATCAACTTATTACTCGTAAGGAAAAGAAAATTTCTCAACTTAGAAAAAAATTAAAAGAAAAGTTTTTAAATTTACAGTTGAAAAAACTTCAAAATCATATTTTTTGTTTGAAACAACAGTTGACATCCACGCAAAGAAAATTTTCTTATCAAAAAGCAATGTTAAGCCATCAACTTGCTGAAAAAAATTCTGCAATTCTTGTACTGCAAAATGACATTCTGAATTTACAAGAAGAGTTGGAGGAAATTCAGCAAGTAACACAAAACACCAAAAATGAAAAATGCTAATCAGCAGATATTTGGAGACTTAAATATGACATGCTTGTGTGCCAAGTTCCTACACAAAGTGTGCCATCTCTGCTCCGTAAAATTGGGGAACATACTGGCTATCGATTTAGTCAAATTCCACATCGTACAACTGTAGAACAAATGATGTGTGAGCTTGGTGTGCTTTCAGACTTACAGGCTGCTGAGATAGCATTTACAACAAAGGATCTGACACTTGGCTTTGATGCAACAACCCAGGAGGGTGTAAATGCTGTGCACTTGACTACAGAATCAGTATGTATGGTTGTAGCTATTGATCAACTTCCTGGCGGTACAGCTTATGACTATCAGAGTCATATTACAAAGTCTATTGATAATCTCGCTAAGTTATATAGTGATTTCTATCAGCTCAAATATACTGACGTAAGAAGCACTATTATTGGGAACATAACAAATACAATGAGTGACAGAGTTGCAACAAACCATGCAACAATCGCAAAGTTAAACCTTGTTTGGCAAAAATCATTAAATGAACTAAACTGTCACCTTCACCCCTTAGACACAATGACCAGCTCTTGTAAGTCTTCACTTAAAGCATTAGAGACTTCAAAAGGGAAACTTTTTGGAAGAGACTGCATTGCAGCAAACATTGTTATACAGCTGAACGAACTTCGCTACAAGGATGCAAAAGGTACTCTAACTAATCTAAACCATTCTTTTACTTAAATATATTTAGTTTTCTGAATAAAATTTCGAGTTAAAATAAGATATTATAACTAGTGTATGTTTTTATTTCACATTCTTCTTGCAATTGCCAAAATGAGCTTTTTTATGATATTCATAGGTGATCCAAAAGGTTTTGTAACCTTTTTGGATCAACACGAGTTGCCCAGAGGATTTCTACCGCGCTATAGAGGCAACAGACTACATATGCTTTTTCACACGTGTGGTATTTTGATCCATCATTATGCCATATTGAAGATATTTCTGTGTTCTGGCTTGGCGTTATGCGGAGGTCTGCGAAATAGTTTATTTCAAGACTTTACATCTGAAACAGGTATCTTTTTTCTTTTTTATACCTGTTCAGTTCATTTGATAAAGTGCTACACAATATTATAGGCTATAGAATTAACTACAAATATAGTTACAAATACAAATTACAAATAGACGCTTGCAAGATTAACGGGGAGTAAAGACAATTAAACAAAGATTATTTAAAATAAATTAAGATTAATTAAAATAAACAAAGACAATTCTTTGTTACTAATTAACTTTTTCACCTTAGGTATCCGTGAGTTGTGTGTTTTAGCTTTAATTGGAAAGCTACTTTCTGGTCCTTGGATGACAAAATTTTATATTGCACCAGGTACGGGACTTAACTACATATCTGCCATTCAGGTAGTAAAAGATGTTCGGAACACTCTTACTGAGAGCAGCAAGAATCCTTTATCTCTACTTAAACGAAAAACTGATTTCTTTGGTAATGATATTGAAGATGTAGTTTTTGATTCAATAATCAGCTTTTGCCCAGTAACTGATGAAATGAGTAAAGCATTAGCTGACTGCCTTAATGCAGTTATTAGCGTCATTGACAGGCAGTACAAGCGGCAATTTTAAATGAGTTCTAATGATCACCTTAAAGACCAGACTAAGTCAGCTAGGCTTCACAACATTGATTCAGAAGAACTTATGGGTATGTTTAGCGCTGCAAAGCACAAAGCTCCAAATGCCGCTCTTTGTTTTCTTTCTTCAAAACTTCGTGCTTGCAAAAATAACACAACTGCACTGCTATGCAAAAAGCCAAATGATATTCAAAACAAGTTGATATTATGGACTCTAATGCCAGAAAAAAGCGGTTTACAAATATGCAATGTCATAATGATCTGAAGTTAGAATTGATAAAACGAATTGCAGATAAAATTCAGAAAAAAGAAAACAAAGAACGTAGAAATGTAGAAAAAATATTAAAAAATTGCATGTCTGATCAGGTAAAAGAAACGTTTCCTGACCAAGAAAATAATGAGGCCTCAGATATTGAAGAAATTCTTATTGGAGCTTCTATTGGAAGAAGTATTTGCCACATGTGGTTCGATAATGCCACTAACACCCAGGATGTATATTACGGCAGAATTGTTGGCATTAAAAAAAAAAAAATTGATGTATATATAGTTTCTTATTGGAAACCAAAAGAGAATGAAGATGATGATGGTGTTGAGTATGATGTGAGCAAATATCAACTTTCTGCAGACATAATAAGTGGTGATATGGTGATAACATAATAGAAATGTGTAATAAGGTATATGCTATTTTAAATAATAGTATGTCTTATAAACTTGCATTAACAGATATCATTTACAGATAGTAGGTTAATCTTTGTTTTTTATAATAAATTTTACAGTGCCTAATGTATATCATATTCTCTACCTTCCCCTTTTTTTAAGATAATGAAAAGATTTATTATTATTTAATTTCTTTTTATGTATACATATATGTATATACATATATGTATATAGAAATGTAATTTTAGGTAGTCGGTTAGTTACCGATATCCAACATAGCTCGTTGCAACCAGGTCAACCCTGGTTGCAACGAGCTATGGGAAACCAAAGCTCATTTACTATTTGACATAAGCAAATTGCCTGGCTCATGACAACTAACGTTAATCATAATGATGGCTATACATTGTTTCTACCCAGAAAGACAGACTTTTGCTTGCATGGATTGAGAGATGTAAGTGTTTAGTTACAATAAATCAGTACACTCTAGGCAAATGGCATATGCCATTACCAGATAGTTACGCTAACACAATATAACTTTCTTTTCATTATAACTTATAATCAAATCTATTATATTTCAGGTTAAAAAGTATTGAAGGGTCTACTTCTATCGATTTTTTTGTTTGGTAATGGGAAATGTGTTGTGTATCAGGAGTTAAGTGATTTTGAATTTTTTTTTAAGTTAGGAAATCACTCTTATCTTCTCTAATTTATAATGGGTTTTTCAGTTATTGTGCTAAATATCTAATATAATTTCATTTATCACTTATTGCAAGGTTTTAACTATGATGGCAGCTTGCTACTGTAGATGTTTATCTTAAAGACCTCAAGATTATATTTATTAATTCAGTAATAACAGTTACATGTTAATTTATTATACATTAGTTGATTGTTCGCCTTAATTTTTTTTTTTAATTTTATATATCTGTTATATTTTATCTTATCTATCATTGCAAGGTTACGCAACATGATGAAAACCACACGATTGCTTCGATGGATGTTGATCTTTTTCATATCAAGATTAAACCGGTTCATATTTTTTTAGAGATTGATTATGTTTATTAATGCAATAACAACAGTTATATATTTATTTATTATCCGCGCCATAAGGCATCCTTATTTATTATCCGCGACATAAGGCATCATAAAAGGTATGGCGATATTAATTTAGGGGTTTACTTCATTTTAGATATCATTGGACGTGGTTTCCTTTGCGTACTAAAGAATCGACTCTTTCTAGCTATGGATGTCACAGTTTTGTTTGCTTCAAAAACTAGGCTTTCTTCAAAGCCACAATTCTGTTAAAAACATTATTAAGCAAAAAAGAAAATAGTTATTATAGTCTAAATTTTTTGTTATAGAAGTATGTTTTTAAAAAAATTATTTTTATTTTTTGCGGTTTCTTGGAATTTATATATAGTTAGATAGATATAAGGACTACTGAAGAGAAAATGAAGGAGAGCCGTGGTGGACGTTTCCCCCCTCCCCCATTGTTTAGATGGATATTTTTTTGTAGGTTTTTAGTTGAACTATATGATGTTTTATGATTATTTTTTTGTACTCCGGCCCCCACTGATCCCCAAATATCACGCCATTTCTGATGTTATATATGCATATATATATATATATATATATATATATATATATATATATATATATATATATATATATATATATATATATATATATATATATATATATATATATATATATATATATATATATATATATATGTATATATATATATATATTTTTTTTGTATATATATCTTTCATTGAAAATCATTAGTAACGATAAAAATAAGGCGAAAACGCTAAGGCTTTTAATTTAAAAAATTTTAAAATCACCAATATGCATTTAAACATTCGCTATAGAAATCCTAGCCTTGGTGCATATTTAATAAAATAAATATATATACCCTTAACCATAAATATATATATATATATATATATATATATATATATATATATATATATATATATATATATATATATATATATATATATATATATATATATATATATATATATATATATATATATATATATATATATATATATATATATATATATATATATATATTGCAAAAAAACGCGATATTTTTTTATGCATATTTTATAAAATTTTGTTATAAATTTTACTATTACGTTTTAATCATTAAAAATATTTTGTTACTTAAATTCGAAACTTTTTTAATTACGTTTTTTAATCGTTTTGCACATTTTACTAGGCAAAATCAAGCGCAAATTAACAATGATTCTATTACAAAGCTGCCGTTAGCCGAACGCGAGTTTTATACGTAAGTTGCATTTTTCTTAAGCAATGCTTCATACAAAATAATGTTACTTAAAAGAGCATAATTTTTTTTGCAATGATTCTTTTTTCATAAATTTTTCACCATTTTATTACAAATTGAAAGCTCTTTCGAACCATATATAAAACTTGAATAAATAAATGGTTTGAAATTTTTACACACGTACCTACTAACTATACAAAAGATTTCTCATACTCTACTATTCATCGAAAAAGTAAAAAACAAGCTGATCTTGATTTTAAAAACATATATAACAATCTTCCAAATCGTACCAATTTTTGTGAAATAAAGCAGCTAGTTCAGCAGAAAAATACAAATTTATTTACAGATGAACAAGCTTTTTTAAGTGAAATTACAACAAATGATACACAGACAACAAGTTTTAATTTAAATAGTAGTTTTAACTCTGATTCTGACAATATTTCAACTAAAGATTCAAATTTAGCAAATGTTGATGTTAATGATATCGATTCAGAATCAAATGAATATCTTCTGTCTAGCTCTGACGATGACAATGAAAATTATGATACTGAAATAAATGAAATACTTCGTGATTGGTCTCTGCGATATAAGATAACCCATGTGGCACTTGCATCACTTCTATGTATTCTTAAACCATATTTCCCTTCATTACCACAACATCCAAGAACATTATTAAAGACGCCTACGTTTTTTGAAGTTAGAAAACTTAAAAGTGGTGGGGATTACTGTCACATTGGACTTAAAAATGGGTTGAAAAACCTCATTGATAATTCTTTTATACCAGAGCATACAAACATTAACTTGCAACTTAATGTAGATGGATTACCTCTTTTTAAAAGCTCTTGTGTATCAGTTCTGCCAATACTTTGTATCGTAAAGATACAAAGTATTGGTATAAAAACTATAAAACAGCCATTTGTTGTCGGAATATATAGTGGAAAAGAGAAACCACCAAGCGCAGCAGAGTTCCTTGAAGAATTTGTTGAAGAAACTAAGCGTTTAGTAGAAGAAGGTCTTCTCATTGATAACAGAAGCTGCTCTGTTAAAATACACTCATTTGTATGTGATGCGCCTGCAAGAGCATTTATCAAGGGAATAAAAGGTCACTCCGGATATAATGCTTGTGAAAAATGCATAACTAATGGTGAGCATGATGGCAAATTAATTTTTCCTGAAATCAATGCACCACTACGAACAGACTTATCTTTTTTTCATATGATTGACAAAAGACATCATCGCCACGTGTCTCCTCTAAAACCTTTGAATGTTGGTTTTGTTAGTCAGTTTGGATTAGACTATATGCATCTGATTTGTTTAGGAGTCATGAGGCGATTGCTTCGTAATTGGAAAGGTCCAAAAGGCCCTTTGCATGTTCGAATTGGTATTCGTGCAATGGGTCAGTTGTCTGATAGTCTACATTTCTTAGCACAATATATCCCATCTGATTTTTCAAGAAAGTGTCGCTCTGCTCATGAAGTTTTACGCTGGAAAGCAACTGAGTTTCGTCTATTTTTACTTTATCTAGGTCCATTAGTGCTTTCAAATATTTTACCATTGCCCTTGTACAACCATTTTATGTTGCTGAATGTAGCTATAACAATATTAATAGATCCAGTGTTTTCGAAGAATTGTTTTGAATATGCTCACAATTTACTTGTTTTATTTGTAAATGAAGGTAAAAGACTTTATGGTAAAGGGTTTCTTGTTTACAATGTTCACTGTCTTATTCATTTATCTAAAGATGTGCAAATGCTTGGTCCATTAGATAATTTTAGCTGTTTTCCTTTTGAGAATCTGTTAGGCCAGTTAAAAAAAATGATTAGAAAACCGCAATTTCCGATTCAGCAAATAGTTAGAAGGTTAGGAGAGAGAAAACTATGCCGAAATTTAAAAAATGATGTTACTAATAACTTGCTTAATTCACTTAAAGGTGAGCATTTAAATGGCCCTTTGTTTCATGGTTTTGAACACGCAAAACAGTTTAAAAAAGTTCAGTTAAAGAAATGGGTATTGTCAACATCAAATAGAGATAATTGTTTTATTACTAATGATGGTGTACCATGTCTTATTCGTAATATACTACTTATGAATAATGATGTAACATTTGTTTGTGAAAAATTCCTAATTGTATATGATGGATTTATGTATCCTATTTCATCAACAAAATTAGGAAGTTGTAAAGTTTCTAGATACAGTTTATCTAAATTGCAACTTTTGTCTGTTTCAGTGGTTTTCAAGAAATGTCTTTGTCTCCCTACAAATGATGATTCATCAGAATATTTTATTATACCTCTGTTGCATTAAACTTTGTTATAGTTTTTATTTATTTTATTTTAAATCAAAATTATATTTTTATTTTAAAAAATTTATTTTTCTCATTGAAATGTGATAGTTGAACTTAAACTTTATTATAGTTTTGTATAAACCTATTGATCGTTCATAATTACTGTCTTAATTGATTGAAATGTTGTTTCTTTCTGTAATTTTGTCAGAAAATATTTTTTTTCACTTTTTTTTTTTTTAGGTTATGATTATTTTATATTTTTTTAGATTATGATTATTTTATATATATATAATATTAATATATTATTGGATATTATCCATAATAAGATAATTATCCTTCTTAGTGGATGCGTAAAGTGTTATACAAAACTTGAAAACTAGATGTTAACTTATAAAACTTGTGCCTTATTTCAATGGATTAAAAATGCATTATTCATTTTGTAGTTTAATATTCTATTGATCATTTAAAATTTTATTTTTATTTTTTTTTAAAAACATACATTTAGACTATAAAATAATAAAAGTATTTAGTTAAATGTTAAATAAAAATTGTTGTTAAATATGTTGGAAATCCTTTTTTTTATTTTTTTAATAATAGGGAATAGCAAATCAAAGTTAATTAAGGTAATTAATATGTTTGCAATAATTTGTACTTGAATCGTTATTATAAGTTTTTTCTTAGGTTATTCAAGGAAATGGAGTTTGCTATTATGCACTTTATAAATGATAACTCAGTAGCCATAGTGCCATTAAAATGGATTCGCAATGTAAGTCTATGTTACTGGCCCCCTTATTGTGGTAGTCGATTAGAAACTTCTATACAAAAAAAAGAAGAACCAAAAACATCTTGAGAGCAGCCGCCAGCTAGAATATTACATTTAGATGGTACTTGATAAATATTTTAACTTTGATTAATTATATCCTTTAAACATTGAATTAAAATCAATTCATTAAAATCAATGAAACTAATGTTAATTATTTTACAACTAGATATTTCAAATAACTTTTACATAGGAGAGTTTTACATTATTTCTAAGAGAAAGATTTATGCTCTATTTTATTTTTTACTTTAGCATGTCATGAGAGAGCTCGTCAAAGTTTAAAACAAGCTGAATTGGACACCTCAGCTCTTGACACAGATCATAATGAGCAAATTTCTTTGTTAAAAAAGCGTAGAAATAATTTTTCATCTTCTGATGAAGAACATAATGAGGATAATGATACAGTGCTTATAAGTCCAATTGTTCCTCAAGGACTGACCAACTCTTTAGTGAAGTTAAGCATTCAGCCTAACAAGCTTACATTTCATCCTAGGCTTAGAAATACTAAAATTACAGCTAAACCATTGCAGACAGTAGTATCCAATACAACTTTAGGTAAATATAAATTTCTTAAAACAAAGTTCTTAAACAAGATTTAAAGCTGCTTTAACTTGATGATTTACAAATATATTATTCCACTATGTAAATATTTCTGTTTATCATTTATTCTACATGTAAAATTTACAAGTATTTAATAAGTCTTATTAACTGCTGTATTATGAAATGTGCTGTAATATAATAATAATAACAACAATAATAATACTTATAATAATAATAATAATAAGATTTTTCTTTAGGGGAGAATGAAACAATGAATTCATCAGGTAACAAGCAAATTTTACAATTTAAAATTTCTGCAATGAATTTTAATTGATTTTTTAAAGTTGATTTATTGTTAATTAAATAATTATTAATACAATATATGTTTATTTTATTATATTGTTATTACAATTTTTAATTCTTGTTATTTGTTTACAATTTTATAATTATGATTTTTTTAAATAATTTTGAATTGTTATACATATAAAAATGTTCATCATTGCTACACATGTCACATGACATAGTGTCACATGTCACATGATATAGTCAACCTGCAAATCTTTTATAATGGCCTTTCAAAATTTTATGTGAAAAAAATTTATAATACAATAGTTATTTATATAAGGGTTGTCCATAAAGTACGTACGCCAATAAATTTGAATTTTGACCCTCCCCTTTGTTGCCATGCGTACTTTTAAGATTGCTATGTATTCAATAGTTTGTTTTTCATAATCCATAAAAAATAAGAAGAAGCATATCTTTTAATTGATTTGTTTTTAGTTAATTCTGTGATAGCTGCTCCAAATTTAAAACAACGACAGTTAAACATATCATATGAAGAGAATGAGGAGGATTTTACAATATATTCTTGTCCAGTTGTATTACCAGAAACTTCTAAATCGAATAATCAACTTCAGCAAAATTTTAACTTGTATTCCCCATGTATGACTAATTCATCTCCATCATCAACAACCAATGCTATCTCTGGTAATGTTTTTTATGCATAGTATCAAGTTTTTATCGTAATTTTATTTCGACTTTTATTTCAAATAAATGATTCATATACAATTATTTGTGCTGGAATAAATATTTTAATCGCAATTTTTTTGCTAATGTTATTGCTATATTTTAAATGTTGTGATCTTAGGCATATAACAAATAGTTAATTGGTTTTGATGCGTAATGACGCTCTTCCCAAGCAATCAATAGCTAATAAAGTTTAATTTAATGACATTAAATTGTAGGAATACTGCCGAAAGATCTACAAGTGATTCTCACCAGACTTGCTTCAATAGAGACAAAACAGGCTATGCATTCACAGATTTTGAATGCAATACTTAATTCTGTAACCCAACACAAAAGTTTAGAAACTTTGCTGGAAGGCATAAGCTTTCCTCTTGATTGCATACAAGCACTAACAGATTTTGATGAGAAGCTGAAAGAAAATATTACTTTTAAGTTATTAGTATGTTATTTTCATAATTTGTATATATATATTTTTTTTATATTGTATATGTTGAATGATATTCTATTCTTAAAAAAATTGAAACAGGAATTTTAAAAGATTTTATCTTTTAGCTTTTTATATCTATTGTTTTAAGACTAATTAGAAATAACTAGTAAATCATATTAATTGATATTAATCAAGGTAAATCATCTTGGTCAAATTGGAGGAACAAATATCAGCAGTACAACACGCAGATTGTTAAGAACGCTTTTCTCAAAGGGATTATCGTTGCAATTAAACTTTGCTGGCAGAAGTGGAAAGATTGGAATTGAACATGAAAATAACTTCTCTCATTGTCAGTAAGTCATAGAGTTTTCAATAAGCTATTTCAAATAATATTTTTGTTTTACTCGGATTTTAAAAACTGTTTTGATCATTAAAATGGTTAAATATATAGATTTATATCAGAAACGCTAATTAGGGGGAGGGGGCTAAGGAGCCTTAGCCTCCCCCTAATAAACAAAAGTCTTTAAAGACTTTTCAATGAAAAACGATCAATGTTTTGATTTTGTTATGGCAGGTGGGGGTAGTCAACTTGTTTTCACAAATTTCCCCCACTCAAATTTTTGCTGAATTCGTCCGCTGAGAATTAGAGTGTTCTAAGTCCACAAAAGCTAGTTTGGAGATAATCAAGTTTGAAAGTTCAACAGTGCTCAAATTGTTCTTTATTAAACAATTGTGTTGTTTGGGGCCATTTATTTATTTAAACAGATGTAAAGATTCTAAAAAAATATATAATTCCAATAAAAAAAAAATTATAAGGTTGTTAAACGGCTGACCAAATTTGGACATAGATCATTATAATTCCGAAAATTTTTAAAGTTCAAAAAATATTTGTTCTAAGTCCATTTTTTTTACTGATACTTTGATAAACAGTACCTTATTTTAATGAAAATTTTCAAAACTCAAAAGCTAGGAGAGGGATTGAATGGATTTAGTATAAACGGGATATTAGAATGGCTTTCAATACCAGTTCAAAATATTTATCGACAATTAAACGAAAAATGCATTCAAATGTTCACAGAATGTGTATTTTTAAGTTTCTTAACATGTTTTTGATTACAAAATTGTCGCAAAAAACTGGCGATCAACGAGCGGCATGTACTTCAACATTGAGCTTAAATCTTTTTTCTTCTCAGCAGTTATCACTGGTTTGATTGATATCGTCGATACAGTCGGCCGAGCGTC
Organism: Hydra vulgaris; assembly: GCF_038396675.1. Classification (NCBI taxonomy): domain Eukaryota; kingdom Metazoa; phylum Cnidaria; class Hydrozoa; order Anthoathecata; family Hydridae; genus Hydra; species Hydra vulgaris. The sequence continues at coordinate 21,856,193 of NC_088930.1, read as the reverse complement.
ACGAGGAACCTTACCGCGAGCAGATTTTCGCCCTAGACGAACGTTTGTTTGTTCATCCGAAAACGTCCGTTTGTATTCTATGTACAGCAAATTGTCTGCTGATTTCATTTGAAGGATTCGTAGTTTGCCCGTCTTTTCACCTAGGGCACGTAAATTTCTTAATACCGACAGTGGACTGAACACTTCGGAATAACGCAGACTCTTTTCAATAAGACTGTGAATGGCGTCGACCTCCTGCACGTTCCCGTGGCCAGGCTCCGAGTACTTTTGCTCGACGCTTTCAATTTGAAGGTTTAGTCTCATAAAATGCGCCAGACCGTAAGACATGATGCTGTTCTTGTTTTGTGGGACACAAGAATCCGACCACAAGATGATTTTCTTAATTCCCGGGTGCCTCAAAACGATTTCCGTAAGAATTTTAAGTAGAACACTGCAGATATGATTTCCAGCGCGGCCACACAGCATCTCGTGCCAAACGGCGCAATACGTAACATTGTCTAGCGAGCAGTGGCCAGTTAAGTTATACATATTGATCTTTCTCTTGTAGAAAAAATTTGAAACGTTGGCTTTCGGCAAAGCCAACGTTTCAAAAAGTCATCTAGACACAAACTCATACCATCTGTTTATGCTGGCATTGAAATCCAAAAAGACGGTTTAGGTAAACCGGAAGCTGTATCATATTCAGGCCCAACTTACATAGCCATCAGATCAGGCAAGCATTGCTCATCATCAGCTTATAGTCATGGACTAGATTATGAGAGGCCTCTTGAATTGGAGGAGTTTGACATTGTTACAAAAGATCCAAGCAGCGAGTTGATTAAACCGATTCTTATTATGTCCGTGGATGGTGAACCTGATGAAAATCCAAGGTATCGAAAAGATATTGATGTTGCTGTCCATCATTTTGTAAAGCAAAATATTGATGCAATGTTTGTAGCAACAAATGCGCCTGGTAGAAGTGCGTTTAATCAAGTAGAAAGAAAAATGGCTCCTCTTAGTCGTGAACTGTCCGTACTAATTTTGTCGCATGAACATTTTGGAAGCCACCCTTGACACACAAGGTAGAACAGTTAACGAAGAATCGGAAAAATAAAACTTCAAATATGCTGGGCAAACATTGTCAGAAATATGGAAGCAAATAAGTATAGATAATTTTCCAACAGTGGCAGAGTATATTGTGCCTGAAAAGTCTAAGCTTGAAGTTGAAAATTTTATAATCAAAGAACAAGTCTGGTTCCAAAACCATGTAAGAATCACTATTTTCTACAAGTTATCAAATTCTGTGATTTAACTTGTTGCCAACCGATTAGAAGCTCGTATTTTGAAATTATTGCTAATAGATTTATCCCCCCACCAATTCCAGTCTGTCAAACTAATGAGGGTCTTAAAGCACCAGATATATCTGATATAAACTTAAATAAATTTCCATATCTTTTTATGTAATACTACACATGCACCCCAACAACAAAGAATTCGTCCAATGCGAGTGGCTGCCAAAAGACAGAGAGAACTCATGGCAGTTATTGCTTATGGAGAAATGCTTAGTGTAGAATGGCTAGATGAAGAAAATTTTGACTTCTCTGGTGTTTTGGTTCCCCAAGAAATTATTCAATCAGACTCTATGCCAATAATAACAATTGAGGAGCATTTGGCATCTCCATAGGAAGATGTTGAGGCTACGATTTAAGATTTGGGTTTATTTGTAAAAATATGTTAGAAAATTAAAAAAATTTTTCTTGAAGTTGTAAACTACTAATGTAACTACTACTTAAAATAAATTTTTTTTTCTTAAGGTGGGGGTGGGGGGGTTAATTAAATGTTGACGTAATTTTATAAGGGGGTCTTTGAAAGTTTGACAAGTTGTTGACAAGGGGGAGGAGGGGGAGATAAAAATCGTCAAAAATTTGTTGACATATATAATTTATATCTGTCTGAATTTTACTTTTACATATACTGTTATATAATAAAAGTATTTGTAAAATATTTCATGTAAATAAATGACTAATTAGTTTATATTTGTTTATTTTCTAATACTACCACTCTGTCTTATATCGTCTTTCTTATATTACTTTAGCGTAAACTTTATTTCTAGAATTCTTTTCCTCTAAACGTTTTTATCTCCTTGTTTATATTTATCCAGGGTAGTACGGACGTTTTAGGTTATGTTTTAGAACATGTCTTCCTTTTTTGTCCTTTGTCCTCTGTCCGGCAGGCGAAGCTGGAAACATTTAAAATGTCCGGCTTTTTTAATATTTTAATTTTTTAACTTTTTCATATGCTTTTTTTTTACCTAACTTTCATATTTAAACTTAGCTATTCTTAAAACTGTATAATTTTTAGAATTCTTTTGACGTTCTATTCTTTAATTTAAACGTCAAGTTCTACTAAATAACCCTGCGCATTTCATTTTTACAATTGCATTGGAATGTTTATTCAGTCTTACTTTATTCATTTGTCCAACAGTTTTACAAACAATTATCGAAACAATGAAAGAACGTAATTTAATTATATTTAAAATTAACTGTTCTTAAAACTAAATATTTACGTGTTCTTTTGTTCTATAGAACGACAAAATAATTAAAAAACTTAAAAAAGATCTATACTTTTTTAATTAAAACGTTTTTAACTCAGCACATTTTTATTTTTAGCTTACGCTCTAATAGCAACAACAGCACTTGAACTGAATTGCAACTTTCTTTATAAAAATGACTTCAATTTCTAAGAAGAGAAAATGCAAATTCTCAAGCACTATGAAAAATAAGTATTCATGCTTTGCTAAGGGCACAATGAGAATGAGGCAAAGTGTGCAATATGCGACAGTTACTTATCCGTCGCTTACAAAGTAGCTATTGACATATACCGCCATGCTAACAGTGAGAAACACAAAAACCTAATCAAAATGTCAGCGCCGTCAAATAAATTGACGTCCATTTTTCAACCTAAAACTCAAAGGTATTGCAGAAAGCCTACGCAGCTGAAGCGACTTTAGCCTTTCATTTAACATAGTACTGAGTAGTGATCGACCGAAACCGAAATTTGAGCCGAAACCGAAAGTACCAAAATTTCGGTTCAGTTAAGCCGTAGCCGAAACCGAAACCGAAATTTCGGCCGAAATTTGAAAAAGAAAGTTTTAAATCCCTGAACCTTTTATGATCACTGAATTAAAGCTAAAAAAATTATTTTATATATATCTAATCTTTTTCATGTTTTCTGACAAAAGTCTGTTTCTTTAATTTGAAAGAATGCCTCCAGCAGTTAAAAACAACCTTTTTACTTCGGTAGATGTTGGTGGATGTCTAAGAAATCTCTTTGCTACTTTTGCCAAAACAAACTTTGCTTTTAATGTTGTTTTCTAATATAAATCTATGAAACTTCAGACCTTCTGAGTTTAAATCAATTTTTGAGATATTGTCAACCCAACCAGGCATTGCAAATTGCAATATTTCAGCCCTCTGCTGTTTTGTTCTGGTGTCAAATAAGGGTATTGTTCTTTTTTTTAATTGTAATAGGCTCAACTTGATCTGAGGTTGGTATATTTTCAGGACTGCCGGTAGTTGTAAGTATTGCTTTTTTAGTTAGGAGATTTTTTAGAGTAAACGACTTCTTAAATGTGATGAAAGTCCGCTAAGTGATTGAAGTTTTGGATTGTGAGATCCACGAGATATTTTCAAATTGCAGATATTGCAAGTTCCGTATTTTTTTATCGATTATTTTCCATTGTAAAATTTAGCACTGAGAAACTTTTGATGAAACTATTGGTTTGGGTTGCTTTACTTAAATGTTAATTCATTTTAAGAATGATTTGAGAATAGTAACTTAAAACTATTATGTAACGTGATTTCAATTAAAATTTTTACAATTGTTATAATTAAAAATTGATTTACTATCAAACGATTACAATTAGGAAACCGTCATGATCACACTCTATATAAAAACTTAAAAAAAATCTTTTAAAAGTTTCGGTTTATTTCGGTTGCGGTTTGAACCGAAATTTCGGCCGAAACAGGAAAAGTAAACAAATTGTTGAAGCAGAAATTTCGGTTGCGGTTTCGGCCATAAATTTCGGCCGAAGCCGAAAGTTTCCGTTCACTAGTACTGAGTATATAAGTAACTAAAACAAAAACTTTAAAAAAAAAATTCAGGGCTGGCGACAACATTTTTTGGTCTTTGAGATAATTTCCCGACAATGAGCAAACTCCAAACATTTATATGTTTATACTTGTGTCAATTAAGGATGCTTTCCAAAAATTGTGATGATTGGAGCTTGGGAACAAAAAAGTTCCAAAATTTTGGCCTAGCCTGCCCCAAACGTGAGAGCAACAAGTTGATGAAATATTTTTTGTACCATTTTTAACTAGACTTATATTCATTGATAAATTTTAAGTTTCATACTAAAATATTTTAGCGTTCAAAAATTATGACCATATAAAGTTTAAACCCTGTCTGAGTTATATTACTTGTTTACTTAAGTTGCTATTCACTTATGCTATCTTTAGATTCGTTTGAAAAAAAGTGTTAGTAAGAAAAGTTAAATTTTGATTTTTTTTTTTTTTTTCCTTACAGATCTCCCCATTCCTTAGTTGATCTTCCTGGTCTAGGATGAAGAGACACATTATAATCAATGAGATTTTTTCCTAGCAAATTATTTTCTTACATTAAAACTTATTATAGTTTCTTCAATATTTTTTAAGCTTATATTTCACTTTCGAAATAAAAATCTCTAGAATTTAGTTCACCTAGTTTATCTTTAAAAATCATTTCGGAATTGTTGATAAATTTTATAAGAATTTCAGGAAGTGCTTCGTTATTTGCTTCAGATTCGCGAGATTTTAATTATTGATCCAACCTTTTCATTTCATTTTTGAAGCTTAATTTCTTTATTACCAAACAATATTATGATAAAACTTCTTTAATTTTCAAAATAAAAAGTAAATACTAGGTTGTACATTATTACACAAACGTCCGAAAACTGTTTTTAAATCGAAAAGGGAGGGGTGAGTGTTACATTTGACAAAACTATCCATGAATCTATTTAAAATATCTCCTTAAGGAGCAGAGGTTTGCAGCAAATACTGCAGGGTTTACTTGGCTATAGTTTAGTGATTTTGTTTCACTAAAATTGAATGTGGAACAACATGAACTTTTTTTTGGCTGGCACTTATGTTTAAACTTGTGTACTAAAATTTTAATTTTAAAAAAAAATATTAAAAAGAATTTGTTTTCAAAATCTATAGAAAAAAAAGTAAATAAATTTTAAATACTAAGCACTCATTACTTTAACAAAAATAATAATAAAGTTTAGTATGGAGGTGGAAAATAAAGTTTGCTTGCAAGATAACCTTAAATATTCATAATTTTATGGTGATAAATTTAACTTTTTACGCATATATCTCTTAAAAATTACACAATAATAATATGTATAAAATTATTTAAAGTTGATTTTAGATCAAAAAGTAGATTATTTTAACATTGTAAGTCTAAAAACGATAAAGCTTTCACTTTTTTTTCCGGACTTTTTGCCATTTTTAATTTAATCTAAGTCACTGTGTGTCGTAAACCAAACGGAGACATTAGAATACGAGTTTATTTTATCGCTGGATCGCTATATCGCTAGAATACGATCGCTATATCGCTAGAATACGAGTTTATTTTATCGCTATCGCTTTTATAGCTTATCGCAGCTTATATGCTGAGCTAATCAGACGGAAACATTACATGAATAAATTGAAAATTAGTACTTAGCTGTATTTTATGTTTTATATATTCAATAAATTTTTAAGTACTACTAGAATTATCATTAAAACAATTCATCAGTTGCAGTATACAGTTTTCTATATTAGAACGTACAGTTCGATTGGAACTGTATCAGCATTGTTTGTGTGTAAATATGCTATAAAATAGTTTGTAAATATGCTATAAAATTTTTGAACTTATTGAAAAATTTAAAAGTAGTCGTAAATAATATAGCGATCAAAGATCAAAGATTTGAACGTAACAGTACTTAACTCTCTAAGTAATATTGCTTCAAATAGTTTTATAAGCAAAAGAACTCCACACATTTAAAGCGCTAAGTCAGAAATACAAAATGAATAATTTTTTAACTATATCAACTGTTTTTAAAAAAATGTAGAGCTTTCCACAGTTTTCTTATTATTTACCTAAATATATATTAAAAAAAAAATCACATAACAATTTTTCATAATAAATACATGCAATCTAAGCATAATGAAATTATGATTAACGAAGAAATTTAAAGTGGAAGCTCAATTAAAATTAACCAAAAATTTTTCTGTTAGAAACAACTAACTTTAAAGTTAAATTTCTAACTCTAATTTGTGTTAAAAAAAACGAACTTTCTGTTAGAAAAAACGAATTTTCTGTTATATGCTAGAGATTCGCCATGTTACAAAAACGTCATGTTTATATGATGAAAATTTAATTTGCTACACTTCAAAAGTGCTACACTATGTTATTTATTAGTTCAATGGAAAATATAATATCATTACATCTTTAATGATCATTTAAATCCATAGCAACATGACGCGAAAATTATGAATCAAGAAGCATAACCAGACTTCTTATTTATAAGAACTTTAATTTTAAAAGTATTTATTGCTTTATGAGTTTTTGATTTTTAACAACACAATATATATTAACATAAAGGCATTAGTGAACGACCGAAACCGAAATAAACGATATTTTGGGTATACTAGTTTGATATCGAAACAGAAACCGATATTTTGGCAAACATTTTATCGAAACTAAAACCAAAATTTCAGCTGAACAAAATTAATTTTATAATAAAATGTTATCTAAAAGTGTAATTTTACATTTGTGTTTTTTTTACATTTGTTATTTATTTTTTGACGACTTGTTACCATCTTATATAATAATAATAAATTAATAGTCATAACTAAATAATTAGAAAAATAAAATTACTCATAGAAAAATCTATAAAAATGTTTGAGCTCATTTTTAATAGTCCCCTTTTTTTCAAAGTAAAAATCTTTGTTGAAATGTATGCGCCATTTGAATCAAAAATGTGCATATGAATTTGCTAAGTAAGCTGGTAACTAAAATTTAGAGATCTGTATTAATTACCTGTAACATACAGAAAGAAAAAAAGTTCTGCCTAAAGCCTTTCTTCTGAAAAACAACAAATGTTAATTCGACCACTAATTAGAACCAAATTAGACCATTATTAGACCCATAGACCAACATCTCCCCTAATCTATATTTTTTTATTTTGATAAATTTAAAAGATTTTTGTATTGTTTTCGTATTTTATATGATAACAACATAAACAGATTAAATAATATATTGACTTTAATAAAAGCGAAAAAATTAAAAAAGAAAAAAAGAAATACTAAAATTTTTTAACATCTTATGTATTTTGTATTTAAAGTAGTTTACTTTACAACTTGTATCTCATATTAAAAACACTTATATTCACCAGCAATGCTAAAAGACATATAGTTCTTTGAATAGAAGTAAAGAAAAAAAAAATGATTTTGTAAAAACAAATTTTTAAATATTGCCATATAATCACTTTTTTTAATAATGCAAACTCAGCCAAAAGTTTTTTGATCAATATTTGTTTTAGCTGTAATTCATTTGAGACGTTCACTATCATTTTAGCTTTGCTAAAAGTTTTGCTATTTTGATACAATTTATTTTTTTTCTTCTCTAGATGTTTTCTTCTTTTTGTTTTAATTTAATAATAACTTTTCTGCGTGTTTTTTTTTATTTTGTACTATTTTATAAAATATACTAGCAACTATTCAAAGTTATTAACTTTTAGACAAATATATATTGCTACAAACTCAAAAAATAACAATAACCAGATGTGGATTTTTAAAACTTAGCAATCTTAAGTACACGTGACATACTCCAGCTATTTGAAATTGTTGCTATGTCTGATCAAAATCAATTGAAAATTAATCAAACCATTGAAACAAGTTTATCTATTCTTAGCTTTGTGGTTAATGTCTCTGCGATTGTTTTTGTAATTAAATTGAGAAAATTTCGGTCATTGACAATATTGCTTTTTAATATATTTATACTAAACATTTTGTTTGGTCTAACAAAGATAATTTACTGGTATGTAATAATTAAATTTCCGCGTACTTCAATGAATTGGAAAGTTTTTTACACATTTGTAATGAAAATTATATCTCCAGCTTTAAATTGGAACATGGTGCTTACAACATTAGTAATTGCTGCTCAACGTTGGATAGCTATAAAATACCCTTTAAAATCATCTATTTACCTTACAAAAAAAACGACAAAATGGTCTTTAGTTGCAATTCATATTTTCTCATACCTTATTTCTGGGGTTTTGGCTATACCATATTTTATGATGAAAGTGGATTTAATGCGTAAAATTCAATTTATTGGAATAATTCCGTGTCTAATACTTGCTATTATTTACGTTAACATTCTTAATTCTATCAAAAACACAGAAAATGCTATTTCTACATTGACAATACAAACAATAGCTTTTTGTATAGTTTTTACTGTAACTTATCTTGCCAGCTACCTTCCTCTTTTAATTAACGATATGTTTGATTTAGGTGCGACAAAATACGTTATACATTTATTATGGCTTGATGTTTTCATTATACCAATAGTGTTTTTAATACAAGAGTTTTTCTTAAAAACCAAATTTACAAATTGAAACAAGAGCGCTTTCTTAACTTATTTGTTTATAAACGAAGTGATAATAAAGATATGAAATAATATTTTTATCTTGAAAAATATTTTTATGTAAACTAAAATGTTTTATAAATAGCTACTAATTAATGACCTAAATTTATAATACATTACAAAACTGTTCAACGTGAGAAAAGTAAATTAAAATTTAGAATTAGCCTTTAAACTTTTCAAAATGGAAAGTTTTAAGGCTATTTAAAACATTCCATTTTCAAAGTTTTAAATAGCCTTAAAATTTTAAAGGATTAAAGCTACTTTAAACTTTTAAAGTTTTAAATCTATTTAATACTTACCACTTTCTACATTTTAATAATCACACGAAACCAAAAAAACTTTTTTTTAGTTTCGTGTGATTATTACTACCTCAGTAAATCTTGCAATAAGAAATATAGCTGTGTATAAGCGAAAATTTTTTTTTAAAGGTTTTGTTACTAGAAAGTTTGCAGTTACTTCCTTTTTAATTATTAAGTTATTGATTAAAAGATTGGGTAAAATAAGAATATTATTAGTCTTCCTTGGTTTATGCAAGAAATTTAGTTTTATCTACATTTAATGAAATTTGTTTAAATTTAGTAATTAGTATCAAATCGATTGGATATATGCTTAACCAATTCTACTATTGCATGGTAAGTAGAATGGTTCATTTTAAAACCATATTGATTACAGTTATATAACTGAAAACAAAATGTTTTCAGTTATATAAATATTTAACTGAAAACATTTTGTTTTCAGTTATATATTTATAAAGTCAGTTATACATAGTATATTTAATTTGTTTTGAAAAGCAGGGCACGACTAAAATTATAGTTTTGAATATTACTTTCATCACTAAATTTTGAAAATAGGTAATTATTTTTGTAATTTTTAATTTATCAGGACCTGTTTTAAGTGAGAGATTAAAAATATGGAATAACGATGGTTTGATAATATCAATAACAGATTTAGCTACATTAGCATAAATTTGATCGATACCTGCAATTTTTTTTTCAAACTGTTAAAAGCATTATGTTGTTCACTTTTGTTTGAATTAGGCTCGTCTCGAATTATATTAGTCGTTGTACGATTATTGCGTTATTGCGGGAGTGGTGCAGTGGTAGAGCGCTTGCCTCATAAACAAGAAGTTCCCCATCACGTATCTGGCAGTATCACGTCCTGTACCACGCCCGAACCACCACATACCAAACCACCACGTACCTGGCAGTACCACGCTTAACTTGTTTCTTCGCGACGCAACCTCTTTTGTCAAAGTTCGTGTTTCGGAGTTATAGGGCTGAGAGAGGGTTATAACCACAACTAAATGTAGCCTCCTCGACTGTAGTGGCCTCGACTGTTAGGTAAATTTGAAGTAAAAAAAAAAGAAGATATAAATCAAATCTTTTTGACCAAATTTTTGCTGTTAGGTTTGGACCAACATCAAGAAAAAATCTGTTTAGTTTCTCAATAGTAATTTCTTTCTTGATAATGAGTTATCTATCACTAAAAAGTTTTTGTGGCAAGTTGCTTACGGCAATTATTTTTAGCTTTTTCATAAAAATTTTTATAGTTTTTTTCAAATAAATTTTTATAGTTTTTTAATTAAATTTGTTTTTATAATTTTTATGTTTTAAATATTTTTCGTATAACTTTTTTTTTTCTCAAAAGTTTTACTAGTTATGGTCATCTATGGGGATAGAAATGATTTAAAATTTAAAACTATTGTTTTAATAAGAAATACATTTTCAAAATTGGTTCAGGAATAGATCATACGCACTACCCTTACGGAAATATTCCATGGAATTCCATGGGTATTTTATGGAAATCTCATAGAATTCTATAAAAAAAACCATAGTTTTCCCAAAGAAATTGAAATTCCATGGACTTTCCATAGGGGAATTTCCATGGAAATTGAAGTTCCATGAACTTTCCATAGGGGAATTTCCATGGAAATTGAAATCCCATGGAATTTCCACGGATGAATCATGTTTTTTTTTATAGCTCATGTTGCACAAAGGGTTTTACAAATGCGCATTTAAAAATGCTGTCGTAACTCGTAGAGTTACAATCATTTGTAACTTGAAAAAATAATACTTTTTGCATTCTTTTGTTTTTCTGTATTTAATAAGATTATAAATTATATGCTTTTTATAATGCATCAAACTTAATATGATTCAAAATAAACATACAGACATAAACAGATAGACATATTAGCAATAGCTAGAATATTATAAATGTATGCGTTTTATAATGCATCATAGTATGATTTCATCAGAGATGTTGATCTCGAGAATTAAATCTTGGTCCCGAGATGTCTCGAGACTCAATTAACTTTCTTGGACTTAGTCTTGAAGCTTGGAGTCTTGGTATTGGTCCTCGCCTTTACTGCCTTTACTGCCTTTACGTCACTGAATATTATCATATTATGATGCATTATAAAATACATATATTTTTATTTATTATTTATATATATAATTATATATTAATTATTGATTTTAAATGTTTATTTGCATTACCCTCCCCACCTTTTTTTCATTTTTTAATTGTTGATTATGATAGAGAATTTTATGCTGATTAAAAATCGTACAAAAACATAGATATGAAAATTAAAAAAAAGTGCTCTAATTTGATGTTGAAGTTTAAAGTTAAAATAATTACACTTAAAAACGCTAATATTCGCCATTTTTTTCACACTCGGTTATAATCATACATTGGAAAACAAAACTGCGTTTTGAGTTTGCGTTCAAAAATAAATACGCAACTTACGCATATAAATTGCGTTTACAAACGTAATACAAACGCGTACAAATGCGTTTACAAACGTAACTGAAACGGAAAGTACGCATATATATATATATATATATATATATATATATATATATATATATTCCATTTCCTTTGTTGTATCATAATATTTACAATAAGAAAGATCGTCCATATATCGCATATATATGTACGATATGTACTACAATTATTTACTTTGACGCAGTCTTCTCCCCCCCTTATTCTTTGTACCTGAGTTTAATTTTTCATTTTGTTTTTTTTTTTAACAATTGTTTTCATTCTCTTCTTGTGCTTTCTTTTTTTTCAAGTTTGGGATAGGGTGGGGTAAGATGTCCATAAGGGGTGCATTTGTAAGAACTAGGTAGATTAGTATTGTTTAATTCCTCTTATATACTATTGCTTTAGATATTTACATATTCAAACAAATAATTGGTTTTAACCAACTTTTAACTTTTCAAAGGATTTTGTTAGTAAATTACTAGAAAATTTATCTCTATATATAAATTTTTAAAACAATAGCATATAATGAATTAAACAATATTAATCTACCTAGGTCTCTCAAATGCACAAGAGACTTGACTTTAGGAACATCTTGCTCCACTAAAAGTAAAAAAAAAATATTTGCGTTGTTACGATAAAAAAATGTTGTTTTGTGGGTAATTTATTCCACAATATTTAAAGTATAAAAGTTTTGAAACTTAATCCATGAAACTAATTTATTTGCAATTTGTTAGTTTTGGGTGAAGGAAAATGCCCCATTATGTGTTAGGTAAAACCTCCTGTGATTATTTAGTTTTTAAAACTTTTAGGTAAGTTTAATTCTTTTAAAACAATACATAAATATTAAAACTAAATATTTACAGGGCGTTTATTATATTTTTGTTATATTTGTTTTATGTTATTATATTAAAAAAAAAAATTTTTTAACTATATTTTTTTTTTGTAGATCTTTTCCGAGCCATGGGCAATTAATTTATTTGTATAATTGTACCATTAATATTTAAATAAAATATAAGAATAGAATAGTAAAATTATTTGTTGTACGCATTAAAGATTTTTATAGAAGATGGGCATCATACTTTACTTTTTAATTAAAATTGTTTATTTGTCTTTTTTTCCGCTTTCAAAAAATTTTCTTTGTTTTCTTTTTTTTTTACTTATCCGTTTATTATTTACTTGTTGATTTTTTTCAAAAAGTTGCAATGCAATTTAATGCCACTACATTAACAATATATACGTAAAATTAGGCTTGCCATAATTTAGAGCTATAAATAGTTGAAAATCAAATCAGCTATGACGTCACAAATTTCTCACTACTTCCTCCAAATGTGACAAATTTATTACCCCGCGTAATTTGAGAACGAACTCATATTTTAACGGTTTGAAAATTAATTTTAGGAGCGGTGAACACGGGTACTTTATGCATAAAGATTGAGTGAGCGTCAATCTTTTTAAGCGAAATTTTACATATAAAAAGGATTGCTTTAAACGAGAATTCAACCACAAAAACACTATGTGATTGGTCAGCGCACACGTACACTTTAAAAACTGCTTAAAACAAAGGAAAAACTAGTTTTCCGCTCACAAATTGAACACAATAATACTCAGTTGTATGCGGTACTATTATTTTAACCAAAACTATTTTTAGAAAAAAGTATAACTTAATACCTTTAATTAGTAAGGTCATTTCAATTATTATATGAATCTGACTATATTCACTCAATTTAAACTCATAATAAAAGGAGTCATTATAATGAGAAATTTAATATCATTTCGAACAAATTTAATCGATAATTATTTTTTAATTCCTTATAAAATGACCTAAAAACATATTAAATCACGTAAAAATTTGTTTTAAAGGATATGTCTTATGGCATTTCCTTAAAGCATAAGGCAGTTCCTATAGGGATTTTCCTATGATAAAAGGATATGCAGCATAAACATATATAATTATGAAAAAAAATAAATAAAAATTAGGAAAGAAAACCGAGTTTTACTTAATCTTTTCATAAATATCCAACCTAATATGACTCATCAATCTCGTAAAAGTGTAAGATCTATCATGAGGATATCTTAAAGTCTATTTCAAAAAAGGGACATAAGGAAGAAATATTACAATCACAACAGTTGCAATTACAACCTTATTTATCTCGAAGTTCGTCTGCATCTAAATCTAGAGAAACAATTTCAAAGAGAAAAGATCTGTTAATCCTTTCAAAAACGACGAAATCTACTATGTAGACGACTAGTGCAACGTTGACATCATTATCGGCAAAGTCTTCGAATAGTACTTCAGCTTCCAATATTTCTATTCCTCCTACTCAGAAAGTCGTGAAATTAAGGTTTCAAGGTTATAGTCTTTTGGCAAAATTATCTAAAGGCTCGTGTAATTTGATAAACAAAATCATTTTTCCGTAAAAGAAGTTTGTTGTAAATTTAATTGAATAGGTATTTAAATTACTTTTTCTTAGATTTAATATATTATTAAGTATAATCTAGCGCATAACTTTTATATATTTTGGAAGTATACTTCATATATTCATTTCACTACATCTGAAACTTGAATAAATAAATCACAAGATAATGTCAAGTTTTCCTGCATATTGTGTAATCAAAAGTTCACAGTTCGTATTGGTCGATTATCTAACATTAAGAAACATTTACAAAAGAAACATCACAAGATTTTGGGTAAGTAAGACTCATACGACACTCTAAACAAATCAAATCAAAACCAATGCGTTCAAAATGCCGATACTTTTAACGCTATCAAGTTCTTTATTACATCAAACTGCTCGATTAATACATTTAACAATCCCTTTCTGAAGAAAATAGTCAAAGTCCCACTTCCTTAAGTAAAAGGTTTTAAAGAAAACTTGATACCAGAAATGATGGCAAAATTATCAAACATAATTAACGAAAAATTAGACGATGCCCTGATTGTCACTTTATTTAGTGGTATATGGACATCTCCTGAAATGTTGGACCTTATTGCGGTTGGTGCAACATTAACGAACAGTGATTTAAACAAAGAAATCATCATTTTTGGTATGAAACAGACATCACAATGCAGAATATAATAAATTCGGAGATGAAAATATTATCAATACCTTTACCTTTAATAGCTGTTTTCAACCAAAACAGCTGAGAAAGTGAACATCACTTATGACTTTAACGAAGATAATGAATACAATCTTCATCTGAGGTTGTTAAAGATCTTGAAATTGAATTGGGAACATCAAAACTGTTTTCTTGCACAGCTCATAAAACAAACATCGCTTTACGAATCGCTATTAAGAAACAAAAATATTTGTGTCGTTTACTTGCAACGCTTTCAAAGTACGCAAGAAGCACAAATCAATCTATAAATAGCGTTCAATACCACATAAAAAATAAAGCTAAATTACAAATAAGTTGTGATGGAATTCGTTGGTTGCTTTCCTAATGTTACAAAGTTTAAAAAGTGCTTATAAAAGAAATGCATTCGATCCGGAAAATCAATGTCCAATCGAATAAGATAAGATTGAACTATACCTACAAATCCTTTTTCCCGCGTATCAGTTCAACTTAATTGTAAAAAAGAATCTTTTATTGATTGCTGAGGTTTTTATTGCATTGACTATTATGTTTTCAAAATGGAGTAGAATGGAATTACAAGGAAATGGGAAAGAATTTGCTAACTTGTTAATTTCTTCTTTTAAAATAAAGTTTCAGTACAAACTTAACTCAGGAATTTATCAAGTAGCATCACTGTTGAATATCTTAAAGCTAAAATTGTGGTTCTTTAGATCTGATTGTCAATTTTATTTAGTTATTAAGTTATTTTATTTAATTAAAAAAAAAAATAGTTTTAAAATTTAGTTTAAAAAATAGTTTTTCAAAACCTAATTTATAAATTTAACTATATATTATATATTATATAACTATATTCTATATATTAATTTATTATATTAAAGTTTGTATTGTAACCCAAAGTTGTTTAAGAGCATTAGAAAAGCTACAAGAAGTCCTAAAATTCTTTACGCCTCATAATATGCATTAAAGTGCTTCAGAATTGCAACCAGGATATGAGCTTATACAAACGAAAGAACGATTGAGTTCAAAAGATCAGCAAACTGATTCGCTCAGTGGATTTATGCCAGATGATAACTATTGCCCAGAAGTTCGGCAGCCTAATTTACAACTTAATTTACTTGAAATCGAAAAAAGAAAAACTTTACTTTTATAAGCAAATCAAAGGGAAAGAAGTTGCTATATCTGTGTATTCTTATGATTTTTGGCTAAAATGCCAATGTTATGAAACCATTTTGTCATCTTACTAAATATTCCATCATCAGCAGCTTTTATAGAGAGATATTTTAGTACTTCTGGTTTTGTATGTGAGAAGAGATGAGGCAACATGAATGCTGATCTCATTATCAGTCGCTCATTGTTAAAAGTAGATTTAAAACTTCTTGAAAGTTTAAATGATTTTTCGGGTGACGATGACTCAGATAGTGAAAAGAAAACTTATAGTATGAAGACAATATATTTTTTGAACTTGAAAAGCACAAAAATAAAATGAATATATAATGTCAATAACAACAATAATGTCAATAACAACAATAATTTTAATAATAACACAATGGTTTAAATAAAAAATTGTATTACATCTTTAAATTAAAAAAGAAAAAGTAATCACTAATAAAAAATTGATGTAAAAAATAAAAAGTAACTACTAATAATTCGTGTTTTCTTGAAAAGAAAATGCGAATTATTAAATAATTACTTTTTATTTTTTTAAATAGGTTAGGTAAGTCGCGTTTGAGTCATGCTCGCAAACGGATTTAAACGCGTAAGTTGCTTTTGAGTTGCGTTATTAATCGCATTTTATATGTGTAAGTTGCGTATTAAATGCGTGCGTAAACGCGGTTACTTGCGTAAATTGCGTTTACGTTTACGTTTTTATTAGGTTTAAATCTTATACAAACGTCTAAAAAACGTTTTAAAAACGTACCGTGCCGACTGGGTAGGAAAGAAAAACTTTTTATTTGATTTCCAAACGTTTCAGCTTCGTTTCGGCAATCGGCAGGAAAAGAATCGCAACTAATTATTTCATATGATACGTATATTTCTCCTACCTGGTAACGTAATGCTTTAACACTATTTATGCGTGCTTTCCACCGAGTGTCTGAAAAAGACTTTAGAGTTAAACCTTCTTTTTGAAGGTGATTTTTAGGAATATTGTATCGACAAGTTATTATTTTTTAATTATGCCAATGTTGTTGAAGGTAAAAAACAATAAATTTTATATAAACTTATTTCAACCAGTTCACGGCTTAAATAGACAACGACTGCTTCCAGTTTATTTACATATAAAATGCAAAACTATGCTTATAGGTATGTTTATATCTTTTTATGTTAAGTTTTTTATGGTTTTATTTTTTTTTTTAAGAATTTATTATCCAATTTTTTTTTAAATTCATCCACTTCGCATCGTTTCTGAAGACTCAACTTTTGATACAGATTTTTGTTTTGAGTCAATGGTAATGTTTTATTTATTGCAACAGTTTAGACAGTTTGTTTAGTAATTTTTATTCATAAAATATTTTGATATTTTAGACTTACCATACCCACGATACTGTTGTTAAATCAGCTTTAAAGCCCCTGCCACCGCTAAAAACTAATTATGCCAAAGTTATTTAAATGATTTTTTTAGCTAATGCATCAAGTTTCTACACATTTTTAGAGAACAAAAGAAACAAATATCCAATCATCATCAACTGTATGTAATGTAATTTTATAAACAGATAATTCTGCTATAATTTTTCAAATGATAAGTTTTTGATACAACTTTTTCATTGTTTTAGTTTTTCTCTTCAATAACTACAAGTTGTCAGATTAATGTATGTTATCTTTTCTTTTTCCTAACCTTAAAGATAAAATAAATATATTTAATATTGCTTTATTCTAGTATCATTGTATCAGAACATAATTTATTTTAAATTTGCTGTTTATGATAATTTGAGATTTATGCTATTTTGTGTTATTGCTATATATTTTTTAAAGATTTCTAGTTTGCAATTACCTGCATCTATCCAGGCAACTGCAATTTTTTAAAAATTGTGATATACTTCTTTATCTTTCGCATAATAAGTTTGATTATGTTAATGTCTTTTTAATTTCGTATAGGTTTCAAGTGTTCCACCGACAGATAATCAGTATGCCGCAAATGTATGCCGCAAAATATTTATTTTTCATATAAAAGTATTATCTTGATATATATATATATATATATATATATATATATATGTATGTATATATATATATATATATATATATATATATATATATATATATATATATATATGTATGTATATATATATATATATATATATATATATATATATATATATATATATATATATATATATATATATATATATATATATATATATATATAATTGTTATTATTGTAAAATGTTGCAATTTTAGTTGATTCCTAGGTATGCTGCTGATTCAAGTTTATTACAGATGCATGATAGTAAGCTTGGTATTTACAATTGTCTAAATGGTGAATCATTTAGTGCACAAGGTTTAAATATTTTATATTGCTAAGGCTCAGTATTTATTTTTTCCATGTTTTTTCATGAAAAATAGGAGTATTATTTATTTTCAGTAACATTAGTAACAAGTCATTTTCTTTCATAAGGGGCACTTTCCTTCATAACTTGTCACTTTCTTATAAATGCGTACATTTTTTGTGAACTAAGTTCTATTCAATCTAAGTTGACAACCCAGTGGGCACAGGACCTAAATAAGACGTCTTTTGAACGTTCAAAAGACGTCCAAAACGTTCAATAGACGTTTAAAAGACGTCTTTTTTACGTCCTGTGCCCACCGGGAAGCCTTGAACAAAGACAAGGAAGGTTGGAAGCTTGTTTTTGTAATGATCCTGTTGATCAGAATATCAGCCAAATCGAGTCCCCAATTTTTAATTCTGTACTGCAATATTTTGAATTTGAAAAGCACCAAAAGAATATGGTACGTTTTTATTAATTTCTGAATTAATTTCGGGTACCCATATACTGTTGATTTTAGAATGTAACAATAACTGTATAAAATATTTCTAATCTTTTTAGCTGTCATGGATGATGCTTGAAGGAGGGTTGACTACCCATGACCATATTTCAAGAGTGCTTAATAAGTTGCTGACACATGGCATGCAAAAAAAGATCAACAGGCCTGGAACACATGGCAAACTTAAGTTTTTTGATCACCTGGAAAATCTGCTTAAAAGTGAGTGAAATGTAGAGCTACTTCGAATAGTTTTGATTTAAAAAATATATTGGTATTAAATTTTAAATAGCAGTCTTGTGAGTAACCTATTTGACTTACAATCCTTGTTTGAAACAATAAAATTAAGTAACAAAAGTTGTTAATCTATTGTTATTAACAATTTACTTATATTTATACGCATATTTATATCGTCGATGAGGTTATATGTAACAGTCTCTTAAATAAATAGTAATTATTAAGTGATTATTTTAATATGATGTATTTATTGCTTCAACTGTTCACTTTTTCCCCGGCATCGCGTAAAAAGAAATGGAGTTAAAAGTTGTACAATTTTTCAATTACGCCAGAGATTGCTCTGGTGGTCGGCTGCGGCGATGTAAGAAAACAGCAGTTTTGATTGACACGAAAGATACAGGCAGTGACGAGAGAAGTGAAGAGACAAAAATGATAACGCTACTCGATAAAAGTAGCGAAAGACATCTTTAAACAAATATTAATATCTTGTATTTTGAATAGCATTACTATGTAAGTAATATGTAATATATAACAGTTTATGTAATATTAATCGTAAAATAATTTAAAAAAATATTTTTTATATTTGAAAAAAAAAAAAGAATTTAAAAAAACAACCACGCTTTATTACTCATCTTTTAAACGGTTTTTTTTTTTTGGGCTAGTCCTTAAGGGACCCAGAAATTCTGCGCGAACATTTTCATCAGAATAAACTTAGGGTCCTTTTCGTCAGGGTAAACTTAAGGGACCCTTAAGTTTTTTTAAAGCGCGGATTGCTAAGGTATTCAGACCACAGCCCAGGGTCTTTGCCTAATAACTGTTGAACAATTTGTTCTTGATTATTGGGAGCAACAATATCAGAAGTTACGCAATTATCACTTTTATTGTTTTTCCGACAACGTCACGCAAATTTACTTCATCAGTTGTTAGAATATCACTTTCAGACAAGTGTTTTTCATCTGTATCTCTATATTCAACATCAGTAATTGTAATTCCAGTGGAGACACTTCCTTCATTAGCAACAAACTAAGTGAATAATATGTTATGCTCACTTTCTAGAGATTGAGTGACAACTTCGCTGTCTACTGGATATAAAGATTCACTTGGAATTTCTCAATCAGCAAAATTATTATTATCACAGGAAATTTTAAAATACTTGCTTCGAGCACCTGTCTGTTTATTAAGGAATTCTGTTTGTTTTCATTTTTTTTTTCTTTTCAGAGATTCATACTTTCGAACCAGATTCATACTTTCGAATCTCGTGACTGGCCATTCCACCCACAATTTGAACTTTCTCTCACGAGTTTATTTACAAGTTAACTTTAATTACTCCCGTATTCTGCTAAGTTGTAACCCCCTCATTTTTTGAAGGTTTTAAATATTTAGAAAAACGGTCAAAAAATAAAAATAAAAAGATGCGGTTTTTACTTCGTTTTCAACGGTTTCTATTTCATGTCAACCTACTAAAAAGAGTGGTTAAAAAATTTTTAAGTAAAAACAATTTCAAGTCAAGACCTCTAAAAAAGAGTAGTGAAGAGTGTGTGCAGTAAAGTTTTGAATGTTTTTTAACTATTAACTGGTTGTCTATAAATAGCTTTGATGACGACATTTTTATTAAACTTGTCAACGCGTAACGACTCTCAATTTGTATTGCTTATATTAAGATCATTATGTTTAATAAAATCAATTAAATTATAAATGTAAATTTGACGTTGTAAAAGAGTGATCGACCGAAACTGGAAATGCGCCAAAACCAAAATAAGTATTTCGGGTAATATTAGTTTAATACTGAAAAACAAAAGCGACTTTTCGTCAAACATTTTACCGAAACTAAAAGCGAAACTTCGGCTGCAAAAAATTAATTTCATTAGAAAATGTTATTTAAAAAGTGCAATTTTCACTTTTGGTGTTAATTTAGAGTTGTTGTCTTTTTACATTATGGAATAAATGTAAATGTTCTGAAAAGGTTAAAAAGTTACATAAATAATTGTAAACAATTTGTATCCATTGGTGCTCTTTCACCAATAAGTTTATTAAAGATTACCTGTGGTGTTCCGCATAGATCTAATTTTGGGCCTCTTCTTTTTCTTAAGTATATTAACGATCTTTATTACGTATCTAGATTACAGACAATAATGTTTGCCGATGATAAAAACATATTTTTATCTAATAATAACATCATTAACTTATGAACCTAGAATTAAACAAGATTTCTAACTAGTTTAAATCAAAAAAATTATCACTTAACTTTAAAAAACAGTTTGAACTTTCTTTCATCCATCCTCTACAAAAAATTAATTCCAAATAAAATGTCATCCCTTTTCATTGATAATGTCGAAATAAACAGAGTAAATTTTACTAAATTATTAGGAGTTTATATTGATGATAACCTGACATTGGAAAATCCGATTGAACATTTATGTAAAAAAACTTTAAAAAGTATAGGAATTTTTATATAAAGTAAGAAGCTTTTTGAATAAGAAAACTCTAACTAAAATATATTTCTTTTTTATTCACAGGCATATTAACAAATATTGCAGGAGCTAGTACCAACAGCAGTAAACTTGAACGTCTTTATCGTCATCAGAAGCATGTAGCACGTCTTTGTCGTCATCAGAAGCATGTAGCACGTTTGTTAGTGCCCATGCAAGGCACTAAAACTTATTAAAACTATTAAGAAAAATGAACGCACTAAATATATATCAACTTAATGTTTATAATGTTCTTTATTCTATATTTCTATTTAAAATCAATCCTTTCCCAGCTTCTTTTTGCCAATTTATGTTTGCCAAAAAATAAAAATAAATACATTCTACTCAATGATAAATTTATTAAGCAGCCATATTTTCAAACAAATAATAGAAAATTTGGCATTGCTTTTCAAGGACCATTTTTATGGAATAAAATAGTTTTGAAATATATTTCTCAAGTTTTTATCAAAAATCTTAGAAGTTTTTATTTAACAATGTACTAAAACTCATTTAAACCAAAGCTTTAGAAGTTTTTACAAACTTACGACTTATTAATATACTTTTAATAATTTTTTTGTAAATCCCCTTTTTACCTAATATTAATCTAATTATTCTTCTATTAAATACCAAGAGTTATATGCGATTTATTTGGATATATAGAATATGTAACAGATCTATATATTTACAACGGACTCTTTTGTAAATAAAAAAGAAAAAAATTGTAATTGTCTTGTTTATCTTTTACCACTATTTACCACGAAAAATTGCCTCTTTTATGTTAGCGGTTCTTGTTGACAAAACCTTACAATCTTCTATGAATCCTCTTTTACTTTTTAACGATCTATTTTTGTAATTTTATTAATATTATTTACTTTTTAGATTTTATCTTGTAAACTTTATATTTTATAACAAAATGTTCTTTAAAATGTAATAAAAAACAAACAAAAAAAACATTAAAAAAAAAAATTCTTTATGATTAGTTCGGAAAAAATACAGACTTTTTTGTCAAATTTTGGATACTTGGGATACCCAGTGGGCTTGTGTCATCCGACAGACCTCCGTTGGATGGTTTTACCTCCGGAAGACGCGCACCCACTGGGTAGGGTTTTTTCGTTTTTATTAAATTTTATTTGGAGAGGGGAAGGGGGGAACATTGAGGTAATAAATTATAATATTAATGTTATTAATAGAAAAGACCATCAATGCTTATTATTTTTTTTTACTTTTAGTAAAAAATGCCTACCTTTTTTACTTTCAGTAAAAATTGCCTACCTGTTTTACTTTTAGTAAAAAATGCCTTTATACTCAATTTTTAGGCTAAAATGTGTGTGTGTGTTTGTGTGTGTGTGTGTGTGTGCGTGCGTGTGTGTGTGTGTGTGTGTGTGTGTGTGTGTGTGTGTGTGTGTGTGTGTGTGTGTGTGTGTGTGTGACAACAAAATAAAAGATAAACACATTGCCATGCAAACATGCAAGTCAATATGGTGCATAAAGAAACGCCTCCAAGAAAAAAGAAGTTATAAAAAAAAAGCATGTTATAAAACTTTTTAACATTATAAATTATATTGTATAATCTTTCTAACTTGTATATCCTTAACTTGAAAACTCAAAGACTCGTTTAAATGCACAGTCACTGTAAAATCCCCTTACGTAAATGAAACTTTATATGATTTAAAAATCTAAGTCTAAACTTTGTCTAATTTTCTAATTGCCTTACTCAACCATGAAAAATACCAGTTATCTGAAAATGTGTTAGAATGATTTATCTGAAAAATATATTAGAATTAAAAATATACAAAGGGGGTAACACCACCTTTTATGGTGAAGATGGTGTTCCCCTCCTCAATGAAAATGATTTTCAAAGTCAAAATTTTTATAGTCGGTTTTTTGAGGAATTTATTTGGCAAGTCGGGTATTTGACACATTTCAGTCGGGTGAATTTCAGTTTTAAGAAAAAAAAATTTTTAATTCGGAGCCAGTCGGTATTCACCGGTATTCATGGAGTCACCCCGCCCCCCCTCGTTTTATTCGTAGAATCGCCTCTGACTACAAATACACAAAATATATTTATTGTAAAAAAAAAAAAATAATTTCTTTTGAAAGTTTTTTTATTCAAAATATGTTTTTCAATTGTCGAAATGTGATGCAACACAGCCAAAATTGGATGCGACAGTGTCGCATTCATTGTCGAATGTCGAATTAAGTGCAACAGAGTCGAAATATACTGTTGCTCAAAATAAGGGTCGAAATATACTTTTGTAGATATATATATAAAAAAAAAGTTAATACAAGCTTTAGTGTTGCTTAATAAAAACTAAACTTGGTTTTTATTAAGCAACACTCAAGTGTTGCTTAATAAAAATCAACATTTTTTTTTTTAGTTTAATTTCGCTTTTTACTGTTAATACAACTTTCATAAAGATACATATACAGTAAAATAAATAGCTGGAGCAAGAAGAAGACAGGATA
>NC_088930.1:21770000-21827500 GCF_038396675.1 Hydra vulgaris | reverse complement strand
ATATATATATATATATATATATATATATTTAAACATGTATAGAGCAATTCCACGACCGTCTCACAAAAATGATAAAATTAAACCAACCCAATATAGATAGTACTATACATCAGTAGAAAGCTCTACTTCTTCTCTTTCAGAAAATATATAGCTTACTATGGTATGCCGCTATTATAAAAAATAATATGGGCTGAAACAGAAGGTAAAAGTAGGTGTTTTTGCAATAATTTAATTTTTAATCGCCAAACTTCAATTGAACCTATAAAAAATTCAAAAACTGTCTTGCTCATTGCAATCAGGCTTTTAGCTGCACTAATCATTCCTACTGATAATAAAAACATACTTATTGCCAGACGAATTCAGAATACCGTTTGTTTTAATCAAATGCTATTACCACTATTGTCACGCTGTGACACAATTAGGGCACCAATAGTTTTATTTCTAAGACTACCAGTAAAACTTAGGGTTTCAAAAATCCAGCGCAATGAGAACTCAATCTAGTACATCTAAAAAAATACTAACATTTTTAAAAAAATAATTAGTTCAAGTTATTTTTAGAATCTTTCATGTCACGCCGTGACGTCACGGCGTGACAATTTTTTAACAACATTTAAAACAAAATTTAAAACTGCTAAACTGAAACCACAATTTAGTTTTTATCAACTTTAAGGACCCAGATTATTGAGTGGCCAGCCTTTTTTTACATTTTCTACAAAAACCACAAATTATAGGTATGTTTTGCAAAGGCAACATTTGGAGGATGAATGCTCAGCTATCCTTGAGGCTCTCTTTTGAGATACATAGATCCTCTCTAAGGGATAACTGTAACTCCATTGAGCCTCAGATGTAATACGTGCATCTCCATAACTAATGTTATGCCTTTTTTTAATCTTTCAAGGGTTTAACATGCCTCTTACTCATGCTGAGCGTCAAAAGAATTATCGTGAAAGGCAGTTAGAAATGTTTGGCGAAAATGTAGTTTAAAGAAAAAGAATCAAAAAAAAGAAAAGAAAAAAGACTCGCTAATTTGGAGGCTGAACGAGAAAAATAAAGGCAGCGAAAGACAAACAAAATATAGCAGAATCAAAATCTGTAGCTGTTAAATAATCCCCTTACAAATCTGCAAGCACTCTTGGAAATGCTGTTAAGAGAGCCAAGTCAGCACTACCAAAATCACCCAGAAAGAGGGCTAAAGTTGTACAAAAACTTTTAACAAAAATGAATGAAATCCCAAGCCCAGAAAAAATACTTAGTAAAAATGCATTAGATGCTTTAACTGTAAAATTGGTTCTTGATTTTTACAAGCATGATGATATATCCCGTCAAGCACCCGGTAAAAGAGACACCATTGTGGTGAGATTAAAGAGCAAGAAAGAAACTGTGCAAAAACGTCATTTGTATATGAATGATAATGAAGCTTATGCTGTTTTTAGAAGTGATTATCCTGAAGAATCAGTCGGAAAATCAAAGTTTGCTTGTTTACGCCCACCACATGTGCTTTTGTCTAGTTCAATGTCAAGAAACGTTTGTTGTTGTCAACAGCATCAAAATATAATTCTTATCCTTAAAGCCTTGCACAAGTTTGATTCAAATTTTCCATTGTATTTACATGAATTTCCTCTTAGAATTGTATGTGATAGTGAAAAAGACAATTGTTATAATAATATGTGTACAACATGTAAAGATGCTGCAAAGTTTCATTATCTATTTGTCTTGAATGAAATTGACACGAATAAATGCATTACATGGTACCAATGGGAAAAAGTTGGAGAAGGTAATGGAAAGGAATATATTTAAAAAATTGAAAAAAAGGGAAGAGTTGATGATCTTTACAGCACCTTTTCAAAATTTTTACCTTCATTTCTTTGGCATTATTTTATTAAACAGAAACAATCAAAGACATACCGTGATCATACGATCCAACTCTAAAGTAATCCAGACACAGCCGTTCTTCAAGTGGATTTTGCTGAAAAATTTTCAGCTTTGTGGCAAGATGAAGTGCAGTCAGCACATTGGCACAAGAAGCAAGTTACTGTTTTTACTGCTGTATTTTGGTACCAAAATTCATGCTCATCAGCTGTCATAGTTTTAGATGATTTAAGCCATTCAAAAGAAGCTATTCTTGTATTTGTTCATAATTTATTATCTAAGCATATTGAATCAAGTGTTAAAATACCACAGGTTTGGACAGACGGGCTAAGTAATCAATCTAAAAATTGTTTTATTGCATCAGCAATACCCTGGTTGGAAGAACAGCATGATTTAAAATTATTCTGGAACTTTTTTGCTGCTTCACATGGGAAAGGACCAGTAAATGCTACTGGTGGGATCGTAAAAGAATAGCAACGCAAAAAATATTCCAGAGAAAGTTTATAATAACCGATGCCATAACTTTTCATGAAGCTGTTAAAAATGAGACTAATTTCAATGTCTATTTTGTTTCTATGGAAGATATCATAAATACAAAAAAAGAATTTAAAATTGATGAGTTATTTACAAAAGCACCAGCAAAACCAGGAATATTTGCAGCGCACCTAATTCAAAACAATAATGGGAAAATAGAAATGCAACCCTATTCAAGTGTCAAGTATTTAGTGAAACAACTTACGTCTTCAGACGAAATCACCGAAAAACTTTAAAACGTTGTATATATGAAAGCAATATAATATGGACGCGATTTGACACTGATATAGTATGGGCGTGTTCTGAAGGTTACTATGTATGAACTATTTTTATGAAGATGTAATTATATTTGCTTTTCTACTTAGTTTTAAATTTATTAAAAAAAACAATTCATTTACCTGGTTTATAATTGTCTGGTCACGCTGTGACGTCACGTTGTGACGTTTACCACTAGTTAATTAAAGGTGCAGCTGTTTAAAATTTAATTAAATAAATGTTATTTAGCTATAAAACTTGTAAGAGTAATATCTAAACTTTTTGTTTAATGCTAAGTTAATAATTCAGTTCATCTATATTAGCTGAATCGTGATGTTGATCTAAAAACTAAAAAACAATGAGAAAATTTTGGTCACGCTGTGACGTTTTATATTTTCTCGCATGAATAAGAGGCTAATATATCCACCCTAATTTTTTTTCTTGTTTCTTGTAGCACCTATTATGAGCTAACAAAATAGCAAAAATAATTCTTTTTATATCTATTTAATAATAAAATATTGAAAGCTAAAGACAAAAAAAAGGACGGTTGCCACGCTGTGACGGTGGAATTGCTCTCTCTCTCTCTCTCTCTCTCTCTCTCTCTCTCTCTCTCTCTCTCTCTCTCTCTCTATATATATATATATATATATATATATATATATATATATATATATATATATATATATATATATATATATATATATATATATATATATATATGTATATATATAAATATGAGTTGGTAGACCGGCTATGGTATAGAAAGTTGCTATAGGTGCTACTTGTTGTAAAAAGCTGGAAAGCATTTAAAACAACAGGTGTCTTTTACCGGCAACTTTTGCCAAGAGATTTACCTTTTAAACACTCACAGCTAAAAATGTTAGAAATTCATTGAGCACTTCAATGATACAAGACCAAATCTGAAACAATGAAATAATAAAATGAAACGTAATTTTCAAAAAGTTTGATTTACAGCTACCACTAGGTAGGTTCTGGATGCAGTACACTGTATTTTATTCCAAAAGAAAAATCACACAGTCATCTTTATCACAATCATCAGAAAGAAGAATATTTTTGGAGTAAGAAAACAACAAACGTGTGGTTCTGCAACACAAGTTCAAATATTTTTTAATCTTCTGCTGCAAGCTTATGACACTGGTTCAGCTAGTAAAAAAAATTTTTTACACCATCAGCACAAGAAAGATGAGTCTCAAAGTTGAACCGTGTTGGAGCGTAAACATTTACGATAAAGCTTACAATATTGTAAGGTGATGGGGAACATATCTTTTTTGACATGTACAATCTAAAAATTCTGTTTGTTTTTGTTAGTCATTCAGCATAGCTTAAAGTTCCTAGTATTGTGTTCTGTAAAGACGTAATTTCTTCATCTGTAAACCTTGCTGCACTGTTAAGCATGCTCTAAGAAGATATACCTGATCTGTACTCAGATTGCTCTTAACCTCATCATTTACCTCGACCAGCTTTTCGAACATAGCTTCGAAATTGGTAAATCCATGGAATCAAAGTCTAGTACCCATAATTGCACCACTAGAAATACTAGGACATTTAGTACATCCTCTATAATTAGCAGAAATATATTTTTGAAATAATAGTTCATAATGAGGTTAAGAATAATCTAAGCATGAAACAGGTAAAAAACCCATTGCAGTGATCTTGCGATCTCTCCCTCTAATTTTTGAGTGACACCATTTTTTTTTGCATGTATTGTTTACTGTGCCGTTACAAACAGCTGCTTGTAGCGTACTTGCTGAATTTGTATTTGCAATTATTTATAATGTCTTATTTTCAACGTCAACTGCTTTATCTGTTTGTCGCATTACATGATTAATGTAATTGTAGTTTAGAAATAATACAATAACATAATCTTCTTTTATTGTGCTCCTACGTACACTAGACTTGAAAAAACTACGCCTTGCTTTCCATCTAATCCAAAATAATTCTTGCATCTCGGCAGTAAGCTTAAAAACTTGTTTCTGCCGCGAAAGACTTCTCTGGCATTTAAGTTTTGCAGAGCCTATTTTAGTTTCTGTTGAAAATAGCTTTTTATCTTTTAGCACTGCATTCACTACAAGACAAGCGTCCCTGCTATTAATATTGCACCTGTCCAAAGCTTTATATAATTCTGGACATTGCTTGTTTATGGCTGTAACAAAAACATCATCAGATTTACCACTGGAAATTTTACAGTCAAGAATTTCATCAACCGTGTTTAGTTGCAGTTCTACGTCAACACTACTATGATTATCAGCATCATCGCCCATTTTGCTGTATACATAATTCACTTTTGTCTTGTATTTCATTTTCTTATTGCGCGCAAATTTCAAACGTTTGAATGCTTTCATCTCTTTCTTCTGCAACTTAGATGTAGCCTTTTTATCTATAGCGCCTATACAAATATTCCATTCAGTTTTTTTGTCCAACCAGAAAGTTCTTTCTGTTAGACGTATTTTATGCGACAGTAAAAAAATACATTGTGAATTCTCTTGTACACTGCTGTCAACTCAATGGCAAGCGGATATTTCAAATACAGCTTTTATTAATCAATTTTTTTATACGGTTGACTAGACTCTTCTCATAAATTGCTGGGGTACTCGCTGTGTTGTAGATACTTTTATTTATTAATATACAAGGTTTTTCTTTGCATTGTTGCTTTAAAGTTTTTTTTCCTTTTAAAATTCAAATGTCAAATATTTTGGGTTTACATCCTCAAGTAATCCATAATTCCATATTGATTTAATTTTTTACATTTTAATGATAGGTGTTGCGGAGTGAATACGGTTTTAGAACATTTTGTCTTACATGGTAATATGACCACGGAAAAATCTATTACAAGATTGCCAACGTGTTTCAAGAATAGAGAAGCGAATTTATCGAATAATTAAAATGAAGAAAAAAATTAAGAGCACTCGAAAAAAAACTAGATGAATGAAAAAAATGAGTATGAAAAATATGAATCCTACGTTGTTGGTGATTTTTTTTTTTTTAAGAAGTTTTTAAGGTCTTATCACAAAACACCGCGAAAGAGGAAGTTCACGCCTCCTTCCTCACGATGTCGCAAAACTTGCACAGAGGTGGGGTTCAAACATTTTTTTTTAGCAAATCTTAAAGAAGTTTTTTATATTATTTTGGACTTGACTACTTTATGTTTATGATTTTGGTTAATTTTTAAGATTTTAAAACATGATAACTTAAACTTGAATGAATGAAATAAGTTGAAGTTTTCAGGAAAGACTCATTTTTTACATATAACATAATCATCATAAACTTATTTATTTTTGAGTTTCAGTTTTTAACATTTATACAAATTAGGGTATTTATTAAACACTAATAGAGGCATAACATTTGACTAAATGAGTAAGTAAACTAAATGAGAACTAAATCAAAAAAATGGTATGATAAATAGATTTAACTATTACTTTTTTTTGCAAACTTTGTTTCGTCACAGTATAAACATTTTACATACGTACAACTTTAAGACATTTATAAATATAAATATATTTAAATCTATGCATTTATGAATAATATGATAAAGTTTAAGATAGTGAGCAAGTAGAAGACTGTAGTCTTATCATCAAGTAGAAGACTGTAGCCTTATCATCAAGTAGAAGACAACAGTTTTATCATCAAGTAGAAGACTGCAGTCTTATCATCAAGTAGAAGACTGCAGTCTTATCATCAAGTAGAAGAATGCAGTCTTATCATCAAGTAGAAGACTATAGTCTTATCTTCAAGTAGAAGACTGCAGTCTTATCATCAAGCCCATTTTATTTGCAATTTTAAAATAAGATTTCACTTGAGATAAAAAAAAAAAGTTAAATAACATTAAAATTCATTATTAAAATAAACCTTAAACAAAAAAATTAAAGCAAAGCCATGTACGTTACTATCACAACACAAGCCATGTACGTTACTATTTCATAAATGAGTATGGAGCAAAACTCTTTGTATATAATAATTATTTGTAGTCATTATGGTGTCGAATGGTATAAACTATTTTTAGTTAAATTGTAATTAACTTGATCTTCAAAAATAAAAGAATATGCTGATGTCACTTAAGTCAAATAAATTATGTTTGACTGCTGTTTTAAAGGAACATAATGTTTTCATATTTTTTATTTGGGGTACACCAAAACTAATTGTTTGTGACCGTGTGCATGTTGAGATGTACGATACTCCTTTTTTCCTGTTATTTAAGCAACATCTGAACCATTTAAAAAATTTTTTTCGTTACTCCATATATCTCTAGCTTGTAAAGGAAAATCTCGTGGTCAACTGTATCGAACGCTTTGGTCAAATCAATAAACAAGGCTTGAGTATAACTAGTATTTTCAAAACCATTAAAAATTTTATTGACTAGATCAATTATTTCAAGATAAGTTGATTTCGCTCTTGCAAAAATCAAGCTACTTGTTATATACTTTAACAGGGTTGGAATGCCACTGAGGGGCCCGGGGAGAGATGTATGGAGCTCTTAAGGTAGCAAAAAATTTAGTAAAAATAAGTTAAACCCTTAATCACATAGTTTTTTTGTTATAAGAGTATAGGAAATTTTTAATATTGTGCATGCAAATTTCCAAATATTTGACCACGCACTCCATCTATCAATTAATTCGGCACGTTTAAAAAAACAAACCCGTATGCAAAGTTTTAAAAATACAGTAATTCTAAATTATAGCGTCGCACCACTTTAATTTTTGCACATTATTGCCATGCTAAAATGTATTTTCCCAATAAGTTTATCAATATTAGAAAAAATACAAGTTATTTGTCAAATTTTTTAATTATTTACTGAGAAATTAATCATCAAAACATAAGAAAAATGTTTGTATTTTTAAGTATTACACTACAGCAAGTAATCCGTAAAAAGTTTTGATGATGTTTTCAAACTGTGAACGACCTTATTGTGATCAATTTTTATGTCATTTTCAATATTCATTAAAATAAATGATTCAAGGTGCTCTCACCTTAAAAAAGTACAGTATCCGCAATAACATAGAATACATTAATCTTAAACTGCCTTATTAGGTTCTGAAATTCTTGCCTGCTTTCATCGCTCGTATTTTCACTAGACATCTGCTTTCGTTGTCGAGCTATTTTTGTGAGAGCTCAATTTCAAAAGTTTCTTCAATATCTTTGTTAACTTCAGATATGATGTTGTTATTCAATCTTGCAAATGATTCAAAACACGAGGATATCAAGGAATTTTTACTGACTGCAATAAGGCGGTTTGGAGTGGTTTCTACCATCTTAGTAGCAACTAGAAATTCCAAACCATCCGTTTGTAAATACTTTAAAACAGGTGTGCACATGTTGTGCATAACATTGTGCAAGAAGTGCAGTCTTACCATTTTTAAGGAATAAATCATAAACGTGGTCAATGCATCCAGCAACCACATTTATGTTTTTTCCTTAAAATACAAATTGACCGTAAAGTTATGGTAACCGAATAAGATTTTTATTTTATGATTTAAAGAACATAACCAATTACACAAAATTTATTGTTTACAAAACATAGCCAATTACACAAAATTAAAAATCAAAGGTTTTAATTTTTGAATCAAAAATTTTAATTTTATATTACAATGTTATAAATTTTATTTTATTGTAATATTAATTTTTTTAATTTTTTCTGAAAAAAATATTTTGGTAAAAATTCAAACTCCAATTGTATTTCACTATATATTTTTTATAAATACAAAGAACTGAAATATGTTTACTAAAAAATAATAATATTTAAATAATAAAATCTCCAGCCCCATTAAATATATCTGAGTCTCTCTGGTTGGGAAGCACTGGCTTTTTATGGTTGGGAAGCACTGGCTTCTTATGATCGAGAAGCACTTGCTTTTTATGGTCGGGAAGCACTGGCTTCTTAGAAGTGCTTATTATTATAATTATTATTACGTCTTAAATGTTTTCATAAAACAATCGTCGAAAGAGAAGGGGCCCAAAAATAATTTTTAACCAGCACATTTTTACCCACTCCAGGACCCTCGACTTATATAAAATATATACGCATAGCACGATAAAAACACAAAACTTAATGCTTTTTTGTAACAAATTAATTTTTTAATCTTTTACTCAAGATAATTTACTCTACCACAAATATTAATACTTTGTATATTTATTGAAAAGCAAAATTAATGCATGTAAATAGTAAATAGTTATTATTAATTTGTATTTTTGTGTGTTTTACTTGTGCATCTTAATTTATAATAAGGCCCAGCACTTTCAGACATTGCAGGGACCCGGGGGAAATCCGTCTAACCTCCCTGACCAGTCCGACCTTGCACTTTAAGGAAGATAATCATCTTAAAGCTATGTCGAAAGTTTACTGTAGTTACTTTGTTTATATCTGCAGATATCGTATATCTATATAAAATATTGCATATTTTCGCCTCACTGATCATATATTATACTATATGTTTAAATTATTCCTATATTTTTAATATGTATTAAATTTTTTTGATAAGTTTTTCTTGAAAGCAATCTTACTACGATATGACTTTCGTATTCGTTTTGAAACATCTGAAGTTCAATTGATCTCTTTGATGCATAGATTAAAATTTCCCAAAATATTTACTAGCTTATTTTTAACCCGGGCAAATGCATTTATTTTAAAATATATATAAGTGTTTTGAGTTCCTACTTACAATGGCACGTGTTATAAAAATGGTTTTTGAAACAAATTACTGTTTAAATTTTATTAATAATTCGAAGATTTATTAATAATTCGAAAGATAATACTATTATAAATTCATAATTCACATAGTATTCCTTATTTAAATCGAATTAATACCTAGATAGTAAAAATAATATACACATTTTTTTGTAAATTGCAAATGGTGTGGCGGAATAGTGTCGCAAAATTTTGATTGTCGCAAATTTTTATTGTCGCAAATTTGATTGTCGAAAATGTGAAAAAGGAATAGTGTCGCAAAATGTCGCAAGATTGATTGTCGAATAACAGAATAAGGTATAATGTCGCAAATAAATTTAATGAATAGTGTCGAAAATAGAAAACGGAATAGTGTCGCAAATGAATCTAAGGAATAGTGTCGAAAACATAAAAAAGGAATAGTGTAGCAAATAGTGAAAACGGAATAGTGTCGCAAATAGTAAAAACGGAATAGTGTCGCAAATAGTAAAAACGGAATAGTGTCGCAAATGAATCTAAGGAATAGTAATTACTATTTGCGACACTATTCTGTTTTACTATTTGCAACACTATTCCGATTTTACTATTTGCGACACTATTCCGTTTTTACTATTTGCGACACTATTCCGTTTTTACTATATGCGACACTATTCTATTTTCACTATTTGCGACACTATTCCTTTTTTATGTTTTCGACGCTATTCCAATTTTGATATTTGCGACACTATTCCCTTTATTATTTGCGACACTATTCCTTTTTTCGTTTTTGACACTATTCCGATTTTACTGTTTGCGATATCATTTCTTTTACTAGTTGCGACACTATTCCTTTTTTTTGTTTTCGACACTATTCATTAAATTCTTTAGCGACACTATTTCTTTTTTTTATTTTCGACACTATTCATAAAATTCATTTGCGACACTATTCCTTTTTTTTTTTGCGACATTAGGCTTTTTTAATAAATTCGACATTATTCCGAAATTCATTTTTCGACATTATTCCTGTCACCCTTGCAAATAGAAGACACAGTTTTTAGATTTATTCGACAGAATGAAGTAAATTTCTTGCGGTGTTTTTCCGCAGTGTTCTGCGACAAAGCCAATAAATGTCCTCTAAGAGCATCTTAATAATCTGGAAAAAAACTTACGATTCAAATTCTTATTAGATTATCCAATTCAAATTATTTTTTGTTTATTTATTAACACTACTAAATTTTTTTTAACTAATAAACTCTGTGAGTGAGTTGTCTGGTAAATCTCAGTTGGAGAGTGAAAACAAATCGTAACTTATGAAATTTTGTGATTTCTCAAAAAAACTAAACTCACGCTTTCCAAGACGCTGAAAGTGAAAGTATAAAAGTTTGTTTATAAAGTGATTTTAGGTTAATGTTCTTAGATTTCTAAAATAATAGAGTTCATTTCACTTCAGTTAATTTAATTAATCTTTAGATTTTTTTTAAGGTTAGTATCTTTCATATTCTAACATAATTTTTATTTTAGCTTGTTAAAAAAGATGTCTGAAAATGTAAAAGTTGCTGTCCGCGTACGACCATTTATATCTTTTTCATATTAAAGTTTGTATAATAAATTAAATGCACTTGAGAGTGTGTGAGCGGCTATTTGTTTTTAATTCAAATTTTTAATCACAAAAAACATAATCGTAACCAAAAAATATTTTTTCTAATTAAATTTTGCAGTTAATTAAAGTTTATGCAATGTTTGAAATTCATAGTAACGAAAAATTTTTAATAATAGCTTAATTTTTATAAATTTTCAGAATTAGTGTTTTTATTATTCATAATTCAAAATAATTTTCAAATTAGTGTTTTTAAAAAAGCGTTTTGATGCTCAAATAATTTTTAAAATTGTTCAATGCGGTTGAAATTCATAGTAACAGAAAAATGTTTCATAATACGCTGTGAAATTTACATAACAAATTGTTAGTCAATAAACTGTTAGCTTTTTTTCCCATTTTGATAAACTTTCTTTTTCTTTTTTTTCTTTTATTTAGTTTTTAATTTATTTGTTTTATTTCTTGCAATGCATACAAAAATAATAAAACATTTTAACACAAGAAATATAAAAAGTATTGAAGTAAAAAATAAATTATATTATTAAGTATTTCTTGCAAAATTAAAAAAAAAACTTTTTTATTTTTATTTTTTGTGTTTGTTATAGGAAAGACACAAACATAAAAAAAAATTTCCTTTTTTTTTTTTTTTTGAGATTGAAATTTTTCTACTTTTTTAAACTTTAAATGTGCTTATTACTAATATCAGTTTTGAAGTACATAGTTATATGATTTAGAATCAGACAATTGTCTAAAGGTTTCATACAAGAGCAAAGTTTTCAGATTTGTGGTTTTTAATGAGTTTATTATATAATTGGATTTGTAAAAACAGCTAAGAGATATAATCATTATTCATAATCAATCTGTTTTCAAATAAATAAATAAGAAAGTTTAAAAGTAATCAGATTAGTTGATTGCAAGAAAACAACCCTAATATAAACCGCCATTAGTCAAAAAAAAAAAAATTTTGAAATACACTACTATAAAAATTTTGTACAACATTTTTTATATCATTAAGTATTGATAAGTTTTGAACCTTAAAATTTTGTTGTTTTAAATTCTAAAGGATTTTATAAGCATGTTATGTAGACAATGTATCTGCCTATTTTTATTACATATGTAATAATATTTTGCTTAATTTCATTACACAATTCACGAGAAAAAGAAAGAAATGCAGTCCTTTGCATTAAAATGTCAGGAAGTTCAACATATATCTCTAATCCTGAAGAACCAAACAGTGAACCAAGAAAGTTTGCATTTGACTATAGCTATTGGTCACATGATGGTTTTGAGGAGCAGCCTAATGGGTATTTATCACCTGCAAATCCAAGTTATGCAGATCAGGTATAGATTTCATAAAATGTTTGCATTTAAAATTATTTTTATGATACCTTTTTTTATAAAATTGTGATTATGTTATTAACAAACTTTAGAAAGCTGTATTTTCTGACCTTGGAGAAGGTGTATTGTCTAATGCGTGGAAAGGTTATAATTGCTCCTTGTTTGCATATGGGCAAACCGGCTCAGGAAAATCATATTCTATGGTTGGATATGGTGTAAATTTAGGTAACAATAAATATATACACATAGTTTGTTTATTACATAATTAATTTCCTAAAATTTGTCATTAATTAATAACATAATTATTGAATTGTTTTGATTGACTATTTATCACTCATTAGTTCAATAATTAATTAATATTTTCAGGTATTGTTCCGGTTACATGTGAAAGACTTTTTGAAGATATTTCAAAAAAGAAATCAGAAGGTTCAAGTACAGAGTATCAAGTTAGTATCATTTTTAAATTACTTGATGTTTGTAAAAACAGCCTTCAATCATGTTTTCAAAATTAAAAGGTTGAAAGATTATAAGACTGGCACACTATTATAGAATTCTAATTGGCATTCTATTATATTATATCCTTTTTTTTAAACATTGTAAAAATAACCTTTTTCTTGGTTAAACCTAATTTTGTTAGATAACAAGAAAATTTCTATAGAAAACTTCTTGAGCATTTTTAATAAAAACATTATTTTATTAAGTTCACTTCACAAACATGGTAAATTATTTTCGCCAATGTTTGTATTGAAATTAATAACAATCTAATACATTTTACATACCAAATAGAAACTGGATTGTTCACTATTTACTTTAGTTCCGCTTTTTTACAATTTCGGTAAATTTTCACATCAGCAAATGTTTAACAACTTTTTTTC
The DNA here is from genome assembly GCF_038396675.1 of Hydra vulgaris. NCBI lineage: Eukaryota > Metazoa > Cnidaria > Hydrozoa > Anthoathecata > Hydridae > Hydra > Hydra vulgaris. The sequence goes on along the minus strand of NC_088930.1, from coordinate 21,814,377 downwards.
ATATAATATTGCTTATAATATTTTGTGTGTGTTTATCAGAGCTGGGCATTGCTACAAAATATTAAAAAGCGCTACTGCTATTTTCTACACCTTTGTGAACCAGAAACCGCTACCATTCCTCTGCTACCAAAAATTTTTTTATTTAATTTTTTTTTATATAAACAAATGAAAATAAATTGCTGCTCCTCTCTCTCTCAGCTTGAGTTTTTGGTATCCATATGGGATGATATAAAATTATGTTTTTTAGTATTTTACACTTTTTTATATTTAAATCTACTTAGTGTTGCTAATGTTTTATGAGTAAATTGTAGCTTTCCTTGATATCTCCAGTTTCTGCTTGGTGAGTCTCATTGGATTTGGGCACAAAATCTAGTTTTTTTGTGTTGATTATGTGAAAAGGTCTCTAATTATGCATCTACTGTATTTTTTACTGTACTATATTCATGGCAAGTTAGCTGACAATTGACAGCTTGTAACAGGGGTGCACAAAAAAATAGAAATACCGTATGAATGTAAACATTATAGAAAGTTTAGAGTGTTATATTTATATAAAACAAAAAACATAGAAAATTATGTACTTTGATTGATAGTTGTTTTAAAGCATCATATAAGAAGTTCAAACTGGTGATCTCTGGTGTTGTCAACCTCAGGGCTGCCTTGATGTTGTTTGTTATCACAGTCCTCTTATTTTGGGCATTCCATATTCCCTAGACTTTTGTAGCCACCTTTAAAAAAATGTCCTAGGATTCAAATTCCAGATTGATACTTATTAGGTATCTTTACATTTCATAGCCAGTTCATTGTCTGTGCATTGACAGTGCTTTTGTAAAATGATATCATTATTGTAACTTTTTAGAATTTCCTCCTAAAAGAAAGGGGTCAATTTGACCAGCTCAAGATCTTCTGTTTTTCCTAAGTGACTAAACCAAACTGGGTAAAGGTGCTAGCATAGTTTAAACCTTTGTTTGTATTTTAATTTTTTTAAATGTTAATTCACCTCCCCAAAGTCTAGAAGGCCACTACAGTTGAAGAGGTTACTATAATTGTGATAACAACCCTTTCTCAACACTATAACTCTGAAACAGATACCTTGACGAGCAAGGCCATTGTGCTGAAAAACAAGTTGAGCGCAGTAGTACCAGGGGCTTTGTGGAGATATAACTTTGAACTTCTTGGTTATTAGGCAAGTACTATACCACTACACCATTACCACAGTTGTTGCATCAACTTAAGGGTTAAAAAACCTATGTGAAATACCGAATTTCAATTGCAACACTTCTTAATCTTGAAAAATATATTCTGGAACTAGAAACAGTTATCAGTTAACAGTTTTTGAAGCAAATTGCTTCAACACACTCTCCTGTTTATAATAAACTCCTGATGCAAATCTGTCATGGCGTCTACTTAGAGCTTCCCAGTTTGTGCTTCTATTAACTCCTTGACACTTGACTTCCTGAAACTTTTTTTGAAAATAAAAGCAGCAACTAAAAAAACCATAAGTCAAAAAAAAAAACACAAATTAAACACAAATATTTTGAAAAACTGAAAGTGAAAAATGGTGAGAATGAACATTATTTTACATGAAGAAATTTAAATGGAAAGAACATTAAATACATTACACCATTTATAATATATCACAATGAGAAAGTTCCAGTAGTTCTATAATTGTATTTTTAAAAGTTCTTGTTCAACCCTAAATAAAGGTCACTTTAATTAGATGATAGAAATGTCTAAATTAATGCATATGTTTAGATAATATCGTTAATAAATTAAGCTAGTTGTTGACATTTTATATAAAGCACACATGCCGCTTCTTTAAACTATTTAAATTAAATATAACACATCTAAAAATATTTTGATAATACAGGAAAATAATTTCACTTTTACTTCATTTTAAGTAAATAAAGTCTTTAATTTAAACAATTTTAAATAGTATTTCTGAAATTAATTGGTAGCAGAGTAGTACTTTTTAATTTTTTTTTTTTGGTAGCAACATCAGTCAGCTACCAAATTTTCTTAGTAAAAGCACTTTCCCAATACCGCTACCATATTGAAAGTCCTCATGTAGTGGAGTTTCAGAATAGCAGACCAAGTCGGGCAACTGCCCAGCTCTGATCTGAAAGTAAGGTTTTCAGTTTTTATAATTCTAAGTTTATAAATTCTACTTTTGGCAGTGTTTTACAATTCTAAATAGAACATCTGTTAAGGAAGTTATTTTGCATAAGAAATGACTTTTAAATATTTTGGTAGTTATAGATAGTTAAATTCATTTATATTTAATTTAATAAAGAAAAAATTATTTTTTCCAGGAATGCTGTTGAACCAAGTGATAATATTATTTGTGTTTCTTGATTGTTTTTTTTTTAAGGCTATTCCTTAAATTTATGTTTGTGGTGTCCTAAAGTCTTTAGCCTATTATTCCAATTTTGCTCTTTTCCAGAGTAATGAAATATCATGCTAGTTTTAATTCAAAGGAATTTTTGTGGTCTTTTTAAGATATAAATGCTGGTGATATTGCCAGACGTTCTATTTGGTAAATCAAATTTTATTTTAAGGGTATTTGTTTGGCCTCTAAGTTAACTGATTTTTCTAAATTATGGTGTGCTTTTTTTTTACGTTTTGTTTTATTTTTTTGTTTTTGTTCATTAATTTATGCTGGTTTTTAAACATTTTGTATAGATTATTGGTTTTATCAAAACATCTTTGCTGGTTATCATTTTCAAAATATCTTTTTTTGATTTTGTTTAAATTGATTACTTATGTTTCTAAACTTAATAGATTTTACTAAATAAAGATCATTTTCAAATGCTCACTAGATTGTGTGGGTGTTAGCTCACTAGATTGTGTTGGTGTTCAGCTAAAACTGTTATTTTATTTGTTTCATTATTTAATTAGTTTTTTTTTTTTGTTAAAGAAATGTGTTTGAAAAACTGTTTATACAAATTTTTCTTTTTTTTTGCAAATTTAATATTATAACTTTTTCCTGTTGTGGTAACAGCGTCTAAAATAAATAAAAACTAAATGTTATCCATAATTAAAAATAAATTTTCCTAAAACTCACAAATTATACAAAATCTTTCGAAGAAACACTGTAAAAGTAATATTTGGTGACAAATGTTGATTGACACTGAAAAAATTTTAAAAAATTTTAAAAGCCATAATAAAAAATAAATTTTTTCAAAAAATCGAAAATAATGATTTAAAATACAATTGTATAGTAAAGCAAAATGTCCCTTCAATAAAAAGTGTAGATCCACAAATGTATGTATCATTAAGGCTAAGAACCAACCCAACAAAGTTTATACTAGATCAATGGGTTGTGAGTGGAAAATAAGATATGGTAACCACAAATCATCATTTAATGTTAATTTTTAGAAGTCCAATTACTAACAATTACTATTTTATATAAACATCTTTAAGTTAACTAATAAATCATTTGTATATATAAACGTCTTTAAGCTAACTAATAAATCATTTGCATATATAGCTTTTGTAATATAATTTGTATTATCATTTATATTTTTACATCTATTCTTTGTGTAATCAATACATATACATTATTATATAAATGAAATTTTAAACAGACTTTTCAAACAGTTTTTTAATAATTTTAATTTTTACTATCAAACCATTTAAATATTTAAAACTATTACCAAAAACTAATGAAAAATAAAAATTAAAAATAGATTATTAATAACATTAATTAACATTAACTATTTACCAATTTCTGTCCGGATCTAAACCAATCTAAAATACAAAAATAAATTGTAACTTCTACTAAGAAAATTGTGGCAAAATAAATATTTTATTAATTGTGGTAACACATGAAACTCTATTTCTATTACAACTTTATTTCTATTACAACTTTATTTCTATTACAACTTTATTTCTATTATAACTTTGTTTCTATTACAACTTTATTTCCATTACAACTTTATCTCTATTATAACTTTTAGCAATTGTAAATAGCTATTATAACTTGTAATTATTACTTGTAACTATAACTTCTAATTATTAATTGTAATTATTAATTGTAATTATTATTAGTAATTATCACTTATAATTGTTAATTGTAAGTAACTATCATAACTAAGTTTATAAGTAAGTTTGTGAGAAGTTTGTTTATCAAGTAAGGAACTTTCCCATAAAATAAGGAGTGCTTCTTTTACCTTTAATTTGTGTTTGGTTAAAGCATTATTTAAAACCAAAAAAATCACAATTAGTCAATTTTTTTATTTTAATAGATAAGTTAAAACATTTTATAAACGGGTCGTTTATCTCATTTAAGATGCTCATTTAGTCTGGTTTGTCAAAAGTCTGGTGGTTTTTCTGGCAACTTGTTTAAATGAGATTAAAGCCAATGAAAAAAAGTTTTTTTCACTTAGCTAAAAAGTGGAACTTTTAAGAAAAAATTTTGTTTTTATCAAATGTTTATTTTGTAACAATATATTTGCAATATTTGTGAACAATCCTCTCAATATTCATTTTTTTTAAATAAATATATCAAATTCCAATGAAGCATAAAGTATCTTATATTTATTAAGTTATTATTATTATTTGAAACAGATGGGTATATTATATTCTTATCAAGATACAATTTGTTTCAATGTGAATAGTTTTTTTGTCGTAATTTTGTAAAACAAAAGAGAGATACTCTTTATCAAATCCTAGCTAAGTATTATTATTTTTATATCTTTGATCAATCAAACAATGTATAAAACCAATTTTGTAGCACGAGGGAGTGATACTAAAACTGTTTGTAAAAGTCCTGCATAAATTTTTGTGATGATGTCAAAAAGTAATTAAATTTCTTAGATGAACACTGTTTTGTCTCAATGTTTTTTCTCTTCCAACACTTTGATTTATCATCTCATCAATTACAACATACAGCTAAAACCTTATCATACATCTTTCTCATCTTTTTTCTCCACATTGAAAGGACTTTTCATTTTTCTTCAACAAAAGTTTAATTAGATTAATGTAACTAATAACTTTATTGTTTCATATTGTGTTAAAATTTTATTTAAAGATATTCCGTCTAAGGGAGCCATTAATATAGTCTATTTTTAGCCATTAATATAACCTATTTTTTCTTAAAAATAAAACTTGGTAATACGCTTTTCAAAATCTCACAGAGACATTTTTTTTTTTACATACAATTAAAAGAATATATAAAAATGTATTAATGTACAATTTTGGCAATAATTTATTGATAAATTATCAAAAAATATGCTATAAAATTTGCAATAATAGCTTAACACTAAATAACAGAGAAAGGAAAATTAAGATATCAAGAAAGTTAACATTATTAACAGTGCCATGTTGCGCAATTATTAACAGTGCCATGTTGCGCATGGATGGTGTCCCTGTTTATACTTTTGGTGTGCATTGCCAAGGCCACATTTGGAGCCCTTTGTTACGGCTTAGGGTTTAAATAGTGTTCTGAGTACTATTTATGCTTAGAGTCAAGTTCTTCAACAAATTTAAAAATGAATAAAGTACGAAAATCTATAAAACACAAAAAACCATCATCATTACCAAGTTCTCTAAACTTATCATTCACTAATATTCGTGGTCTTCGAAGTAACTTTTCTTCTGTTGAGTCTTATCTTTTGCAAAGTTCACATGACCTACTTGCTCTTTGTAAGGCTAATTTGAGTTCAGCTGTCTCATCTTGCGGTCTTAGTGTTGATGGTTATCTTCCTTTAATTCGTAAAGACTCCAATAGTCACATGCTTGGCCTGGACATTTAAATTCGTAAGAATTCACCCATTTATCGTGAAACTAGGTTTGAATCCACAAACTATTTATTCATGTGCTTTCATTTAGCACCACTTCACTCTATCGCCTTTCTCTTTGTTCTATATTGCTCTCCTTCATCTCAAGATGCACTCTTTTTGATGTTATTTCTGATCATATTGACCAAGCCCTCTCTCTTTATCCATCAGCCTGTATTGTTGTTGTCAGTGACTTTAATGCTCATGACACGGAATGGCTTGGCTCTAGTGTCAGTGATTCTGCAGGCATTAAAGCCCACAAATTTTGCCTTTCTCAATCCCTAACTCAAATAGTCAACTTTCCAACTCGCTTTCCAGACAACCCGAATCATTTACCTTCTCTACTCGACTTATGTCTTCTTTCTGATCCTAGTCAGTGCTCAGTTTCTCCACAATCACCCTTAGGTGCTTCTGATCACAGTTTGATCTCTCTAAACCTAATATCTCATTCTTCTTCATCACCTGAATCCCCCTATTATCGTACCTCTTACAACTAACTTAATGCTGACTGGGACTCTTTCCGTGACTTTCTTCATGATGGCCCTTGGGTAGAAATCTTGCATCTTCCTGTCAACAAATGTGCTTCTTACATAACTTTGTGGACCCAGGCTGGCATGGAATCTTTTGTTTCTTCTTGACAATTCCAGGTCAAGCCTCACTCTCCTCCATGGTTTTCCTCACACGGTAGCTAGATGAATCAGAGCGATCTGATTCATCTAGCTACCGTCCCATTAGTCTTCTTCCTGTTATAAGCAAGGTTTTTGAATCTTTAATTAACAAACACTTAATTTCTCATCTTGACTCTAATAATTTACTTTCTGACCATCAATATGGATTTCAATCTTCTCGTTCTACAGCTGATTTGCTAACAGTAATAACCGATAGGTTTTATCGTGCATTAGATAAAGGTGGAAAGGTTAAGGCCATCGCTCTTGACATTTCAAAAGCTTTTGATAAAGTTTGGCATGCTAGTCTTCTCCATAAGCTTTCTTCTTAAGATGTATATGGCAACATCTTTAAGATTATTGAATCCTTCCTTTCCAATTGTAGTATAAAAGTTGTCCTCAATGGACGGCACTCTTATTCTTATTCTTTAACTTCAGGGGTTCCTCAAGGTTCTATCCTTGGCCCTATACTCTTTTTAATTTACATTAACGATCTTCCAGATATTCTCACATCTAAGGTGGCATTGTTTCCTGATGATACTACCATTTATTCTTGTCATGATAAGAAGCCAACACTCTTTGATTGCTTGGAGGGGGCATTTGAGCTTGAAAAGGATCTCACTTCTGCTACAGCATGGGGCTCACAGTGGCTGGTGAACTTCAATACAGATAAAACTCAATTTATTTCAGCCAATCATTTTTGCAATAATTTAGATCTTCCTATATTTATGAACGGTGATGTACTTGATGAGCCACCCACTCTTCATCTTCTAGGATTAACTCTTACTTCTGATCTTTCTTGGAAACTATATATCAAATCAGTTGCAAAGTTAGCATCTGCTAAGGTTGCATCTCTTTATCGAGCTTGACACTTTCTTACTTTGGATTCTATTCTCTACCTCTATAAATCTCAAATCCGGCCTTGTATGGAATACTGTTTCCATATCTGGGGCAGACAATGTGCAAAAACGCATTGTAAACATAGTTGGACCTGCACTTGCAGCCAACCTCTAACCATTATCACATCGTCATAATGTTGCTTCTCTTTCTCCTTTCTACAAGTACTATAATGGGCACTGCTCTAAAGAGCTAGTGTCTCTTGTGCCATCTACTAAAACTCATTCTCGTGTTACTTGTCAATCAATTAAGTGTCATTCTTTTACTGTGACTGTTCCTATGTGCTCCAAAAAGTCTTATTTGTCTAGTTTTTTTCCTCAAACATCAGCTCTTTGGAATTTGCTTCCTTCATCTTGCTTTCCTGATTCATATAAATTGCAATCCTTTAAGTTTTCTGTCAATTGTTATTTTGCTCTACAATCTTCATCTTTTCTCTTCCAGTAACTTCCAACTTTAATTAGTGGTTGCTTGCAGCCTTGTTGGAAGCAAAGATGTTTCAAAAAAAACAAAAAAACAAATAAACGTTATATTGTTAAAATATTTATTATAATTTAACATAATAATTTGTATAAAAAGCTTCAAAAGGATGTGTACTTGCATTATTATCTGGTGTAATCAAGAGAAGGTTTACAAAAATTTTATGAATATATTAGATAAAATCAGACAAAAACCATTACTACAGATGAAAACTGTTCCACCTAACTGATTGTGATCCAAAATTCAAATAAATTTACGCAAATAAACATCAAAAAACACCATGAGTATCCTATTATAAAAGAGAAAAATTTTCAAAAAGTTGTCATGGTGCGTGGTGGAATTTGAGCAAAAGGATTAACATCTCTAGTACTTTCCAAGCACGAGTTAAAATAGTTCCATTAACTATATTGAGAGAGAGTTTTAAGACCATTTATTAAAAATGATATCAAAAGACTATATCAAAAAAATGACCAAAAATACTATATATGTATATGTATATATATATATATATTATATATATATATACACGGCCTTGTTCCACAAGGTTCGTGTTTCGGAGTTATAGAGTTGAGAGAGGGTTATAACGACTATTAAGTAGCCTCCTCTTCTGTAGTGGCCTTCTCGGCCTTGAGGAGGTGAATAACAAAAAAAAAAAAAAAAAAAAAAAATATATATATTAGGGTGTGTCAAAAAAAAGTCATGTCTGAAAAAAAAAAAGAGCCCTAGCTTATCATCTGCCCAGACCATGATTTAGTACTAAGGATTTTTTTTTTTTTTTTTTTGGAAAACCGTAAGGGTCCCTCCAGGGGGTAAAAGGGGCAATTTTTATAGCGTTTTGTACCATTTTTATAACTGTTTGGAGGAAGTCTTAAAATTTATATTTTTAATTTTTTTTTTATATTTCTGTCTGTAAAGACCTATTTATTCTAAATAAAATGGGCTCTTATCTAAAAAAAAAATAGATAAAAATTTTAAATAGTTTTAAAAAACCTTAACTTTAGGGTTTTTTGGATTTTATAAAACCCATAAATATTAAAAAAAAATTATTGAAATTCATTTGAGTAGGTTTTATTTTTGATTTAGTTTTAACGCAGTACTATATTAAATTCACTTGTATTCAGCTGCAGGGTTTATTTTAAGAAATATAAAAAAGAGAGGGCGAGGATAGGGAACAAATAAATATTTTTTGGCAATAAAATAGTGAAAACCAACCAACCAATTTTTTTTTCTCTAACTAAAAAAAAAATTACAAAATAATAAAATTTCAAAAAACTTCAAAAGTAAAATTTTTTTTAAATTGAAATCCCAGTAAATTAATGATTATCTCTATTTCAGTTATCTATTAAAAACAAAGCAAAATAGATTTTAAAAATTTTTTAACAAAAAAATGTAACTAGATTTTCTCTAGAAAGAAACTAGATTTGCTAGCGGCCTTTTCGTAATCAATTTTTTTTCTACTTTTTCTGTTTTTCTTGTAATTATTTGTAAAGAGAAGGGTGTCCTGCCTTTTCTCCTCGGAATTTGCTCTGTTTATTAGGTCTTGAACTAACTTAATCGCCCTCTCAGAGCAGTCATTAACAACATCAAGTCCCGTGACTGTTGCTCTAAATTCTAGATAAAAATCATTGAATTCCCAAAACTCTGGAGGTATCTTCATCCATTGAGTTTCTGCCTTTCCATGTCTAAGCATGTCAAAAACTAGCCACGACTTGTCTGTTATTAATGGAGCTAAACTAGGAGGCTCATCTTTACTGAAGTTAAGACTTTTCAATACAGATTGGTCCATTATTTGGCGCTCCAAAGGGAAACTGTCAATTGGACATCTTTGTAAACTATACAGTTTCTTGGCCATATCACCACGTTCCCTACATTTTTCATCTGCTAGGGCGAAAACTACCAAAGTGGGATCCAGATACCAAGTATGTCTGAGAATAGAGCTCACAACAGCCTGGGAGCCATGTAGATTCCATTCCTCAAACCTTTTCATTTGCCAGTAAGCTTTCATATCCTATTAAATAATATTAATAAATATTTTGAATCATTTTATTCAATAACAAGCCCTCTAACTTCTCAATAAAATACTAAAAGACCATATACCTGTGCTGGTGCTAAAGAGCTTAGCTCTGCTTTTAGAAACCACTCTGTATAGAATAGAGAAATGAATAAAACCATACCAGTTATTTCTTCTTTTTCATTGTCAGTGAGGTTTGGGATTTCATTCATTAAAAGATATAATTTTAAATAGTATAAACCTTTTCCCATGAATCTTGAATGGTGAACTGGTCCGGGTAAATGAAATTTAAAGCTATTTGACGATAGAACCATTAAAGTAAGTTCAGCTAGCTCATGGTATTCTTTTCTAACATTTTCATCTTAAAAAGTTTTGTTATATTTTTAATTTGTTACAATTGTTTATTTTAAATATTTAGAATAAATAGAAACAAAATCAAAATTATAATAGCACCTTTTTAAAGATCTTTAAATTGATCACATTATTACAAAACTGAATAGCAGCTAATTTTTGAGTATATATCCATGTTCCAGGTGGTAATAATATTCTTTTCAGTTCCTTAGTTTCATTATCTATATCTTCCAGAAATGAGTTATGTGCCGCTCAATTACATGATGTCTACATGCAATCAGCAACAATGGGCGTTGAATTTGACGAACTAATCTCATGCAAGTACCTTGCCAAACACCTGTATTTGCTGAAGTTGTGTCAAAGCAGATACATTTAACTTTATCTTCTAATCCAAAAAACTCCATTAATTCAAAAATAGCTTGCTTTTGATTATCCCCTGAACTAGACTCTATTGGAGGAATGCCAAGTAGTTCTGTTTTCCCATCAATTCTTACCAAAACTGCAATTCTATCTTTTCTTAATTGCTTTCCGGCCGTCAATTCATTGACTATTTTTCTATCAAAGTGTATGGTCATTAGTGAGTCTGATGAAACTACAGCGTTTTTTATATATTGCCTTATTTCTTTTGCTCCGGCAGATATTATGTTCTCTGCAGCTCTGTAAGATGTGGATTTAGAACACTTGAAGTTTGCTACAGAACCACCAGCCATGACAATAACACTACTAATCAAAGCTGTATGTTGGTGGGGTGTTATACCCTCCCCAACTGCTGTATGAGCGGTAGATTCAAGTATATTTTTAGGAAGAAGAACAGAATTTTGAATATTAGGAATCTCGTTACAATCAAAGTTGATATCTGTTTCCTGGCCTAAATTGTCGCTAGTGTCACTAGAAGAACTTAGATAATCTAAATCATTTGTATCTAACACTACTGATAGCTCTTTTTCTAAATTTGATTTGCTTCTTTTATTTCTTTCAACAGAATACTCATATCTTTTATCTCTACCTCCAAGAAATCCTTTCCTTTCCCCAAGCTGGTCTTTTAAAAAAGCAATATCTTCTTCCTTGTCTTTCACTCTTCTCATTTTATCTTTTAGTATTTCTTCAAACATAACATGAGGGTGTTCTCCAATCCAAAATACTTTATTCATTTGTTCTTCAAATAAATGTCTCTTTTTTACATCAGCAGGATTTGCTCTGTTTCTTTTATCTTTTAATTTCACCCACTCCTTTAACAATTTCTCAACTTTAATCCTTTAAAAAACAATATTTACTTGTATAAAGGTTTATAGAATAAACTGATTAGAACTCAATGATAAAAATTACCTAAGCTTTTGTATTGTAAGCACTTTAAATCCACCATGTATCCAAGGATCCATCAGTTTAGATAGTATGCAGCAGTCAGACTGATTAACTGGGCAGTTAGGTATAAAAGAAGAACTTTTGGACAACCTACTAAGGACAACCTAGGTTAGGTTAGGACAACCTAGGTTAGGACAACCTAGGTTAGGACAACCTAGGTTAGGACAACCTAGGTTAGGACAACCTAGGTTAGGACAACCTAGGTTAGGACAATCTAGGTTAGGACAACCTACTAAGCATTTCACTTTTGTTTCACATTTTGATTTTCGTAGAAAGAGATAATATTGAATTAACTCTTTAGCAGTTGCGAATCTCTTTGCTGGAAGTTTGGAGATTAAATTTTTAACTAAAAATATTTCATCCAATCTATTACTTCTAGCTTTTTTTTTTGGTGGCATTTTATTAATTTTTTTATTATTTAATCTAAAAAACAAAATTTTATATAAAATATATTTCAATAAAACATATTATTTACTGAAAAGATTTAGAACTTTATTTAAAAAAGCCTAAATAAGTGCTGCGTAAAAATATTTGTTTTTGTTAAATATTTATGGATTTTGGGGTTTTGTAAAACTATTTAAAATTTTTATCTATTTTTTTTTTAGATAAGAGCCCATTTTATTTAGAATAAATAGGTCTTTACAGACAGAAATATAAAAAAAAAAATTAAAAATATAAATTTTAAGACTTCCTCCAAACAGTTATAAAAATGGTACAAAACGCTATAAAAATTGCCCCTTTTACCCCCTGGTGGGACCCTTACGGTTTTCCAAAAAAAAAAAAAAAAAAATCCTTAGTACTAAATCATGGTCTGGGCAGATGATAAGCTAGGGTTCTTTTTTTTTTTCAGACATGACTTTTTTTTGACACACCCTAATATATATATATATATAAATATATATATATATGTATATATATATATATATATATATATATATATATATATATATATATATATATATATATATATATATATATATATATATATATATATATATATATATATATATACATATTTAAACAACTTTAAAAAGTATTCTACACAATAGAGTGCTCAATGTTCTTAAAAGAACAGAGCAATTATATTAGTAGTAGAAAATCACTTAACAAAATTTTTTTCCATTTAACACTGTGTTTCATCAACAAAGATTCATCAGATATATATATATTCAATATATTATATATATATACAGTATATATTATATATATATATATATGTATATATATATATATATGTATATATATATATATATATATATATATATATATATATACACTGGCGAGCAAAAAAAAGTGAACAGCGACTGCCTACGCATAAAATGAAAGAGCTCTGGACAACTCATACAAGCTTGTTTATTTTTGTTCGTACTATCAAAGAATTTACATTTATCTTTCAAAGAAAACATAAACTTCTAAACATTAGATATGAATACAGTGAACGTTGTCAGCAAAATCTGTAGTTGATATTAGAGCGTGGGTGAAATAGGACGTATTATCGCTATATTATTATTATAAAATTAAAAGGAAAAAAATGTCTCCAAATAAAAGGTAATTTTTATTTATTTTTATTTTGGTTATTATTTATGCCTCTAACTTATTTAAAATAAAAAATCCCCTTTAATTTTGATGTTATTGGATTCTTATGAAGAAAAAAAATATTCATTTAGAATACATAGTTTGTCATTAAATAAATATTTTCTTCATATATTACTCTAAAAATATTATCATTTTTCTTTCACAGAGGACCTTATTTAACAATGGAACAAAAAGGAATCATTGTTGGAATGAGTGCGTCCGGTAAATTGATACGCCAAATTATTCAAATTATGAAAGCTCAAGGTGTAAACATTAGTGTTGGTGGAGTTCACAAGATACTTTCACGTCAGAAAAACAATAAAACAGCAGCTAGAAAAAAAGGTTCTGGCAGACCTAGAAAAATGACGGAAAGAGATTGTCACAAGTTAAAATTGAATGTTTTAAAAAATCGAAAAACCACTATGACGCATATCGCAGAAACTTTTACGTGTTCTGATGATAAAAAGGTTAGCCGATGGACAATTTCGAGGCGTCTTAAAGATCAGGGGTTCAAAATACACCCGTGTAAAAAAGTACCTCTTCTTACAGCACGCCTTATAAAGGCAAGGTTAGCTTGGGTAAAATATAATAAAAACATAGACTGGACAAAAATATTATGGTCAGATGAATCACGATTTTGTTTGCATTCAGATTGTCCACAGATGTGCATTAGACGTAAGAACGAACAATTAAATCCAGATTGTATTCACCAAACGGTAAAGGGTAATCTTGGAATTATGGTTTGGGGTTGTTTTTCTGCCAAAGGTGTGGGCAGATTGCATAGAGTCGAAGATGGGTTACAAATAAATTCCAAAGAATACATTAGTATTCTACAAAAATCTTTGCTGCCCACACTGGAAGGATTAGAAGAGGATGAAGTTAAATTTTTGCATCATGGATGATGTACTAAAATATACAATTATATATAAAAACATTATTGAACATAATAACAAAAATTATCAATAAAAATGCTGCGATATATCAAAATTGGTGCAACAAAAATAAACATCTAAACTAGCATATAAAATAATTCCCAAGCACCATATCTTGTTGAAACTGCCACCAATCATTTCGATCAATTAGTATGTCTACTGATGGAACCGTGCAGTTCTCTAGCATCTCTGTTCAGGTGTGTTGGTTGATTCACCCAGTATAAATGTTACACACAACTGCTCAGTTTAAATTAAAGCAGCCCTATGTACCCACTTTTTTTACTGTATTTGATCAAAGACATTTTTCATAATTTTTTTTGAATCTGTTGGTAAGTTCATGATTATTTAAGCTTAGATTGGCTCTTACTTAATGAAGTATAAAACTGTTTTAGCCTCCTGTTATTTTTTGTATTCCTTTGTTAAAACTAAATTAATAAAAAAAGTAATATAAGGTGAACTTGAAAAGTAACATAAGGTGAACTTGTTATTGGCATGCTAATTGTAGAGAAATAGATTTACTGCAAAAAAAAAATTAAATCTTTAAAAGCAAATGTGGTTAGTTTTTTATGATGTTTTCGGAAGCAAAAAATGAACTAAATTATTTATTGTGCCTAATTTTATTTATGTTTTATGTAGCTATAAATTCAGTATTTATTTATTTGTTCTATATTTAAGGTGAAATTGAGCATGATGGAAATTTATAATGAACAGGTATGTTTTTTAATATTATACTTATATGTATTTTTAAATGGATATAACTTTATGTATGTATGTATGTAAGTATGTATGTATGTATGTATGTATGTATGTATGCATGTATGTATGTATGTATGTATGTATGTATGTATGTATGTATGTATGTATGTATGTATGTATGTATGTATGTATGTATGTATGTATGTATGTATGTATGTATGTATGTATGTATGTATGTATGTATGTAAGTATGTATGTATGTATGTATGTATGTATGTATGTATGTATGTATGTATGTATGTAAGTATGTATGTATGTATGTATGTATATATGTATGTATGTATATATGTATGTATGTATGTATGTATGTATGTATGTATGTATGTAAGTATGTATGTATGTATGCATGCATGCATGTATGCATGCATGCATGTATGCATGCATGCATGTATGCATGTATGTATTTATGTATGTATGTATGTATGTATGTATGTATGTATGTATGTATGTATGTATGTATGTATCTATGTATGTATGTATGTATGTATGTATGTATGTAGTATGTATATATGTATGTATGTATGTATGTATGTATGTATGTATGTATGTATGTATGTATGTATGTATGTATGTATGTATGTATGTAAGTATGTATGTATGTATGTATGTATGTATGTATGTATGTATGTATGTATGTATGTATGTATGTATGTATGTATGTATGTAAACATGTTATATCAGTGTTATATATATTGATATTATAACATCTATTAGTTAAGTTTATGAATTGGGGTTATAGGAAATAGTGTTCTAAAATTTTTATTTTTATTTTATTATTGAAAAAAAATTAAAATAAATAAAATTTAGAATTTTATTTATTTTAATTATAATCGACTTTACTTTTTTTAGAAACCAACTGAGAAATTCTACAAATAAGTATATATAAAACTGAAAAAGGAATTCTATCATAATTTTATAATATTTATGTGATTTTGTTCCCTTTGTTTGTTGTATTGCATATAATAAACAAAGATTTTTTTGTGAGTTATTGAGATTAACCAAAAGGAAAAAAAATTCCTTTATTTGAAAATATATTCTCAAAATTACCATTATAACAATCTATAAAAAAAGCCAATTGAAATTATAGTTAAGTGATGTTTATGCGCTTTTTTATTTTTGCGATGGAGGTTCACAAGATTACTGAGTTTAGACTAAAATCATATATATAGCAATCAAGAGGAAGATAACACCATATTAATTTATTATATATTCAGTAATCGAGAGGAAGATGACACCATAATAATTTATCATATATCCAGCAATCAAGAGGAAGATGACACCATATTAATTTTACAAGATTTGATGCAATTCAAGATGATCTCAAAAATAGAACTCAGATCTCCTATAGAAGACATTCAAAACATAGTAAACACAAAACATTATCATAAGTGTTATTGTTATTATAAATGCATAAAAGAATTGTTTAAAGATTTCTTAAAATCACAAGTATGTATTTGTTGCTTAAAAGATATAATTAACTTGAGCACTGTACACAAAAATTGATAATATTGTATTTCAAGATTTTTTTGTGTGAATGTGAACTTCTTAGTTAAATACAAATTTCATGGTGCTCTGTAATAATGTTGGGGGCACCTTAAAGCAAAAATAAAAATAAGAAAGATAAAAACTTATTCCTAAGTAATGTGGTCAGTATGTGTACATTTAAATATATTTGAATTGGTGATTTGTTTATTGTAACATTAAAAATAACAATTAATAAACATTTATTCTATGAAATATTATTTCTTAAACATTTATAATAATGTTTTATAGTTATAGCATTTGTCAAGAAAATAATTTAACTAAATTGTCTTTTAAAATAATCTGATTACATTTTTGCAAGTTTTCCTATGTAATCATTTCTTTGTATATTTAGCAACATATAAGCAATATTGGATATATTTATGGCTTTAGGTTTATGACCTTTAATATAAAATAACAGTCTAAAAGCTAGTTGAAAACTATATTTAATATGAAAACTTAAGTTTTAAGTTTCCATATAAACTTTAGTTTGATTCAAGTAGTCATTTCCTTTAAAATTAACTTCCATACACAATTCTTAAAGTATTTCTATTTAAATAAATTCTGACCATTACTCAATATATGTACTGAAGCCCACTGTTGTCAACTTTATTTCAGTTGGATACCATCATTATATCAGTATTTCATGTAGACTTAAGTTTGCAGTATCTGACCATAAAAAATTATAATATTTAATTTATTTTTAATAAAATTTTAGGTTCGGGATTTACTTAATGCCTCAACTTTGACCATTAAGGGTGGAATGAAAGTTAGACAGGATCCAAAACAAGGTTTTTATGGTAAGAAAGTGTATAGTGTTTTATTTTTATGGTAAGAATGTGGATAGTGTTTTATTTTTATGGCAAGAATTTGTATAGGGCTTTTATGTTTACATAATAAAATAAAATTTATTTTTCTTAAATAAAAAAATTGACTTCTTAAAACTTTTGAAATAACATATTTCATAATTTTCATTGCATCGGTTAACTGTTTATTTATTTTCTGCACTCTGTTTAAGTTCTTTTTTTTAAAACATTCTGTTTTGTTTTTTTAGTTGTTTTCTTATGTGTATATATATATATATATATATATATATATATATATATATATATATATATATATATATATATATATATATATATATATATATATATATATATATATATACATACATACATACATACAGTATGCAAAAAAAATAATCATTCACTTAAAAAAAATCATAGTTTTAAAGATTGCATCAAAAAATTGAGTTGCCTATTTAAATATTTAAAAACTTTTTTAGATATCTTATCAAGTATATAAGTATTGTTTTAAGAATTTATTTTTATATTGGTGAATTTATTGCTTTTCAAACCTATCGATTTTTACACAATTGATCAAATGATGCATAAAACTGACTTTAAAAAAATAATTGTACATTTTTTAAAAAATGTCAAAATGATCAAACTCCATGGAAGTTAGTATCGAATGGGGCCTCTTTTGGTCTTGATTGCCTCAGTTAGACGATTTGGCATTGAGTTGACCAAATTTGGGGTCTCTCTGTTGTTATATTATCCCATATGCTTGTTATAGCTTCTTTTAAGTCTTCTTTGTGTCGAAATGCTCAGTCGCCAATTTTTCTGTCCAAAATATATCACAAATTTTCTATTTGATTCAAGTCCGCACTTTTAGATGGCCATTCCAAAACATTGATTTGTTATTTGTGTCAAAGTATACCTTTGTTTTCTTATCAGTATGTTTTGGATCGTTATGCTGCTGGAGTATGAAATCATTTTTTATTCTCAATTTTTAAGTACACAGTTGCAAGTTGGCTTTGAAAATTTCACAATACATTGAAGCATTAATTTTGTCATCAATTAATTTTGTCATCAATAATATTTTTTTTGCCACACTTTCTGGACTCCATCTGATGAGACAAGGTTGTATTTTGACCCATCTGACCACAAATTTTTTTTCCAATATGATATTAGCATTTTTTTGGTACTTCTTTGCAATTTCCAATCGATGTTTCATTTGTTTAAAAGTTAAAAAAGGTTTATTTCAAACCTCTATCCTTCTTCTCTAATACGATTTCTGACTGTTTGAGGAATCACTGTGATGTTGTGGTCTTCTTGAATTTTTAAAGCTAATGTAGTTGCTGAAACAAATTTATTTTTCTTTATGTTAATGATGATATTTCAATCAGTTGCACTGGTGGTCTTGCGTTTTTTTCCTCTACCAGCCACACTAGCAAAGGCTCCAATCAGATTATGCTACTTAACAATTGAGAAAATGAAGGTATACTTTGACACAAATAACGTCAATATTTTTGAATGGCTATCTCAAAGTCTGGACTTTTAAATTTAAATATTTAATCAAATTTTAATAGATAAGTGCTCTAAAGTGTAAAAATTATATTCTAAAAATATTTTAATGGTTCTAATTCCTTTTTTTTTGTTGGTAATTTTATTTCTTGCATGAGCTTTTTTACTGCTTGTTGCTTTGTTTGCAGCTTTATTCATTATTTACCCTTTATTTAGAGTAAGTTCAAAATAAAGTAATCTAATAAATAAAGGTAAAATCTTTTTAGGCACGCTAGGTATCAGCATATCAAATAAACCTGACATTTAGTAAATGGTTAGAAGCAAATCTGACATTTAGCAATGTTTAGAAGCAGACCAAAACAGCACATAAGATGTTTTTTCTGTTTTTACATAATAGAAAACCCTTGCCATGTATATAACTTTTTATCTAATTTGTTTATGTGTGAAGCCTATAGAAAACTTATTGTACGCTAGTGATGTATTGATTGCACATTTTTGGATGATGCCCATACCAATACCGGTGGACAAAAAAAATCACCGATGCTGATACTAATTAATTAACCAGTTAAAAGAATAATTAATAATTATTCTTTATTATAATATAATTATTATAATATAAAACTAAATATAAAAATTACAGGTCAGGATCAAGATTATGATCATCCAGCCACTGGTAACATGTAATCAAGTATAATCTGGAAGATGTCTTGCTGCCTTTTAACTCTGGCTTAAGATATTCCCTACCTTGGGGTTCTTGGTTGAGTTTAGGTTAGAGAGAGTGTCTTGATAAAAATACTTGTCTTGAGCATATAATAACATCTGGCTACTGCCTTGTAGAAAACTTTTTGTGCAAAAATGTAAGGGTTAAGCAGAAAATTTTTGTAGGCCAGCTTTGCACTCCTTTTTCATCAATAGGCTGGCATAACTCTAAGCCTGCTTTATATTGTTTCCTGTCTTGGATAATGAACACTGGATCTTCTTCACTCCTGTGTTGTTTCACATCTATAATAATGATCTTTCCAATAATCTTATCTCTGAAGACTATTTGCTACATAAAAACAACCATATATTTTGATCAAAAAAGTTAATTTTTAATTGCTTAGAAAAAGTAGCCAATCTTGAATATGATTTCTCTTCAAAGACAGCATGGTGCTCCCATTTTTTTCTTTATTCTATTCTATAGCTCTATAAATCTCATCCTTGTATGGAATTCTGTTGTCATATTTGGGATAGTTCTTCTAATTATGCTCATTCTCCTTGAGGCATATTCCAAAAACACTATGTTTTTGGAATATGTATTGAATATGAATGTAGTTGGACCTGCTCTAGCTGCCAAGCTTGTGCTTCTATCCCGGGTGTCATATGGTTGCACTTTTTCTATTTTTTACAACTACTATCATGGTCAAGTGATGTACCGATTATGCAAAAAAAAAACCATTAATGATACCAATTGTGCAAAAAGTGGTAGATAAAGCCAATAGTGATGCCAATTAATCAGTACAATACTATTATGCACACAAGTCATGAGTTACATTCTGTAAAAACATTTTACCATATTTGACAATGTGATCACAGAAAATGTTTCAATATGATTTGTTATGAATATATACTTCTTTATTTCTATTAGTAAAAGTAATTTTACATTTCAGCCTAATATATTTATTATAACATCCATTTATTGAATAAGATATGTAAAATCAAAGCCTTTTAATCTAATCAGAATAATATTAAGTTGCTATGAATTACCTTAAAGATATTTCTTAGCTTGGGTTCTATGTCAGGAGGATTAAGTACTATTGTCAGGACCTAGAAATAGACATAGATAGCAAGTAACTTTTTAAAATAGTGATCAAAGTTTTATATTTCAACTTGTTTCTCCATGCAGCAACCTTACTTGTCAAGGTTTGTGTTTTAGAGTTATAGAGTTTAGAGAGGGTTGTAACCACAATTAAAGTAGCTTCCTCGACTGTCATGGTGTTTTCAGCCTTGTTTAGGTGAATTTATATTAAAATATATATAGAATTTTGAATTTAGAACTAAATTTAACAAAAAATAGGTCAAGGAGGAGAAGGAGGTGAGGGAGGGGGAAATATAAGAAGATGTCCACAGGTCTTCGGCTGAATCTTTACAATTAAAATACAAAGATGATTTAATTTGAAAAATTATAAATATTTTGTTTTTTAAATATAATGATACTATAAATATTATTTAGTTGATGGTTTGACTATGGTTCCGGTTGCAAGTTACAATGATATAAATTCGAAAATTGAGCAAGGAACAAAACAACGTACAGTTGCTGCAACCCAAATGAATGCAACAAGCAGGTGGCTACAATTTGTATTTAGAATATAAATTATTTTTGTAATTTTTGTTTAAATTTGTGGTTATATTTTTGAAGAGTTGTCCTCTGATGAAAAAACCCAAAGTTAAATGAGAAGTGTGGATCAGTGTTATAATTCATTTTGATTAAGAACATAAGGCATACATCATGAAAACGTTGTTAAAAAATAATTTGGAATAGACTCACTTTATTTGCATTCTATAAGACTTGAGAGTGGTGAATTAAGATAATTTTGTTTTAGTACTAAAATATTTAACTAAAACACTTATTAAAAGTTATTTACAACTTGTGAATCTTATTTTAAACCTCTGGCTCCAATGCATCTCCATTACACCTCCACTATGTTTCTAATAAATGTTTATATGTATATATATGAAGACCACACGGGTAAAACCACAGATGTCCACTTTTTGAAAATTTTAAGTTTTATATATTTTTATGATATTTTAGTACTAAGCTATTTTAGTTTGAAAATTCATAACAAAAAATATGTTTTAAGGTTCTACGGTCATTTAAAAAAAAGGGCAACTTTGAAACAACCACTGATGTCCAATGTTTACCGCGTAAAAAACACAGTTGTCCAAGTTATTTATAACTAAACCAATAATAATAAAAGCGTAAGTCACATGACTAACTTTTATCCTTAAGAAAATTACGTCGGATAAAGTAAACAACATTACGTTCACAGAAAAACATTTAAAAAAAAACTATATATATATGTTTATATATATATATATATATGTTTATATATATTTATATATATATATATGTTTATATATATATATATATATATATATATATGTTTATATATATATATATATATGTTTATATATATATATATATGTTTATATATATATATATATATGTTTATATATATATATATATATGTTTATATATATATATATATATGTTTATATATATATATATATATATATATATATGTTTATATATATATATATATATATATATATATATAAACATATATATATATATATATAAACATATATATATATATATATATATATATATAAACATATATATATATATATATAAATATATATAAACATATATATATATATATATATATATATATATATATATATATATATATATATATATATAAATATATATATATATATATATATAAATATATATATACAGTAGTGGCCAAAAAATTAAGGCAGGCTACGTTTTTTAAACTTTTTTAACTTATTTTTTATTTATGGCATTATTACCTTGGATACAAATAACTTTTTTATTATATTTTAATTTTTGAAGATATTTTGATTTATTTTACACTGTCAGGTTGCCATAGTTGTGATATTATGGGTAAAAAGCGTGATATTTATAACTTTGTTAAAGGTAAAATAAATGCACTATTTTCGGAGGGCTATTCTCAAAGTAGTATATCAAAACAATTAAAAATATCAAGATGTCTCGTGCAAAATGCTTTACGTGTGTTCAAGACTATTCAAATTGCAAAAATTATGGTAGAAAATGTGTGAGTACATCACGAGAAGACCATTTTTTAAAGAATGTTGTTAATAGTGAGCCCCACACAACATCTGCAAGTTTATCACAACTTGCTATTGAAAGGGGACTTACTATTAGTTCGAGAACAATTAGAAGAAGGTTGTGTTATGACTTTGGTCTAGTTGCAAGAAGACCAGCTAAAAAATCTTTATTAACTCCATCTCAATTTCAAGCTAGGATTAAATTTTGTAAGAGTTTAAAAGACAAGACACCGGAATGGTGGGAACGCGTAATAATTACAGACAAAAGTACGTTTCAATAGATTAGAAGCACGGACTATAATTATGTTAGAAGACCTGTGGGAGAACGCCTGAATCCAAAGTATACCATAAAAACAGTAAAACATCCTCCTTTAGTCATGGTATGGGGAGCAATCACAGCGCAAGACCGATGCGGGTCGCACATCTTTAAAAAAGGTGAAAAGGTAAATGCACAAAAGTATCTAAGTGTATCGAAAGATAAAGTGAAACTGCATACGGAAATTACTAAAACCAGCATTTTCCAGCAAGATTCAGCACCTTGTCATACAGCTAAAACAGTTAAGAAGTGGTTTACTGATGATAAAAGTTAAATTAATATCTAATTGGCCCTCAAGTTTACCCGATTTTAATGTTATCGAGAACTGCTGGAATATAAGGAAGCAGAAAGTTGCAGCACATCAGCCAAAATCTGAAGAACATCTTCAAAAAGTTAAAGAAGTGTGGACTAATGAAATCACTCGAGAGTTTTGTAAAACATTAGTACATAGAATCCCAAGAAGAATACAAGCTGTGCTTGATAATAAGGGACATCCGACAAAGTATTGAATTATAACATTCAAGTCATTTAAACTGTACTATTGCTATAATTTGGTACTATAACTATCATTTTATTGAATATTAACAACTTTGATAATTTTTATCTATTTTTTTTTTCATTTTTTTAACATTTTCTATATATATATATATATATATATATATATATATATATATATATATATATATATATATATATATATATATATATATATATATATATATATATATATATATATATAAATATATACTTTTTTTTTATAATGACAAAAATTTTCTCTTGAATTATTTCAATTTTTGTTTTTATTCATAAAGTGTACCTTTTCTATCCTAACAAAGTAAAAAATCGACTCAATATACTGATTTTGACTATTGGAAACAGATGGTAGATGGTCTGATGATGCATGCTCTATGCAGCATGATTTTAAATTATTAATTATCTCAAATATAAAAGATATCAAACTTATTTGCAATTTATGTGCTAGGCAAAGTATAAAATGAAAATTTTTAGATCGATTTTATTGTCTAGTTCATAAAACTGAAAAACTTGACAGCATTACTATTTCACTTCTAATTAGAACTCTGTTACATTCTGTATAGGCATGACACCTACAGAATGTGATAGAAACATGGCCATTGCAAATCAAAAGTGTCTGTCAGAAACACTATACGATCTCACAAAAAACTATAATAATTCAATATTATATATAAACATGATACAAGAAAAATTTCTGAAATTTGCAGAGTTTCAAAGCCAAACTTCTTGGTTGTTTGTTCATTTAAGACATGTTCACTTAAAGAAATTAAAAGATTAAAGGCTAGTTAAAATTGAATTATATGGAAAATTGGAAATATTTAATTTTATGTGTGTTATGATCCTTATGTTTAGATCAAAGATCAAAGTGCCTGATAAACTGAAACAAGTATACATAGCTCTGTTGTCTCTTTTTTGTTAAAAATTTCATAACTCATTAAACATTTTCCAACTGGGCAAAATAAGACATTTGATATTCTTTTTTCTTATTTTTGAAAAATTTATTTTATTTTTCTTTGAAATTAAAAAAACACATTTTTATTAACGGTGTGTTCACAATTGGTTTTTGTATGGCTTATACAAACTTGATACAATGTGATGGTACAAAGACATCATGAAATCATTTATGATAAATAGATGAGGTTGGGGAAGAGAAAAAGGTTGCAATGATATTTTGTATAAAGTTAAAAGAAAAGCTTTCATATATTTTTTTATTTGAATTTTTTTAATGTAAATAGGGGGGGGGGGAGGCAGCTTTATTACCCCATCACACACTTAGTACGTTGTGGTTGTATATTACAATGTGTTACCATCAACCTTTAAAAAAATAAGTGCTCTAAAAGGTTACAAGCTAACGTGGTTTATGAGTTGATGAATTTACAACGGTAAAACCACAGATGTCCAAAATGAGTGTCTTGTTTTCAAAAGAACACTGTGAATAAATAATTTTTGTATTCAGCACAAAAATTGCATTTATATATTGTGTTAGGACTAAATAGTCATAAAAATATATTTTAAATTAAATATATTATTAATAAGCAGATATCTAATGTCACTAAACACTAAATTTTATTTTTCTCAAAATGAGAAAAATGTGACATTTGTCGTTTTACCCGTGTGGTCTTCATATATATATATATATATATATATATATATATATATATATATATATATATATATATATATATATATATATATATATATATATATATATATATATATATATATATATTTATATATATATTTATATATATATTTATATATATATTTATATATATATATATATATATATACACACACACACACACACACACACACACACACACACACACACACACACACACACACACACACATACATTGTGATTACAACATCCATCTCTTTTTTATTTAATTTCAAGGAACTTTTTTTAACTCAAGCATGATTTAGCCTCAGAGCATCATTGTAGATTTTCTGTGCATATATAGTTAAGATAAATGAAACACAATATTATTAATGCAGAATCAAAATTATACAATTTATGCCGTTAAGCTAATGTTTTATTTATCCAAATATGCATATATGCATTAAATATGTGACCAGAAAAATGTGCTTTAAAAAAAAAAACTATTTAGCATGTTTTAATTAATAAAAAATAAAACCTGCTCACTGACAATTTGAAAGCCTTTTTTTTTACACTTTTTTTAATCTCTTGTATACACATAACTACGGATAGAGATTACGGTGTATATGCCACAAGGAATTGTAGGTAGCATAGGTTATTTATTAACTAATTAATTGTTTTTACTATAATGATATTTATTTTTTTTAGTCGTGCACACACTATAGTTGCCATCAATTTTTCACAAAAAGGAAAAAATGAGCAAAGTGGACAAAATACTACCAAAACATCAGTCATTAATTTGGTGGATTTAGCTGGAAGGTAACTATTAGAAAATGCTGTTTTATTCATTTTTAAATCAAATATATATATATATATATATATATATATATATATATATATATATATATATATATATATATATATATATATATATATACATACACACACAAAATCATAATGCTAATGGCAACTGCAACTTCTAAGCAGAAAATATTTGTAATGTGCATCTATAAGCGCAAAGTAAATCCCAAATTATGTTTTGAAGTTCTCAATGGAACATTTAGCATTGTGTTGGAAATGTGCATTTTTTTCCTCAATATTTTAGTTGTTTTAACAGTGGTGTATTTCATAGTTTATATTTCAAATCAGAATCAATAAATATATCATATATTTATTAATAAAAATCAAGCTAAATTGTAAAAAGTTTTTTAAAAATAATTTAGCAAACGTTTTGGGATAAGTAACAAATTATATATGCACAACAAAGTGGTGGAGAGAATAATCTAGTAACATAATTATGTTACTAGAGTATTCTAAAATGTTTATATCATTAGTGATGTACTGATAGCACATTTTTGGCCAATGCCGATGGATGGGAAAAGGCCAATACCAATGCCAATATCGATGAATAAATTAATTATTAAAATTTTGAAAATATAAAAACATACAAATTCATATTGTGTAAACTTTTTCATGGAATCAGTACTGATAAACAAATACTTGTACCCAAATCATAGCCAAACCATTATTTTATAAGATATTAGAAAAACACAGTTAAAAAAATATACATTTTTTAGTTTTTTTTATTATGAAAAGAAAACTTTCAAAAAATAAATACAATTTTAGAGGAACGCTTTTTATTGCAATTTTAAAAAGAAAATGGTACTAAGATAAGCATTATACTTAAAATTCTTTATTATTTTATTTGTAATTTAGATATCTAATCAATAATCATATAGAAGAATTATAGAAGGCTATACTGGAACACATATACATAACAATGCTTAAATAGATCACTTTTAAGTATAACAATAGAACAACACAAAATAAAAATATTCTAAAATTAACATTATGGCAGAGTTGTTAGTCCTTAGCCTTTTATATATATATCTATATAAGTATATTTTCTTATCGACTTTGTTGAATTCTGCACATAACCTTGGTCTATTTTTACAACGTGCGGTTTTATTGTCACAGTACTTGCTACCTACAGTTTTGTTAATCATTGGCCTTAATGTAAGGCAAAAATTTAAATCTTTGGTCTTGAAAATGTTTGCCTTGGTCATGTCCTTGGCCTTGTAACTTTTGACCTTGGTCTTGTATTGGCCTTGTAACATGTGGCCTTGGCCTTCCTACTTTTGGCTTTGTTAACAATTCTGCATTATGGTAATAAAAGTACATTCAGCTTTTAAGTTAAAGCTTATAAACATCATCTTAAGAATAAACAAGTTTGCCTGTAAACAAAGTCAAAATAAACAATTTCTCACAATAAAGAAGCTGATTTTGAAAATATTATTAAATGACTCACAAAAGTTCTAAGTAATGCATAAAGTTTAGTTTATTTATTATTTAATTATTATCATTATGCAGGATAAAAATATTAAATTGCCATTGGTTGGAAAATCGGTAAATTAATAAAAAACGGCTGATACCAATTGCACAAAAAATGGCTTATTAAGCCGATGCTGATGCCAATTAATCGGTACATCACTGATATATATACATACATATATGGGTATATACATATATATATATATATATATATATATATATATATATATATATATATATATATATATATATAGAGAGAGAGAGAGAGAGAGAGAGAGAGAGAGAGAGAGAGAGAGAGAGAGAGAGAGAGAGAGAAAGAAAGAAAGAAAGAGAGTAAAAAAAACTAAATAATTATAACACTCGATTTATTTAAAACATTACTCAGAGTTTCACGCAAATAGCGATCATCAGATGTGACAAATCTCAAAAAAACAACAACAAAAACATATATATATTAAAAATACAGTGGAGTGTCTTCTTTGATGACATTAAAGTTATTCATCATATATTTGTTTTCATGGCGACACTTAGACGCAAGTTCATTTCGCTTATTTAGTAAAGGCAATGGGGATGAAATTATATGATATTTTTCCATCAAGCATAATTTACATGACTTACCACCAGGTTTAAACGGTTCAGCCTGGTCTAAAATTTTCCACGAAAGGACAGGATTTAAACCTTTCTTTTTAACACTCCACACAAATTTAGAAAGTTCAGTAGAGTTTGACCCACTTTCATAACAAAAGGAATTATTGTGCTTGTAAAGGCGATCTTTAAAAGTTTTTCTGTAAGCCCAATATAATATCTACCTTCATCTTGCAGGTTTGTCTTAACATTACATAAATAGATGACATTTTTAATTAAACATTTTGTGTGTATATGTATATATATATATACATGTATAATATTAATATTATTATGCAGAATTATACAAAGCCCTTTTAGACCATATACATAATTTAAACAAAAAATCACCCAAGAAAATTTCCAAAAATATTTGAATTTCCAAAAATATTTGTGCTCAACTTGTTTCTCCGCGCAGCGGCCTTGTTCCTCAAGGTTCGTGTTTCGGAGTTATAGAGTTGAGAGAGGGTTATAACCACTATTAAGTAGCCTCCTCATCTGTAGTGGCCTTCTCAACCTTGAGGAGGTGAATAACAAAAAAAAAAAAAAAAACTTAAAAAATCATAACTTTTATTGTCCTTGTTGCAGTTAGCATTTTGAATATCTTGTAAAGTGACATATAGGACATGGCGAGTTAGAACATTACGGGAGGCAGCCAGATAAATTTTCTGGCTGTAACATAATTCACAAAATTGTTTGTATTGTAAATAAAATAATAGATGATAAAACTTTTAAATTTTATTAATTTAAGTTTCATTTTTCAATTTTAATTTTTTAAACATCTAAAAATTCATATGATTAAATTATATAACCTTGTTAATATTTTATATATTTTTTAAATTTAATATCTTTTGCTCTACCAAATTTATAACTTGAATGATTTAATAAAAAATAATATTTGATTGAAAGTTGTATCCAAGGTTGTATACAGGCCCGCACAGAGACTTTGTAATGCTCAGAGTCAATTTTTGTTTGGTGTCCCAATTTTTGGATTCCTGGATATATTGAATTAAGCCTGAATTTCACTGTTTATTGTCCATATGTCTACTATCACATTACAATTTAATGAAAACAGTAATTATTTTTGTATTAACTATTGCTGCACATAAACACTCTTTATTTGAAATTGGTTATATATGATAAAACGAAAATACAAGTACGATTTAAAATGAATGGAATTAAATATTTCATCAATAAAATATTAATTATGAAGACTAGTCAGATCACACTAATTTCACTTTGAGGGCTTTCTTCTTTGTGAAACTAGAGATGACATTTTCATACAATAAAGTCATGCAAGGGTATTTTTCAATTGAAATCACCATAAGGTTAGTAAGTCGTTGTCTTCAGTCATTGTTAATCGCAATTTAGATTTGATGAGAGTAAGCTTACTGAAAGAGTGCTCTCCTTCAGCCACTGAAACGGGGATTGTATTAAAAGTGTGAAGCAAAATTCAGATCAAATGATATATTGACTGAAGGTCTTTCTGGTATATTTTGTTGAGCAACTTGATAGAAGAATAAGATTCTATTTGTCTAAAAGTATTTGATTGCTTCAGAACATCTAGATGATGGATTTCTTCAATCATTTTCTCTACTTTTACATCATTTATGTAGAGATTTGCCAGGACTTTGCATTTTTCTTTCTGAATAAATTTTTCTTCATCACTAGAAGGAGATGGATACACCATATGAAGGAAAACATAGCCGCCCTCTTTTGAGCTATATCCGATCTGTATCTTATCTGCTGGAGCAGCGTGTCAAGAAGAACATTAAATACGTTCACCCCAAAACCCTTTGATTCGTTTTCGTGGAAGTGGGCTGTGTTTTCCTTTTCTTTGTCCTCTTCATAATAAAATCATTTTAAAACCCAAACGAAGCTAACCTTGATGGAGGATTGGGGCCAAGAAGAAGATCATCGATTAGAGTCCTTAAAAAATTTGTCTCATCTCGGAAAAAGTGCCAGATTTTGAGGTGGCCCATTTAGTAAGACTAGATTGTGTTTGACTTTGGATAAAACCCTCTTCCACAAAGCGAGGTTGTTTCTAACTGCTTGATAACCCAGTTGAATTGCCTCTTGATCCTAAATTAAAAAAGCATTTGAGAATTGTGCTATGTTTTTAATATCTGCAGATATTAAATAATATGTTTTTAGAATCTGCAGATATTAAATAATATGTTTTAAATATCTGCAGTTTTTTCATAAAACAAGATTAAAAACTCACCTAAACTCACCTGATTATCATCTTCTTCAGAGTTTGTTAAAAAATTTGAAGGGGAAGATGTCTTTCTTGAACTCAAGGGTTCATCAATGTTTTGGGTAGCATGATCCATCAAAAAAGAATTGTTTTTACAGTTTTGGAATGAAATTATGAATATAAGATTGTGAAAAAAAAAGCAAAGCTGTTAACCTATAGCTTGACTACTTGGTCGGATGTAGAATTATTAGATGCCTTTTTTTTTTAACTTTATTGAAGTCACACTCTTCCAGTGTATGTTTGTTCTTGTATTCTTTTACAACTTTTTCTATAGCTTTTTTTCTGTCTTGGGACCCTGAATCATGCTTTCAAAAACTGGATATGACTTTTTTACTCTAAAATGTGTGTTACTTATTTTTAAATAAAAAAGTTTTTTATTTATTTCAATATTAAAATGAATTTTTTATATATAGAGTTTCAGGAATTAAATAGAAAAAGGATTTTATGCAATTTCACAATATCAAATTAATTGGAATGATTGTATTGAGAAAGAATATTTGAAAAGTGTTGGAATGAGAGTAACTTAACTGATTTATGTAACATAACATTGATAATGTTTTAAAACAAGCCTTTTGCTTGGATAAGTGTTATGTAATTCGAATTTTAACTACATTTAAATTGGAGCCATTGCAATTAGTCCTTTCACGCAGAAAAAATAGAAGTTGTGAAATTTCCATTTAACTTAACCTAAATTTCAATTTTATTTCATGTTATAAAATTCTAAAAATCTTACAACATATCTTACAGAAAAAGAAAAAAAATCTTTTATTTTGTCTTAATTTTTTTGCTTAAAATTATGAAAATAATCTTCCTTTTGTTTTTTTGCCATTTGATAATTTGCCTTTTTAAAAGTTTGTTGTTTGATAGTTAGAATACAACATATATAGTATTAGGCCGAAGTAAGAAGAAGACACAAACTGTCTTATCACCAAGCCCCGTTTACGTATTGTCTGTGTTTATGTAAAAGCAAATATACGCATAATCTGTTTTAAAATACATATAAATTTTGCAAAATGCTAAAAATGTCTTTAAAAAAATGTGAAACTATAGTATATTTCTACTAATTTAAAATAAAAGTAATATAAACATACATATATATTAATGCATACACATTTTCTATATTAATGTTTAATATGATATATTCATTTAGTGATAATAACACTGTTTTTTGTTTTTTTGTATTTTGATTTAAATTTAGAATAATAAATATTTAAAGTCTGTCGTAATAACTACTCCTTGGAGAAAATTAAAAGAGTTTTTTAGATTCTCTTTTAATTTTCTCCAAGGAGTAGTGCTCTTTATGATTATTAAAAATTTTAATAAAATCTTTTATTGAGGGTCGCATGTGCCCCCTTTGTCCATGTTAAATGTACCCAGTCCCCCCGTTTTCCCCTGTCTGGGCGGCCCTGGTTGTGAAAAATATATTTCAAAGGATGAATTTATTATATTAAAATAAATAAGTTTACCTAAAAACTGTTTATAAAAAAGTTGTTGAAGTTGTATTTAATAATAAACATTCAAATGAAAAAGTAATGAAAGAAGCATGCTTATTCAATCTGCTTTTAACTACATGTTTATTTCAAACTTAAAACTGTTTATTAAAATTTTATTTTATTTAAAATTTATTTTGTTAAATTTTAAAATAAAAATGTGGAAATTGATTTCCACTTTTCTATTTTCACAACAAGCTTTTTGGGTTAAAATTTTTTTTGAAAATTGCGAATAAAAAAGTTTAAATGAGTGCTGATGACATTCTCAACTCTATAATTCAAAAACAAGAACCTTGACGAATAAGGCCACTGCATGGAGAAACAAGTTGAGTGTGTTACTACCAGGGATGTGGTAGGAGATCAAACTTAGAACCTTGCTTATGAAGCATGCGCTCTACCACTACACTACTACCGCACTACACCACTTCTACACTACGCCGCTACCACACTAATAAGTAATAAAATAAAAATAATAAATATTTGAAGTTTAGTTTGATTTTTTAGATGTTTTTAATGTTTTTTTAATTGAATAGCTAAACTTTTTTTTTATTTGCACAATGTCTTAATGTCCAACATAAAGTGAACATAGTTACATAATTTTTAATGAGCTTTTAAGGTGGCTGGATCCACATCTTTTTTTATGAAAAAAGTTCCAGCTTCTCTAGCTCAACAGCCCTGCTAAAAACAGTAGTGTGCTATATAATGATTTTGTATTACTGTTATAAATATTTAAACACAGAAGAGTGCAGCTCCAACTACTAACCCTTTTTCTTTGCAAATATATTACAAAATAGAATACTTTAAAAAAAAGGTTTTTGTTTGTTTAAAAAGCGAACGTGCTGATTCTACAGGAGCTACAGGTGATCGTTTAAAAGAAGGTTCTGCAATCAATCAGTCTTTGTCGTGCTTAGGCAATGTCATAAAAGGTAATCAATTTTTTATAATTTTTGAATTTATTTTTTAAATTTTTTTATGTAATATTCTATATTGAATCAACAAATGAATAATGACTTGACCATGTGCTCATCTCAAAATTGAATATTTTTTGGTACAATAAATTATAGTGAAAATTTCAATTTTTTTTTTTAAGAGATTACAATAATCTTTTTATTACTTTTATGTACTACATTTGAGTCATTTTGAAGTTATTTTTAATCTAAAGCAAAAGACTTAAAACAAATTACATAAATAGCATTATTACCATAAGTGTAAAAAAAACTCTTGTTATATGACAAATAGTAATGTCACTGAGTCCTGTACTTTAGGCCTTCTTGGATTTTTATACTCTAACCTTTTATGGAAACCATATATATAATATTTATGGTTTCCATGATATATATATATATATATATATATATATATATATATATATATATATATATATATATATATATATATATAAAATATATATATATAATACAAATACTATTATGGTTGCTTCTCAAACAAGCTATCTAATTCAGCAAAGTTACATCCTTTTACTGTATGTCTCTTCATGCTCTAAAAAATTTTATTCATCTAGTTTTTTTTTTCTTGCACATCAATGCTTTGGAACTCTCTTTCATATCTTCATTTTCAAGTCATTTGATAAACAAGAAGCTCTTTAACACTATTCTTTGTTTTTTAGTGACTCCTAACTTAATAGTCTTGTTAGTTGTGAATTAGTTTTAAAAAAATAAAATAAAATCATGTGATAAATTTATTTTAAAAACATGCTTTGTAATGTTACTAGTAAACAAGGTTTCTCTTACCTTGTTTTGAATTCAGTTTATTTTCCTAAACTTTCAGTTGATGATCAATGAATTAACTTTTGAATCAAAAAAATTTGTTAAATGTAAACTTTATATCAACAGAAGGCTAAAAGGAAACAGAACAATAACAAAACGTAAAACTAAAGAAATTTAGAAGATTTTAATAGAAAAAAGAAGATTTAGAAGATTTTAATAGAAAATTTTCAATTAGACTTCAATCGAAAATATTTTTTAATTCAAGTCTAAGTGAAAATAATTTTGTGATATTTTTTTCTTACCATGTTTTGTTTTAAATGCTTTCTATTAACTTTAAAAAATTCATAAATCATGAATGATCTTGATATGCAACATATATTTGGTCATAAAAAAAGTTTTTAAGACATTGAAACCCTATAAATATTTAACTTTGATTTTTAATGTCATTGATTATGTCAGTCAAACAAAAAACTGATAAAATTTCCATGGAGCCAGCTAAACTTGTGGAATAAATGCCTGTTTACCACTAAAAATGCCTTATTAAAACTCTGCATCAATCTAATTATTTCAAAGAACACAAATATTCATTTGAATTGCATTAACCCAACTTTTAGATCTAAATATCTAAGTAACATAACTATATGGCCAAATATTAATTTTAAACAATGATGGCGTGAAGGAGTTTAGTTAAAAAACTCAGAAAGTCATTTCTTTTATTAAGGTCATCAGTCTTTGTTTTTTCAGCAGCTAAATAGACTTTAGCCTCTCCCAGTAGGTATTCAAGTATTTCATTATTTGGTAATGAAACACTAATTGCTTTTAAAGTGACATATAGCATAATCATTTGGTTCAATGAAAATAAAATAAATAAAAATTTTGCCTTTGAACTAAACACGTAATGGTTAATTTTATCAAAAAGCAACAAATATTTGTTCAAAAATGTTCTAATTTTGTAATAAAGGTTAGAGAGGAAAAAGTTTTGACTTCTTTAAATTAATGTTTCAGTTCAAGATTTGATCAAGAATCGAGTGCTACTTTGATTTTTCCATTTGAAACTAAAAAGGTTTATTTACAAGACTTTAATATAAACAAATTGAGATTGGTTTTTGCAAAGTGATACTCAGTACAAATTGCACTGAAGTAGTTTTATGCAAATTAATCTGCTTTTGTGAAGTTAAATATCTTATGGGTTATTTTTGTTTGCTGCTGATAGTCTATTGCATGAAAACTTTTTCCTTAATGATTACGGTTTTTTTTTTGTTGTTGTTGTTTTTTTTATTATACTCTTTGGTTTCTATGGCATCTAAATTAATTGCAGACTTACAAACAAAGCAATCAAGACTAATAGTTTTAACCTGTCAAATATCTTCCATTTTTTATTTTGTTATACTTCAGATTTCTAAAAAATAAAAATATTTTTTCTACATGCTAGCCATTTATCCATTGTTGCAGTTTGTAACAAATAAATAGTTTTTTTTGAACCCAAAACATATTTTATGTTTCTTTATTAAGACTTTCTTCTCTATTTTTCTTAATCAGGTATCTTTATGGTATACTACTGTACTAAAAAATTGTTAAAGTATGATTTGCAAATTTAAAAAGATAATGGATAGCATCCCACCCTATCCCACCTCAGTATTTACTTACTAATTTGACTATTTTACAGGGGTTGGTGGCCTGGAATCTGTGGTCCATTTCTATTACTAGTGTCAAGCATAAGTTATATCTTAATTTTGCTAATTTCGATTTTATTTTAAATGATTTTTAATTATTTATGAATTTTTATAAAAAATTTAGCTTTGGCTGATGCTTCATCTGGTAAAGGTCAAGTATTAGGTATGTATTTTTTTTATTGCTTATTAATTTATAATAAATGTATAACTATTTTCAAGTCTTGTGATTTTATTATTTGCATATATAGAACCTTGGGTTCAAAAAACTAAGAAATTTTTTACAATGAAATTTGAAAACTAATTACATGAGAATATGATTATATTCAATGTTTTCAATAGTTTATAGAGTTTGAATTTTCATTTGAAAGGAAGCTGTTCAATTTTATGCATACATGACTGCTAAATGTGTAGCTTTTAATAATGATTTATGATTACACTATGCAGTTAAAAAAACAGTTTCATCAGCTAAAAGGAGGACTGTTTCTGATGATATTTTTGTTGCAGACAATAAAAGTTTGACCAATGGCAAAAAATGAAAAGAGGACTATTCTCTGACATCCATTTTTTGACTGCCATTTTTCTTACCTGACATTTTCATAGCACACAATACCCTGGCCATATATTTTCTCAAATACCAGCTCCCCAAACTTTATCTGTGTTAACAGTAGGGTGCTGGCAGTCTAGAACATGTCTGATCTGGTTATGGTGGTTGGGAAAATAGATGTTAGGAATCTAGAGATCTATAGTTATATCTCTTGACAAAATGTCTTTACAAAGATTTGTCAAAATGCTGTTGCAAAGAGTTATGAGATCTGTAACTATTATTCAGTGTAATCAATCAAAAATATATCAATCCATTTACCACTTTTTATAAATTTTGAACAACAGTATATTTATAAAATCAATAAAAATATTAAAATGTTTTTATAAAATAAAAAATCTTTTATGAACTTTTCTAGTTTTAAGTAGTTTTTAGACAGTTTTGACAATTTGTTTTCTTTTTATTTAGTGTTGTTGTAATAATACTTTGCTACAAATATGTATTTGCCATATATAAGTATTATGGAAATATTGCATCATATATGGTTATATTGCTTTAAATGTTTTTAAGAATAGAAAATAATTCAAGTTTAAATAATCTCATTTTTTTTGCCTCACTAAAAATATAAACAGTGTGTTACCTTGGTTACTAAGTCTCTGAATATAATTATTATAGTTTCTACAATGGTTATAAATTTAATGTTATATAATTTTGTGTATGCAACTGAACTATGACTTGGTAATATTCTCCTAACACCAAAATTGTTAAACAAAAACAGAACAAGGAGTCCTTTAATTTTTCAGCATCTTAGCTGCAAAAAAGTTAAAATTTGTAAACTAACAAAAAATAAAGTTTAAATTTTATATTATTCAAATCAATTAATCTAAAATGTATTATGTAGATACATCAACTGTCGTAATGAGAAAATGCAAGGGAGTTGCTGCTATATTAACTAAAGATTTGGGCAGCAATAAATTTTTATTCTTTTTTTTTCTTTTTTTTGCAAAAAAATATATGAATTTAGTTTGGCAAAAAAAATAGTTGGTAAGTTAAAATCTATATGTGCTACAGTATAAATTTACATATGAATAAATATATATATTTATATAAATATATTATATATATAATATCTATATGCGCTATAGTATAAATATATAAATAAATATATATACATGATATTATATCATGTATATACATTCATATAATATAAATTAGTAGAAAATCATTTATCAAACTTTTTTCATTTTACACTGTTTTATCAATTAAGACTCATCAGAAATAAATGTTCAAATTAATAAAAATTTAATTTATACCAAAAATTAAATTACAGGAAGTCATTAATGTCTTAACTACTATAAATTTTCACACATTTGTGGAATATGTGGAATATACAATTATAAAAAGAGTTCTTTAGAATTGTTTACTTCTGCTTAAATATCTTTTTAAAGGGGGAATTTAATTTAATTAATTTTTACATTGAATTTCCCCTTTAAGAAAGTGTTTATCAACCAATTTTAAAAACACTTTTCCTATGTTAGTGAAAAATTTTTTTCTATATGGGTGTTTGAACCAAATTATGGGTGGTTGAACCAAATTATATTTCTAGTTTTATTTTGCTTTTATTCTTTTTTTAGTGTCAAATTTTAGTTCAAAATTTTGGAATCCACTTTTTTAAGGGCGAATACATTTTCATCAGAGGAGTTTCGGTTAATCCTGTTATTAATTGAAATCGGGATTTGTTATAGAATTTGAGGTAGATTTGAATTAATATCAATATACAATAATTCATCATTTGGTTTTTTGTAAGGCTTATATGAATTTTCAGAGAGTTTAAATGTGACATCAAGAAAATTCACAATTTTTAAATTTATGCTTATTTTGATTCGAAAGCCAATATTTTAAAAAATCTTTTCTAATTTTATCAAGCTGTGGACCAGATTTTTTACGCATTACTATTATACCATCATCACAATAAAAGCCTGATATTGATTATTTTACTTAATAAATGTAAAATATATAGTGTAACAAATTTATTAATTTCTGCTACATCATAACTGTCCGTTGTTACATCAAAGCAGTCATGTTTGTTTTTGTTTTTCCAAGTTTCTTTATTAAAATAAAGTAAGGTTTTTCTGCAATGTTTTATTATATGAATTGTCTCTTCTGGAATAACTGTGTTGGTGTTTGCAAAATCAATTGTTTTATCTAAAGTATCTGCAGTTATTGAGGGCTAAAAATCATTAATGTCAAATTGAATAAATGTACATTCATTTTTATTTTTGATTATGGACAACCAATTTATAACATCTGTATTTTTCCACTGTTGTAAATTTAATTTAATTCTAAGAATATTATTAATTTTGTCTAACTTAGTATTGCTTACATGTCCAATCAAAAACTTTTTGAGGGAACCTACATGAAAAAATCTACATGAAAGTTTGTTTTGAAAATTTGGTTTATGATTTTTAAGTGTTACAAAAGCTTGGGCAGATACAGTTGATTCAATTCTGTTTTCAAGGTTTATTTTTTTAGCGATACTTTGGGCTTTTAAATTAATTGCATTTTCAAAATTTTCAGGGG
Organism: Hydra vulgaris; assembly: GCF_038396675.1. Lineage (NCBI taxonomy): Eukaryota > Metazoa > Cnidaria > Hydrozoa > Anthoathecata > Hydridae > Hydra > Hydra vulgaris. Next base: position 21,776,219 of record NC_088930.1, on the reverse strand, counting down.
CTTTTTTGTAAGAATTAGTAATACTGTTGCATAAAATTTCATAGTTTTCTGTAGTGAGTGAAAAACAAAATATTAGAATAAAATTAAATGTACATTTATTCAATTTGTTGCAAAAATGGTTCTGCTAATAGGAAAATTGTTTTTAAAATTGGTCAATAAACACTTCCCGTCCTCTAATAGATCAAATAAAATGTTTAATCAAAATACAATTAAAAAAGTTAGCTACAGTTGCACAAAAAATATGGAAAGAGTTATAAAAGGTCACAATAATGTATTGCTAAACAAAAAAAGAAATCTTTAATGAATAAAAAATCCTGTAACTTCTATACTGGCCTTATACTCTTTTTAATTTACATTAACAATCTTCCAGAAATTCTCACATTTAAGGTGGCATTTTTTGCTGATACTACCATTTATTCTTGTCTTGATAAAAAACCAACACTCTCTGATTGCTTGGAGGGGACATTCGAGCTTTAAAAAATCAAATTGATTGCAAAATCAGCATCTGCTAAGGTTGCATCTCTTTATTGTGCTTGCCAACTTTTTACTCCCAATTCTATTCTTTATCTCTATAAATCTCAAATCCGTCCTTGTATTGAATACTGTTGCCATATCTGGGGCGGATCTTTCAATGATGCCCTTTCTCTTTTTCATAAACAAAACTTCAAATTAAAAAGAAATTTATTTTAGTCAACCTCCAACCATTATCACACCGTTATAATGTTGCTTCTCTGTCTCTTTTCTATAAATACTATAATAGACACTGCCCTAAAGAGCTAGCATTTCTTGTGCCATTGACTAAAATTCATTCTTGTGTTACTCGCCATTCAATTAAGAGTCTCATTCTTTTACTGTGACTGTTCCTAAGTGTTTCAAAAAAAAAAAGTTCTTTGGAGTTCACTTCCTTCATCTTGTTTTCCTGATTCATATAATTTGCAATCTTTTAAGTTGTCTGTCAATCATTATCTTGCCCTGTAAACTTCATCTTTTCTCTTCCAGTAACTTCCAACTCTAATAGTGGTTGCTTGCAGTCTTGTTGGAACTGAAGATGTTGAAGAAAAAAAACACAAAAAACAGATAATTGTAATTGTAAACAAAAAAACAATTGCCCAATGAGTGGAAAATGTTTATCAAAAATTGTGATATATAAATGTGTTGTTTCCTTAATAGTAATGTACCTGATAAACAATATATTGGCTTAACAAAGGGTGAATAGAAAAAACGTTTTGCCAACCATAATATATATATATAAATGTATATTTGTGTATATATATATATATATATATATATATATATATATATATATATATATATATATATATATATATATATATATGTATATTTGTATATATATATATATATATGTATGTATACATACATACATACATACATACATACATACATACATACATACATACATACATACATACATACATACATACATACATACATACATACATGCATACATACATACATACATACATGCATTATTTATATTTAATCTATTTAAATAATTTTTCTTTAGTTCCATTTCGTGATTCTGTCCTTACAAAATTGCTAAAGAATGCTCTTGGAGGGAACAGTAAAACTGTTATGGTACTTTATTGTTTTTTAAATGCATAATAAGTATTCAGTAAGTATCTTGATATCAACATGATGTGTTAATAAATTAAAGTAAAGTAAAAATTATGATTTTGACTCAATAATCAAGACCATATAATGTTATTTTTGAAAACAATTTTTATTTTCAATATTTAGTCAACTTTTGACATTCTAAATACATTGTTATATTTGTTTGATATAAAAAATTTTAAATTTAAGATTTTTTATTAATCTTTTATATAATTATAAAAAAGTTTAATTAAAGCAATTAATCAACATAAAAATGATATAAAGTAACTTATATAACAAATGCTTATGATGTATTTGGCAAATAAATTATTGTTTGAAAATATTAATTCAACTTTGTATAATTCAAAATTATATAAAATTTAGTTAATATAAATGTCTAAGTAAATATGAATTGTTGAGTAATAAAATAGTTAAAGAAAAATGAAGAAAAAAAATTTATACAGAATGTATAAAATGCATGTAATTATTGAATGCATAAAGTTAAATAATTTAATAAAAATATAAAAAAAAATTTTATATAATTATTTTGATTGGTTCCAGATTGCTGCTCTTAGCCCTGCTGACATTAATTATGAGGAAACACTTTCAACCTTAAGGTTTGGTATGTATAAGTTATGTATATAAAAAAAAATCTTAGTTTTTTCCTAATTTTCTTAAGAATAATTCTTCATTTTTTTCTTTTATTATTTATTTAAAATATTAATTAATAGCTGACCGTGCTAAGTCAATAAAAACATCTGCTGTTGTTAATGAAAGCCCAACAGACAAACTAATCCGTGAGTTGCGTGAAGAAAATGCTAAATTGCTTGAGCAGTTAAAAGCTGCAAAAGGTGATCCAAAGGCATTAGCAGCATTAGCTGCTCAACTAAGCGGTGGAGATGACGAATCTTCAGCGAAAGGAGACAATAAAAAAGGAATAGATGAAGCTGGTAATTATTTAGATTTTATACTCAAAATCATTTTTGAATTTGTTTTTTGGCTTTTTAGTTTTGATTGTTTTAGTTCTTCTTACTTGTTAGTTATTTAAAACATTTTTTTTTTTTACTTATTTTTTTTACTTATATTTTATTATATCAATTTTATTATTAATTATTAGTTGTTTACATACTTATATCGAATTTTATTCAAATTTTATAATCCAGCTATAAATTTTTTAGAGGTTGAAGCAATGAAAAAGGAAATGGAGGAGAGAGTAAGAATGTGTTATCATATTGTAACAAGAAATAAGTTTATTATGTTTTGCAAATATACTTTTATGAAATATTTTTTAAATTAATTTTCAAGTTGAATAAAAATAGTATTTACTTAAAAGATTAAATCTCTTCCAGTTAAAAAGAAACCAAGAAGAAGTTGAGCAAATGAAAAAAACATGGGCAGAAAGATTAAAAGAAGAAGAAGCTGCATCCAAGGTTTTTAATTTTAATTTTTATTAAAGTTAGTTCATTGTTATATAAAGTAAATATAAGATTATCATGTATAATAATAAAGGAGTAAAGGTAAATAAAATAAAATTGTAAATTTAAAGAAATGAAGTAATATGTATTTCTTTAGTTTAAAACTTTGAATTTTTCTTTTAATTAATCATCCATTTTTCAAAATCTATGGCTCATCTATATGAATTTTTTCCATAAGATGTTTATATCATCTCCATGAGATGAGATTTATATCATCTCCTCCATGATATGAGCTTTATATCATCTCCTCCATGAGATGATTTATATCATCTGTGTTGCGATTTGCATTCCTTATAATATGTTTCTTATCTAATATTTTTTTAGAGAGAAAGTGAAAGCAGTTTAATGAATGACACTTTGTTATCACCAAATTTAGCTATAAAAATTCAATAAAATAAACTTCTTTTTAATTTGAAGTTTTGTTTATATGCATTTTTTTTTAAATAGCTTAAGGAAGAAGAATTGAAAAATGAACATAAAATGAAGAAGACTACTGCACATCTTTGGAATCTCAATGAAGATCCTCAATTAACAAATATGATAATACATTTTTTAAAGCCAGGTTATAATATATTTGTTTATCATAATTTAACTTATGTAAAACTAAATGTATTATTATAAGTTGAAATAATATTTTTTTATAATAAATTATAAGACTTGCTTATTTGCTTGTTTCACAATATACTTGAATAACAGTCTTATTCAATATACAAATTTCGTTATTTAATATAAAAAATTCTTCAAATGTGAAATATAAAACTTTCATACAAAAATATAAATAAAAATTGAAGTAATAAATTAAATAGAAAATAAGTAAAATTAAATATATATATACTTAAAATAAATCAATTTATTAAAAAGTAGAAGAAAATACCTACTTTGAAAATCACTTTTTTTCATAATTAATTTGAGCTACTCCTAAATTCATTAAAAACAAATAAAAATTATTACATGTAAAAGTTTAAAAACCTGAACATAGTTATTAATTTTTGGTATGGTGCTTATCGTTATATTTGTTACATTGTTAGCTAAAACATTTGTTATCTCTAATCAATTAAAGAATTCAAGATTTTTTATAGTGTTTGGTAGCTATTTGATTTTTAATATCAAGTTGACAATAAAGGCTAACCCATATTAAAATTTGCTATTTTGATAGCACTGCGTTCTAAGTTTTAGAAGCTGTTTATACTCTTACGTGCTTAATACATGGGAGGGGACATTTATTCATTTTCAGAAATTTTTCCCACCCACCCCAAGCTTATTAAAAAACCCCTGTTTATTAATTTTTCTTGTTATTAACAAAAAACAAATTCTCAAAGTTAAAAAAATAGAATCAGAATATATATATATATATATATATATATATATATATATATATATATATATATATATATATATATATATATATATATATATATATATATATATATATATATATATATATATATATATTCTGATATATATAAATATATATATATATGTATGTATGTATGTATATATATATTCTGATATATATAAGTATATATATATATATATATATGTATGTATATATGTATGTATGTATATATATACATTCTAATATATATTCTATATATATAAATATATATAAATATATATATATATATATATATATATATATATATATATGTCTGTATGTATGTATGTATGTATATTAGGGTGACAAATAAATTTATTGAAAAAAATTTTTTTTTTTTTTTTTATGCTCTCAACCTTTTATTTGGCTCCATTGGCTCGAACCCACATTTTTCATATTTTATCATTTATCTTTTCTATTTTACTAATTAAGTTGACAATGCTATCAATATTTTATTATTTGTTAATCTAATGAGTCATGCATAATACACATTGTTTTCTTTAGAAAATTAAAAAGTAAAAATAAAATAAGTTGGCTGGCATTTAAAACACCCATTGTAATATTTCATCATCCAGTTAAGTTACTGCATCAGTATTGCACTACTGCTAAAACTATTGCATTATCCTGTAAATACAAAATACATTTTTAAAACACATTATTAGAGAGATATTTTCAAAATTGATTTATTGTAAATGGAGACAAGAAGTCAAAATGAACTATGGTGTATTGGTCAAGCTACATCTGTGATCACAGGGTAAAAGTTGCCATCTAAAAGACAAGTTTTAAAATCTTATTTTTTTTTCAAAAATAACAACAATGTAAAAGAAAGTGCAGGCCTTGTGACAGATCAGGTTCTAGACTTTCGGCAAAGAGCTAGAATTCCAACAAAACAACGCTATCATGTTATAACACATGTTGAAAAACTTGTTGAGAAATACAGAAAGCTGAAAAAGAATAAAGGCAGAAAAACAGAAACTCAGCAAAGAAATGTGGAAATTTTTTTTCAAGAAATTGAAGAACTATTTGATATTGCTCATGAAGATGCTTTAAAATTAATGACAATAGAAGAAGACAAGACCTTTCTTACACTACAAAGAGAAGGAAGAAAAGGCTATATGAGTTCAGTTGATTGTGAATTATTCAAACAAGAACAGCGTATTTTAAACAGAAAAAAAGCAAATGAAGAAAGAGAAACAAAAGAGTTAAAAAGAAAAAAAAGAAGGAATGTGTTCAACAGTCACAGACCTAGTTTTGACAGAATCAGACTCCTCTCAGGGTACAGATAATGAAGTAGATGACTTTATTCCATCATCAGCAAAGAAACTGAAAAAGAGTGAAAAAACAGAAAAAAAGAAAGTGATTACTCCAGTATTTTGTTCAGCTCTTGATCGTTTGAAAATTCCCAATTGTTCTGGTTCCTTGGTTTTGTCTACAGTTTGTCAAGGGTTAGGTGCCAATATTGAACATTTATCTACATCATATGAATCTCTTCGATGTGCACGTATTGAAAATCGTAAAGAAGTTGCAAAAATAATTATTTTAGAGTTCAAACCACAGATTCCATTAACTGTATATTGGGATGGAAAATTGTTATCTGATTTGACAAGCAGAAATGAAGTGGATCGACTGCCCATATTAGTGACAGGATATGATGTAGAAAAACTGTTGTCAGTCCCAAAACTGGATAGAGACACTGGTGAACAAATGAGTTATGCAACAAAACAAGCTTTAAAAGATTGGAACATTTCATATGACAGA
>NC_088930.1:21720000-21765000 GCF_038396675.1 Hydra vulgaris | reverse complement strand
TAGTTTGACCTGCCCTTGAAGCCAACCTCCAACCATTATCACATCGTCGTAATGTTGCTTCTCTTTCTCTTTTCTACAAATACTATAATGGGCACTGCTCTAAAGAGCTAGCGTCTCTTGTGCCATCAACTAAAATTCATTCTCGTGTTACTCGTCATTAAATTAAGTCTCATCCTTTTTCTGTGGCTGTTCCTTAGTGCTCCAAAAACGCTTATTCGTCTAGTTTTTTTCCTTGAACATCAGCTCTTTGGAATTCGCTTCCTTCATCTTGTTTTCCTGATTCATATAATTTGCAATCCTTTACGTCAATCGTTATCTTGCTCTACAACCCTAATCTTTTCTCTTTCAGTAACTTCCAACTTTAATTAGTGGCTGCTTGCAGCCTTGTTGGAAGAAAATTGTATTAAAAAAATACAAAAAAAAACATTTAAAACAAATAAACAAAAAGATGCTCTAAGAGAAAATTATAAAAATGTTTAAAAAAAATAATTGCAAATATATAAGATAATAATAATTATCATTCAACCATAAACAATTATTTAAGGCTTATATAGCAACTCTAAATGTTAATATGCTGTTAACCCTGCCTATATCTGAAACAATTTCTGTATAAATTGACATTAAGGCAAGCCATTCAATCACTTTTCTAACACTCTATTTTGTTAATGTTGTGAAACTAGTCATTGTGATAACTTTTGTTTAAAAAATACTAGATAGAAGTTTTGATTGATTTTTCCACAGAGGCTCCCGTAATCCAACTCTGCATGAATAGAGATTGGATTCACAGATAGTAATGATAGATATCTAGAAATTCTTAAAAATAAATTTGCCAATCTTAGCTAGTATTCAGGTATCTTAACTTGGCGGTTGGAACTGCAAATGTCCCATATAAACCAACATGCTTTCTGTTTGAAATCTAATATAAATAAAAATATCATTAATAAGAAGTTCCAATAGAAGTAAAGTGATAAAAAGTTTAAGATAATCAGGTGTTAAAAATGATGAGTGATTTGCTTTCCAAATTATCTAGAATTTAATTCTTTTACGTTTAAAGCCACAGCTAATTCAAAAGCATTATTAAACCAGTTATAGTGGTATACCAATACCAAATTTAATTTCTTGAAGCATATTTTTTTAATTTACAATTTCTAGGCTCTGAAATTTGAGATATATTGCATCGCTTATCTTGGAGTCTAATTGTAATCTAAAAAATTCAATACATTAAATTTTTGTTAAAACTATAGTTACATTGAAAGAAAATTCAGTTATCATCTATGAAGAGTCTTTTGCTAAAAAAAAATGCTAAGACTTTTCCATTTTTGAACCCAACAAGTATAACAGACATTGATTAGCTTTGCTTGACCAACAGAAAGATAATTATTTAAACATGCCTGTAATTCTAGATTAAGGGCACATTTAAATAATTAAGGACAGTCAACAAACCTTAAAAAATCTTCACAATTGTTATAAATAATGTCTATATGCCCAATAACAATAGACATCTGTTTAAGATCAGCACTATCAGATGATATATCAGCTAAAATTAAAAAGTACATGCTTTTAATAATTTCAGAAATGAGAATCTCCTTAAAAGCCTAACCACATTACCTTATAAGTTGATTTTGTGTGGTTTCAGAAATGTATGTGGCATTTTTAGGGGGTGATATTAAATGATCTTATAAAATAGTTTCGCCTGCATAAATTCCAAAATTAGGTACATTTATAGCAAATGACTATAGAAATTGTTTATATAGCTTTGTGGCAAAACTATTATTAATAGTATTAACCTGTTGAATAAAATAAGAATGTTATAATTAAATGTTATAAGAATGTTATAACAATAAGCACAGAAACAGTTGTATAAGTAAACATAAAAAACATGTTATCTTTTTATAACAATTATAGTTCGTGAAAGCATAGTTAAGAAATATACCTTAAAGCTACAAAACCTTGATGCATTTTAGTAGGCGATATAAAAACATTCATATCAGGGCATCTTTTAGCCAAAAGTTTAAGAATAAATTAAAGTAAGATATTTAAACCATTTGCTTTTGCAAACAATGTTTTTTCACAATATTTTATGTTTTGTATGTGAGAAGTATCAATAGCATTTGGAACAGTATTTTATCAAAGCATATGCGTCAAAATTACCAACTTACTAAGAAAATAATAAAGGCGCTTGGGTCATTTGAATATAACTGGACATAAAAAGACTGGGAAATAAGTACAGCTACAATGCAAAAAGCTATCTAGCCACGGGCTTCAAGTGTTGACGGCATACAACTTTACAATAAAAACATATTACTTCTAATGACCAATCTTTTTCTTTTTTTTTTTCGATAATTTTTACTTTGAAGTATATTGGAATACTATATATAAGTTTTTATTTTGTTGATTATTTTTATGTGTAGTCTTAGCTATAATGTCTATACCCTAGATCTGCGCTTGATATATATACCCAAAATTTAGTTATTTCTAACACAAAAAAGTTACTCAAAGAAATGCTTGAGTTAATTTTTTTTTTGGAACAACTGGAAATCTATTTTTTTACAACTAACTTGTCAATAACTAGTCCATTTTATGTTACTTCTTTCATTAATTTAGTTTTATCAAATAAATAAATAAAAAACATGCTGCAAAATGTTGTAAGAAAATTAGACACTCAAACCTTTTAAATAATTTTCGTTCTACTTTCTCAACTGTTATTCATAATTAGGTTGATGACAGTTTGCTAAAAGGTTGCATAAAATTAATGACCAGTCACATTTAAAACCTTTTTAAGTATTTTGATAAGATCTAAAAGTTAAGATCCACAGAAATCGGTCAAAAAGCTGTGTGTATATATATATATATATATATATATATATATATATATATATATATATATATATATATATATATATATATATATATATATATATATATATATATATATATATATATATATATATATATATATATATATATATATATATATATATATATATATATATATATATATAGATATATATATATATATATATAGATATATATAGATATAGATATAGATATATAGATATATAGATATATAGATATATATATAGATAGATATATATATATATATATATATATATTTCTATATGTACTTCATGGCTGATGATTGCCGATGGGCATGAAACTTTAAGCTCCATTAAAAGTTGTTTTTTCTAAAATTTAATTATATATATATCTATATATATATCTATATATACATATATATATATATATATATATATATATATATATATATATGTATATGTATATGTATATGTATATACATATGGTAAATTAAACTTAAATTAAATTGAACTTAGAGATTTTGGACATAAAACTCAAAAAAGTTTTAAAAGCTATAGAATAAAATAAGCAATCATTTTCATAAAAAATTTTCTTAGATAATGATAATAGGTAGCATATAACTTTAACTTTATATTTTTAAAATTTACAATTTTATCACACATTAATTATGCAGTAAAGCTAGAAGTAATGTGGTTTTGTTAAAAAAATTTTTTGTATTACAGTATTTTTTTTGCTTCTAAATCAGTAAAATTTAAAAAATTTTAAGTGAAAAATACTTTTATCTTGCTTGTACACACTTTTTGTTTTATTGAGATTTTGTTGTTTAGAAGTTTTTCTACTGTGATATTAAATTAATTTCTATTTTTAATTATTTTTTAAATTTAGTGTTTTTTATTTTTAAGCTGTATTTGTTATTGATGTTTAGTTTTATAATTTTTATATAATTTATATAATTTATATTTATATAAAATAGCAAATAATTTTTTAAAATTGTTTAGGTAAATATCATGTTGGAAATAAAAAAGGAAATCCACCACCAGAAATTTTGCTTAATGGATTAAGGTTATTTTTATATTAAGTTGTGACAAAGTTGTTGTTATTGAGTTTTAGGTCAGAGAGTTCTATACTGTCATTGGATTTTAATAGGTCATCAGATTCAATCTGTACTTTGAATGTAAAAATTTTAGATTATATTTTATCTGGTTTTAATATAATTATATCATTGCCTGGCAATAATAACAAATGCAAAGATGCTGATGAGTGATGCTAGTCTTTTTTTATTAGGCCCTTTAGTGAATTGTGGCCCTTGAAATTAAGTTTCACCTACATTAGTGCACTACATAATTCTAATTGGATGTTACAGCATTGATATATTTTATATTATCTTTCTTCCTGATTCCCTTTTTGTGTATTCACATGTATGCACATATATATATATATATATATATATATATATATATATATATATATATATATATATATATATATATATATATATATATATATATATGTACATATATATGTATTCATATATATGCACATGTATATGCTTATGTATATTTATATTTTACTCTGCATTTTTTAATGTTTGCCTGAAATATATACTTGTTTGTGTGTATTTACAAATATATACATACACATACGCTATTTTGTCTTTACACTTTTATACACGCTATTTGGTTTTAATTAATATTATGTTAGTTAATTTGTTTGTTCAAAATCTTATGTGTTTAGCATGATGGGATCAGGTGTTAAGCTAGTATTCTGTTGGGTGACGTTTTATTACATCTAGGTTCAATCTCAGTTATAGTCTTAATAGTTTGAAGTCATGAACATTATCTATGCTAATATTTTGTTGTTGTTATTGTTGCTTTTATTTGATGTTTCTCTTGGCAACTTAACATTACTGTTGCCGTTATGATCACCATGGGATGATATTTCTACAAAATGACATGTATCATTTATACAGCACTTTTCTCATTTGAGATCTTTCTTACCTATGAAATTTTATAACCAATTTTTTACATTCAGAGTACATTCTTGTCTATCTAGATCTTTATGACCCACCATTTTAAGTAATTACATAATTATATTTTATAGATTATATGCATTATATTTTTTAAACTTTTTGCTAATTTTATTATTTTTGCTTAATTTTTTAGTTTTGTTTTATAATAACAATTTTTTTTTTTTTTGAATTCAGCATTCAAAAGGATCATGCAGTTATAGAACATGATGGAAATACTAATAAAATCAAAATAGTTCCTAACAAAGAAGCAAAAGTAGTTTGCAATGGAATTATTCTTGTAGATGAATGCGAACTGCGCCATGGTGATAGGTATTTTTTATACTCGTAATCTTTATAATGATAAAATTTATCATATGACTTATTAAATTTGATGACTTATTAAATTTAGTGAACAAATTATCAAGTTAATAATCCAATTTAACAAACAGTTATCATTGTGATAAGGTTGATGAATGGTTATGATTGTTATAGTCTATGATTGTTATGACAAATATTTTATTAGGTAAGTGGTTGAACACCCACTTCAGAATGTGAAGTCTCCTCATAAGAGACAGAGTTTAAATCCTATTACATCACTGTTAGTATCGCTCTAAATTTCTGCAAACAGCTTTGTTTACCATAGTTTGTGTTTTATATGAGTCATAAGGTAGTCAGATGGTAGGCCTCAAGGTCTCTTTAGCCTTAGGGAGGTAATAGTTAGAAATATATTTAAAAATATATAAAAACATAGTTTGATCATAGTGACAATGAAGAACATTAAAATGGCATCAATCATCATAATAAGGATTTTGTCATCATCATTGTTGTTGTGTTAAAAATGGCATTGATTAAGGTTTACTTTTAATTATCCTTAATTATTGATGATCATACCAAGCAAAATAAAAAGTTATTCTCAGGTAAAAATGTTTTTAATAAATTTTGAACTGTATGTTTTTTTAATTTATTTGTTATTTAAATAGAATTTTGTTTGGTAACAATCATTTGTTTGTTCTTCACCATCCAAAAGATGCAGATTTATTGAAAAAGAAAGAAGATGCAAAGAAACAAGGAAAAACTTTTGAAGAAGTATTACCTACTTTTGATCAAGCGCAAGAGGAAATAGCACAGAATTCTGGACTAATTAACTATGGAAATATAGGTGATCATAAAGATGGCAAAAAGTCTACTCGTAAGTTTTTACTTATAACACTCTCTAGATTGACTGATGGTAATTAATGATAGTTAAAGAACATTAGTAATATTAAAATTTTATGTTTTATTATAATATTCTTTTTTCTTTTGAATACCTAGTTAATAATTATAAGTACTATATATATATATATATATATATATATATATATATATATATATATATATATATATATATATATATATATATATATTTTTTTTTTTTTTTTTTGTTGTTTTCAGAACTATGTCAACCGGGTACACAAAAGAAGTAAAACTTTAAGCTGATTTTGAAAATTATTTATTTTCATTCATAATTAAACTATAAAAAATATAGTTTTTTATTAGTTTAAAACCCTTATTTTCTACATAGGTTGCATAAAAGCAACAATTTTAGGTATTTATTTATTTTTTTAACAAAAAAAGTTTCAAAAAATTAAATATTTTTAAAACTAAAATTTTATTCTGCGTCTGAGTACCAGGTTGAGATTTTTAAAAAAAAACATTTGCTTATATTCCACAAAAATCTTGATTCCTAGAGGAACCTCATGAACTCATTTAAATAAAAGCAAGATCATTTTATTACTAAAAGACAATGATTAGAAACCCAGGCAAACTTAATTTTAAAAATTTTTCAAATTGCCCCACCCTACTCTGCAACTTTCTATTTTAGCATGATCTTATCAGTGACATTATACTAAAAATCTTTTTTAAATCTATTTGTAGCTACTATGACATTGAATAGTTGGCTCAGTAAAAGAAAGAAGCAAAAATTTATTCTTTCTGTTGTCTGTCATCTCTTACTTTCTCAGTATTCTTCATTCCATATCTGTTACTAAGAAATTTACCTTAGTAATAAATTTAATTTAGTGAGATTATTTTGTTTTATTGTTTTACTTTGTTTTGTTGTTTTATTTTGTTTTATTGTTTTAATTTCCAGAGGATTTACTACTTCAAGAAGATTTATTAAAAATACTTCCAATGATCAATGAAGCGAATGCTATGAGTGAAGAGCTTGATAAAAAGGTTTTGTTTTTTTTTTAACTTTTTTTTTTTTGAAGATAAAAAATTTGTTTTTTTAAAACTTTTTAAATTCGTGAAGGTACAATATATAGTTTTTAGGTTTTTCTAATTAAAAACAAATTATTTTTTTTATAATTAAATAAAAAAGTATATATATTTATTCATTTTGATTTATTGAATCAATATATTTATTTGATGTATTTAACTTTTAAAGTTTGCCTTATTTAATTACCCCTTATTTAATTACCCCTTGATTACCGCTCTAACCTTCTAAAGTAAAATAAAATCTCCTTTTGATTAGGCTTTTAATTATGTAATAGACATAAATGTCTATTACATAAAAAATTTAAAATTTATGTTTTTTGTCTTTAAAATTTGTATATTTGTTATAAATATCAATTTTTTACTTATGACAATATGTATAGTATATAAATGATATAGTATTACAATGGTTATGCTTGATTGTTACTTGTCTAGCAACCAAGAGCTGCTTTGAAAAATTTACAGATTTTAATTTTAAGACTTCAATCAGAACTTAATATTGTGCATTTGCAATTCTGTTAAAAAAGAAATGTTTCACGAAGGATGCTGAGCGAATTTTTTATCATATATAAAGAAGTGACATTTTAAATTTTTTTAACAAGCGGAAAATAGTTTATTTTGTAATTAAGCATGAAGTTATGATGTGACTAGTGGTAAGTAAAGTCTAATGTAATGAGGTAGAGGAAATGAAGTATCATGGTAACTGATAGATGGCACAAGTTTTTGTTTACGACGCAAGTTATCATTACAAATCTGTGTTGTATTTTTTTAAAAGCATTACAGGTTTTATTTTTATAAAACCAAACTAGAACAGCAAGTTCAAAAATTGGATGAATAAAAGTTAAGTATAGAGAACTTAAAAAGTGACAATCAAAACTTTTTATGTGAGTTTTTAAATTTAAAAATCTCGTCGATGTAACCTTTTTTGTTTAAAAACCTTGTCTTTTTTTTCTTTTCATTTTTTTTTTTTTCCTTTTTTTTTCAATGGTTAAAAACAAAAATTTAAACTTGTAAATTTAACTAAAGAGAAAAAAAAGTAAAAACAAAAAAAGAAAAACAAATGAAAAATAAAACAAAAGAAAAAAGGAAAATAAAAAGAGAGGGAGAAAAAAAAAGGAGAATCTTATATAGATTAAAAATAAAAAATAAAAAAAAAAATGAGAAAAAAAAAATGTTTGCGTTCAAATGAAGAAATGAATTTCATAATTAATCATCTTTGCTATAGATTTTTTATATAGTTTTTTATTTGTAACTTGTAGTTGTTTTCTTATTCATGTTTGGTTATATATGATTCCTTTTTATAGAAAATTCTTGAACTTAAATTGCATTTTCTTATACATCTGTGTACTTTACTAAAGTGTTTTTTTATTTATTATTTTTAAAGTGTAACTTAACTTAATAATGATTATTGTTTTATACTGTTGTGGTTTAGTCATTCTTTTGTTCTATTTTTTTGATATCGTCATTGCTATTGTTATTATCATTCTTATTTTTATAATTATTACTAATAATTAGTTTTATAATTAGTATAATAATAAAGTATTTTTGATGTTTACTTAAGATTAGTAGAATTACTATTTGTAAAAGTTCATGAAAATACTTTTTTTAGTATATATAATTGATCAATTGATGATTGATTTGTAAACTTCTTTCTTCTTGTCTAGCAGTTTAAAAAGCTGTTTAATTTAAACTTTTTCCTCTTGCCTTATGGTCAAAAATTTCTTTTATGTATACTTGTGAGCGCAAACTTTAACGCATACTTCAGGACGCAACTCTAATTATATTTATATATTTTAATGTACAAAGACCAAAATCCACCTTATTATATATTTTTAAAAATATAGACATGTTTTTTAGTTTAACTTTTACATATAATTTGAATTAAAATTACATAAGTAATATATTTGGAAATAATATTTGAATAATCATTATTTATATTACTAATTATTTATACATATAGGTTTCTTTTGAACCAGTTTTGGTTTCACCTCAAGCAAGAGGGGAAAAAGAAGGAAGAACTGAAGTAATTTAATTTTTTTTTTCTCGTGAGTTTTTTTTCAAAACTTAGATGTTTCAAGGCTGTTTATATTTTATTTTTGTTACATCACCATCACCATAATGATGTTGACATTTTTTTTCATTATTATATTTCACATAACAATTCATCAGTTTTAAAGAAAAAATATTTTATAAAGTCATACCCAAGATTTTTTAAACAAATTTTTTAAGTTTTGTTTTGTATTTTTATTTTAATGGAGCTTTTTTAATAGTTTTAATTAAATCAATTACAATATAAGATAAATATAATTGCATTTAAATAGTTTTAATAGATTAGCATTTAATGGTTTGATCATGTTAGATCATACTCTAAAAAAAAAGTCATGAAGTTTCAACATAAGCATTTAAAGTTCTTTTGCTACAGTGGTATGACTAGTACTATTACTAACTATAGACAACCATCTTTTTTATAACTTTTGCTGAAGACAGCCATCATTTTTACAACTTTTGCTGAAGACAGCCATCATTTTTATAACTTTGGCGGAAGACAGCTATCATTTTTACAACTTTTGCTGAAGACAGCCATCATTTTTATAACTTTGGCGGAAGACAGCCATCATTTTTATAACTTTTGCTGAAGACAGCCATCATTTTTACAACTTTTGCTGAAGACAGCCATCATTTTTATAACTTTTGCTGAAGACAGCCATCATTTTTATGACTTTTGCTAAAGTGATTTGACAAGTACTTTTACTAACTATAGACAGCCATCATTTATAAATAATTAGAATAATTTTGTAATCTTATTGCTTATAAAAAGTTCATTGATTTATTTTTTTGCTATAACCCTAGTGTAAGAAAAAGATATAGCCCTAAATATGGCTATCAAGGATTTTAAAAAAATAATAATAATATTTTAATATTTTAAAAATGGTTTTACTAATTCTGTCCAATAAATTTATTTTAGGTAAAAGTAAAAATGCGTGATCTTACAAATGATAATGAATGGATATGGGATAAGAATAAGTTTATCAACCGAAAATTTATTATGCAAGAAATGTATCAAAACTTTACAGATGGGTATCCTGATTGGAATGTTGCAAAAGTATACGTGCTTTTAAATTATATAAAAGTGCACAAGTTTATTGAAATTTTTTACCTTTCTTTTATTGAAATATTTATGTTTTCATTTTTATTACATTGTAGGAAAAAGATCCCTTTTGGGAAGCACCAGATGCAGATGTATTAATTGGTTCAGTTCATTTATATCTTCAAAGTTTGGCATATAAAGTATTTTTTATTTTACTTATGTAGGATTTATATATTTTCTAGTATAAAGTATTGAATTGAAAAGATTAACTGATTTTGAAACAAATATTTAGATATTACCTTTTTTGTTCAGATTGAGTTAGAAGAGACACTTGCAATAACTGACTTTAAAGGAAATGAGCTTGGTCAACTTTTTGTCCAGATAATACCATGTGATGCTTCTGGAAAAGCTGTCAGTGAAGATGAGTTTGTTGAAGATCCAGCTGAATTAGTAGGTTGCTTTCTTCTTTTTTTTGTCTTTAGGTGAATAGGCTTTTGTCACACTACTATAAAATATGTTTCTATTGTAGTTTTTCTTATCAAAATTTACATTATCTTGTAAAAATTACACTAGATTATTTTTAGTACTATCCCAGTATTTAAGTTTTATACAATATTTATATTATTTATTTATAGTTTCTATTATTTATTTATAGTTTCTATTATTTATTTATAGTTTCTATTATTTATTTATAGTTTCTATTATTTATTTATAGTTTCTATTATTTATTTATAGTTTCTATTATTTATTTATAGTTTCTATTATTTATTTATAGTTTCTATTATTTATTTATAGTTTCTATTATTTATTTATAGTTTCTATTATTTATTTATAGTTTCTATTATTTATTTATAGTTTCTATTATTTATTTATAGTTTCTATTATTTATTTATAGTTTCTATTATTTATTTATAGTTTCTATTATTTATTTATAGTTTCTATTATTTATTTATAGTTTCTATTATTTATTTATAGTTTCTATTATTTATTTATAGTTTCTATTATTTATTTATAGTTTCTATTATTTATTTATAGTTTCTATTATTTATTTATAGTTTCTATTATTTATTTATAGTTTCTATTATTTATTTATAGTTTCTATTATTTATTTATAGTTTCTATTATTTATTTATAGTAGTTTTATTATTATTATTATTTTATTATTATTACTAATTTTTTATAGCTTTATACAATTATATTTTGCTTTTATTTCAGTTAACAAGTCTCTTTTCAAACTGTTTTATTTAATTTCCAAGCATTTATTTATTTAATATTTTTATTTATTTTTTTGATTTTTTTTTTTTTTCTATTTATTTATTTAAAAAAATTTTTTCAAAAGTGTAATACTTTTTTTTTTTTATTTGATTAAAATTACATTGATTACATTGATTTGCACTTTTTTTTGCAATATGAAGTTGTTAGTTTTGTATACATATAAAATCATTTGTATTTTTTAGATAGGAAAATCACTTTATTGCCAAATGAAAATATCTTCAGCTAGAGGTTTACCAAAGAAGTTTGCAAAGGTATTTTAATGTTTAACAAAATTGATTATAAGGTGAAAGTAGGTTGTTTATGTAATGAAAGAGAAATAAAAAATGCGAAAAAATGTAAGTATGATAAGAAAAGTAAAATAATGATTGACATAAAAAAAAAGTAAAACATTTTCTGGTTTCAACTAGATCTGTAGCCCACTGGAAATGCAAACCATATCTTTAACTCTAAAGAACTTTTTTTTTGCTTGTAATGTGTTCAGGTTTAATGTAATTTATTTAGGTTTAATGTAATCTGTTTAGGTTTAAACAAGAAATTTTTAATTGTTTTAATTATTATGCATTACCAATAATAATTTTTATTTCTGAACTTGTCTGCCATAGTTTTTTTTTTTTTTTTTTTGACTGAGTTTAAAATGTTTTCTTATGTTTCTAATATTATTACAGCATTATTTCAATTTAAAATCTAAGTTTTATATTTTGTTTAAAACTTTCAGGGTGAGTCATTTTGTTCATACAAGCTTTATATGCAAAATGAAGCAACTTTAACCTCTGTCGTGAAAAACACAATAAACCCTGACTTTAATCACCAAAAAATATTTACATTTAATCCAGTAACCAAGTCTGTAAGTCATCTGAATTAAATTTAAATTCTGTTATTGTTTTTATTGCGTTTTTTTATAATTGCTATATTGCGTTATTTTATAATTGCATAGTTTGTAGATTATCTGATGAAATCACCGCTTGTTATTGATGTCTGGGGTAAACAGAATGGTGAAGTCAAAAATGACAATGTGAATATCAGTACTAGACAACTAATGAATCAAGATAAAGTCTCCAGTGGTCACATTAAGCAAAATACTGCTGATGATGATGAAAGATATAAGATGCTTTGTGAAATAAATACATACAAGCGAAGAGCTGAGCGAATGAATAAAAAATTGGTATTTAATAGATAAAAATAACATGTTTATAATAAACCCCATTAAAAAGTTTTTATAATCTTTTAAAACAAATTTCATATGATGTCAAATTAATTTTAATGTTGTAATTTTTAGACAAGAATTAACGAGTATGTAAAGGAGAGAAAAGCAGCTAATCAAACAACTCTAGAGGTTAACATGACATTAAAACACTATCATTATATATATTATACATATATGCATATATTTTATTGTTTTTACCTCACCACCACTGCAGGGTTACCACAGTTGAGGAGGCTAGTCATTTTTTTAACTTGTTGTTACAGCACACCTCTTAACACTTTAATTTCAAAGTTATTAAAAATTAGGGGTGTACCGGAATGAAAATTTTGAATTCCAGCCAGAACCGGATTTACTGCAATTGTTAATAAAATTCCAGCTGAGAGTTATATTTATGTAATTTTTTACCTTCAAAATTGAAAGTGAAAGCCTGCATCTCATCATCATGGCTATATAATATATATTTATAACCTACAATATATATATAACCTATTTCTTTAATTTTATTCTTGTTTCATTTAACTCTAATATGTTGTTTCCATTTGTTTCTTATAATTTTATTTATTGAAAGTTTTAACCTGCATGATATTTATATTTAAAATTATTTCTTGGTTTTCTATTTTTTCGTTTAGGTTAAAATTGAAATATTTGCTGTATTAGGAATCTTATATTTTTTAACTATTTAAAATTTAAGTAACATTGAAAATGAGACTGTTATCACAGACAGGTTACATTTTTGATGAAAAAATAGCTAGTTTGTCACCCAAACCTGGATAGCATCTCTTTTTGCATCATAATATTCCTAAACTTCAAGAAATCTTCACATGATTGATTATTGAAAATAAAATTGCATTGTGTTTGTTTCTATTTTTTATCTAGGTTTAACGATAGTTCTTCATTGCCCTGTAGGACAACGGTTTTTTGATTTAAATTACACAGTCTGTGTCACATGTTATAAAAAAAAGGTAAAAACAAATTGCGTATTCTGGCCTCAAAATAATTAATAATTTCGGCCAGAACCAGAATGATCTAAAAGTCATAAGTTCCGGCCGGACCGGAATTCCAGTACATCTCCATCAAAAATTGTCCTTAAAAGTAGAAAACATAGACGACTATCTGAATCTTTTTTTTTCTATGTCATTTTTGACTTACATTTTTGTTGGAAGAGGGTATGCTATTGGATTTTTTATGTATTTTTAGGTAGAAATGTTTCTGTTACACAAGACATTAATATAATCAAATAATTATGGTTTATATAGTCAGATAGATATAGCCAGTAATGTAGTAGAGGTTAATGTAATCAAATAATTATTTGCATACCTAAAGTTCAAGGCTTTTTAATAGCCTAACCAGTTGTAAGACTCTTATCATACCCCTCCCCTCCTCCTCTTACCCCTCCTCCTCATCCTCCTCAAATTTAAAATTTTTTGTTTTGAAAAAAATGTGAACTGAAAAAACAAAAAAGTTAAAATTATTAAAAGAAAAATGTTTAAATGTAAAATTTTGTGTCGATGATATCTTTAATGATTTTTTACATACTAAATATTTTATTAACCCCTTATATAACTGAAATTTTATTTTACTCTCATAAATATCATTTTATTCAAAAAAAATCTGATAACATACTTTTAAAATGAAAATATAAATAACAAATGACAAAGAAAAAAATATTTTCTTTTATATCGCCCTCAAATACTCTGATTACATTTTATTTTTCTTATTTTGAACAGCTCTTTTTGTTCTTTCAACAGCTTCAAAGACATTCTAGACAGATTCCAAGTTACAATAGCTCACAACTGCTTTATAGTGGAAGTTACATTATGAGCTTCACATATACTAGCTAGAGCACTTGTCAACAAAGAATTTTTATTAGAGATAATTTTGAAATGCTTTGATTAAATATTTGATGCTGATTTTAAAACTACAATCATATTTTTTGAGCATGTTTTTATGATGAAAGCACATATGTTTTTAGGATGAAAGCATATATGTAAATACACAGATTTAAGAATTACCTTGAAAGGTTTTGTTACATATATGGAAATTTCACAACTTATCTACAAGGAGGAACTATTGCATCCAGCATCAAGAAAGTATTAACTTTGCAACATACTTTACATTAGATGGTCCTCTCTGTTATTGGCATGATATACATAGGCTATTCAAAGAATTATCTCAGACGTTTTCAGCATATGACTGGCATATGACTCTTCATTGATTTGTAACAGAAAAGCTTGAAAGCACTTTTATTGCATAATGGAAATGTCAAGCCATCACTATTGCCTGTTCTGCGCATCTAAAAATACATGACAATATGGATATACTACTAATGGCAATTAAATATGACAGTCATTAATGGAACATCTAACTTTAAGATATAATACATATAACTTTAAGATCTGCAGAGATCGAATATTTTTGAAAACGGCAATAATTTGCCGACCGACCTCAATCTTTTGGCAAAAAAAATTTGATGCAAAGGTCTTACCATAAAACATTTAAACGAGATCGGTAATTTTTTGCCGAATGCCGACCCTAATTTCGAAAGCTATATATATATATATATATATATATATATATATATATATATATATATATATATATATATATATATATATATATATATATATATATATATATATATATATATATATTTATGTGTATATATATATATTTATGTGTATATATATATATATTTATGTATATATGTATATATATACATACATACATACATACATACATACATACATACATACATATATATATATATATATATATATATATATATATATATATATATACATACATACATATATATAATTTCTTTTTTTAATGTTTTTCTGTGAACGTAACGTTGTTTACTCCATCCGACGAATTTTTCTTAAGGATAAAAGTTAGTCATGTGACTTACGCACTTTTATTATCATTGGTTTAGTTATAAATAACTTGGACATCTGTGTTTTTTACCGGGTAAACATTGGACAGCAGTTGTTGTTTTAAAGTTGCCCTTTTTTTAAAATGACTATAGAACCTTAAATGTTTTTTTGTTATGAATTTATAAATTAAAATAGCTTTGAACTAAAATATCATAAAAATATATAAAACTTGAAATTTTCAAAAAGTGGACATCTGTGGTTTTACCCGTGTAGTCTTCATATGTGTGTGTATATATATATATATATATATATATATATATATATATATATATATATATATATATATATATATATATATATATATATATATATATTGAATTGTTACTTTTTTTTAGTTGTCAAAAATTGAAGCGATAATGCTAGGACCTGATAGAAAAGACATGCAGCGTTTTGCAGCCGCAGCCAATGTAGTATTGACGACTGAAAAAGTGAGAGGTAAAACTCCAACAAGTACTGCATGCTCAGTTCAATGATTGTTATCAATTTGTCACCAACAAAGAATTTGTTACCAGATGTTATTAAAATCTTATCTGCATCAGTTGTTAGAGCAACATCTAAAAACAAAGAAAAAGCAGTTTTAAAAATATTTTTCTTGGAAGTTTTTCTAAAAAATGAATATAGTTTTATTATTAATTATGATAACTTTAGACAAAAATGGTTTTTTTAACCTTAAGCTATGTAATGAATAATTTGAAATTAAAAGTACGCATAAAGTTGGATAGTAAAGTACATGCAAATTTTTCATAACATAAAAACTTCTTACCCCGTGGGCGCAGTACGTCCACTTGACGTCTTACGGACGTGAGACGTTTATTGACGTTTTTGTGCCTAGGAGGTAATTATCTCTAATAATTATCTTTTAGCTATCTTTGACCATTTTAAAAAGTTTATTGGAAAAATTATTTATGGATTAATACACAGTATTAACATCTATATTTACGTTATAAATTGTAATTATTTTATTTTATTAAAATAACTAATAACTTTTTATCAATATTTAACATGTGTTTATATATATATGTGTATATATATATATATATATATATATATATATATATATATATATATATATATATATATATATATATATATATAAATCAAATAAATTATAACAAATGCAAGGTTGTTATAATTGTCAGATTTTTATAATTTTTCATATTATTTAGTTAAAAAATTTAAAATAGCTTTGTAAATTTGTTGAGCACGAAGCAAATTGTAAATATACACGATTGTTTTTAAATTTGTAACACGCCACTATTTATATAAGAATAGAATTTTATTTACTTATAAATAATAGGGTTTTATTTTCATTAAGATTTAAGTTGAGTAATTTAAAAGTTAAAAAGATTTAAGTCAATCTCAGATCAATTTTTTTTTTAAGCTTTCTGTATAACTGAAAACGTTAAAAAATAAAGGCTTTCTAAACTTTACATTGCCGTATCTTTTGATTGCCGATATATATTTTAATAAAATTCGAATTATAAATTTTAATCTGATTTAGGGTGACCTAAATGCTTTCTTGACAGCAAGCGTGAGAAGAGTTAAAGAGGGAAACTTTTGCAACGGAAACTAAGTAATTTGAATGTTTTTTTATGGATTAACTTGTTTCTCTGGAATGACATGATAAGTGAGCCATTAAGTTTAAGAGATTCAAGAATATTAAATATAAGAGATTCAATAATACGTAGGAGGCGCAATTATCAGCGGGTAGAAAGATGAACAGCTCAAGGCACTCACTGAGAGAATCAAAAAAGAACCCCAGTCAGCTTTAAAGTAGTTGTAGTGCAATGGTAAGGTGAGTCTGAAGAAAAGATAAAAGATATGGAAAGATCATAGTATGATTCAAATCACTTAAAGAGAAATTGAGTACAAGGTAGGGTTAGACACAAAACAAATCAAGGAGGTAAAGTCGTGAAAGTTGTGTGGAAAAAGTTAAATCTGAGTAAGTAATATCTACGATATCTGAGATATCTATTTGAGTAAGTGATTAAGAAATACTAAATTTAGAGCTATAGTGCTAACAGGGTAAGTGGTACTAGATCCAATTAATTTAGTGTAATGAGCATTAAAATTACCAATAAAAATGATATTGGCTAACGGAAAACGAGAAAGTTATGTTTTTAGTGAACGTTTCAGTCGTAATGTTTCAGATAAACATTTTGGAAGAAATTGTAGTTTAGAAAAAAGAAATGATAACCCTACAATACATCAGTTTGGTTATCAAGTAAAGAGTTGTTGAAGTAAAAAGTGCAGTGTTGAAGTAAAGAGTGCAGCGTTGATGTAAAGAACTTTTTTTGGACATTTAAGGCTCCTCATAAAATGATAATTTTTTCAAGTTTGTGAATTTTTGTTTAAGCTATTTTGAACAAAAATAAAACAAAATCAATTTTTGCCTTTTAGACAACATTTAAAGTTTCAATACTTTAGAATTTTGATTAGAACAACTTTTTTATATTTTTATAAAAATATTAAAGAATACATTTTTAAACAACTATTGTTTTATATAAAGAATGCATTAAATAAACCTTATTTTATAATGATTTAACTGAACTAAATCTTTTTAATTTACTGATAGAGTAGTCAAAAACATGGAGCATGTTTTTCAACATAAAAAAGTGTAAAGTTATACGTTTCGGTTTTAATTTTAGTTTAATGACGTGTAAATTCAAAATAAATGGCATATCTCTTGACAAGATAGCATCTGAATGCAGTCTAGGTGTTTTTTTTTGATAAAAAACTAAAATGAAATATTTAAACTTAAAAATTAGTAAACAATGTAAATTTTTTCCTTTTTATGCTCAAGAAAACTTTTAAAAAGATAGCACCCCATGAATGTTAGGCATTTACTACTTTTGTAAAAACGCATCATGAATACTAAGTGTTTGTATGGAACCTGCAATTCAAAGAGGAAATAAAAGAACTTAAATTAGTTCATAAAAAAGCAAATCTAGCATCTTAGTATAAGGGGTTGAATCTCGATTGGCAAATCTGAATCATAGAGTCTAGAAGCTTAAGAGACAGTAAAAGATTGAAAGGTGATCCAATATTTTAAACCAAAGGCAAAAATCAAAAAATTAAAAGTGATTTGAAGTGAGTTAAAGATAATTTCATATGCAGTTCAGTTTTTTTTATCGGAAAAAATTATCCGCTGCATAAGTCTACATTCTCACAGGAGTAAATATATGTAAAAAAAAATTATTTTTCTATTAATTTTATATATCTTTAAATTTATCTATAAATATCTTGAGTTTTTTTGGCCTAAATGTCAATGCAAAGAATAATACTCTGACCTTTTTTAACTAAATGAAAGTTTAAAGTGGAGTTTAATGTAACGTATGAAAAGTTTAATTTTCACCATTAGTCTTTCAATCTATGAGTTTTTTACTTTATCTTTTTCTCAGTAAACTTACCTTACCGGGTGTTTTTATTTTTTTCTCAGTAAACTTACTTTACCGGGTTTTTTTTATTTTTTTCTCAGTAAACTTACTTTGCCGGGTGTTTTTATTTTTGTCTCAGTAAACTTACTTTACCGGGTTTTTTTATTTTTTTTCTCAGTAAACTTACTTTACCGGGTGTTTTTATTTTTTTCTCAGTAAACTTACTTTACCGGGGGTTTTTATTTTTTGCAACTATTTTAGAATCTCAAAAAAACAAGTTTTAAAGTAAAATGCAAATGATTAGTTAGTAAAATTATGGTTTGAATTAATAAAGATTAATTCGAACTATTTTTATGATTTGATGATGTTTACAGGCCCTCGGTCCTAGGCCTAATGCTGGATTAAAGTAAGGAGGGGGAAGGCTAGGGCTAAAGCCCCGAGCCCCACACCCTGATTCAAAATAAAAGATTTTATTTTAAAAAATTCCAAAAATAAAATCATTGGTTAATAACATGGAAAAGAGCTTCATGCATTAAAATCGCTCCTAGCCCCAAAAATTTATAATCCGTCAATTCCGACAATTTATAATCCGTCTTAGCGTTAGGTCAGTTTTTCACCAATCACAATTTTACTTGACCATATATTTGTTGTTTTGTTTATCATTTCATTTTCAGGCCTTCAAAATACCCATAAAATTTTTTGTTGTTGTCATTACTTTTTCTAATATTACTTCTTTTTATGAAATTTTGTTGGTCACGGCATCTGTTATGTTATGACAACCGTGGTTACTATTGATGCGACAATCCTGTGTACAATTGACAACTCTGGTTACCTAGAGTCTGTTGTATATAAAAAAAAGTTGATTGAAATAAAGGCAACTGAAATCATCATAGTTTAAATTAAGACCAACGCAGTTTAAATATGTTGTATTTTTTAAAATGGGATTAATAAACTTTAATTAAATTGAAGTTTTCACGATTTAAAATATGCTGTCTGACCAGTGAAACTGTAAACTTTACAACTTCGTTTTATAGATCACTGAAAAACGTTACAGCGGCAAATATCAGCAAAAAGCAGTCGTGGCGCAGTGGTTAGAGCGCTTACTCTAAAAGCAAGAGATCCAGGGTGTGAAGCGAGCCCTTGGTATATTTTGCCCCATCGCACAGTGGGCCAGGTGGTGGACAAAACCTAAAAAATGAATATTTATTATGTTCAAAACCATATAATAAAACATATTCGTAATACTCTCATTTAAAATTTTGAAAATGTTTTGAGTATAATAGTGTCTTTTAAGACCACAAAATTCAGTTGCGGTATCAGGTATAATGAAAAAAAAAATTTTTTAGAAGTGTGAAGTTTTTATTTTTTATGCATAGCTATAGTAAACAGTAACTTTTAAAGTTTTATGAGCTTACGGGATTAGTTTATATATTTAAACTATTTAACAGTAAAACTTTACAAAAAAATATAAAGTAAAGATCAGCCTTTATTACACTCATAATCTGGCATTAAATTAACGAGGTAAGATAACTTGTACTACTTTTGTTTTGTACAAAAAGTGTCACATAATTTAGGGAACCTACGAGAACCTATATTAAATACTTGAACTAGTAAATGTAATATGTATACAACCTATTTGAACTATTCCTCTTGGGTTTCTTTAACATTATAAAATAATGACGTGTAACTTACGTTACTTGCTTGAAATCAATTTTTATTTCTCGTAAACAAAATTAGATGTTATTTTGTTTGTTATTTAATTCAATATAAATTGCACTGTTTACCTAACAATTTTTTTGTTTTTTTGGTTCGTAATAATATAAAAATTGGTGACATTTACGGACTTATACGACAAAACAAACTAGTTCCTAATGATATACCATTCTTTTCGTCGAAATTAACTGTTCTAGTTGCTGGTGATATTAAACTAAGATTCTGAGTGAAAAACTTTTTTCAACATCGGCTAGTAAGGAGGCGTGAATCTCCAATTAAATGCTCATCTGCGGTCCTCTGTGATAAAATTAAAAAAAAAGAAAAGAAGAAGTAATAAAAATTTGCTAGCTCAAGATCTTCAATACATCTACGATAAATTAAATGCTACATCATCAGTTAATGAAGTTGGGAAACCATGTTGCTTTTTTGAAAAAGCTTGTAACAGAACAAAAAGAATAAGCTTAACAATATTATTAATATTTTATTTATCCATAAATTACTTCATGCAACAAAATTAAAACTAAGAAGTAAGTTTAAGTACAAAACTGGCACAAAAATTTCTGAAATTTGAAATAAAAAAACCCCATTAAAGCTGCTTAGATAAATTCACCTGATGAAGCTTTAGCATTAATTATTGTGGTATATCAAAATCATACCAGCTTCTAAGAAATGGTGCTGAAAAAAACGGCTGTCAAATATATCCTTTTTATATAATCGTATAAGATCTTCAAAAGCTAAATGCTATCTCTAGAACATTCAAATATTCGGTACAAATAATGCTAAAAGAACTTCTAAAATACACTCTCAAAAAGCTATGTGGTATACAAACTACTGTGCTAATCACAATGTTAAGGAATTAATTAAACTGATGTTTAGATGGAAAGGTGGTTTAATGGTGCTATTGGATATAGTGTTTACAAACAGGTAAATTAATGATGATAGTGATGATGATAGTTGATGATAAATGAAAATAGTGGCAAATAAAGAGTGTCAATTGATTATTTGCATAGTACTTTGAGAACTTAGTAGACTTTATAATAATAAAAATGTAACATTATTAATCCAGAATTTGCGCCAATAGATTAAAAATAAATAAAAAGACATTAAATATAGAGATGATAAATAATCTACAGACTTTTTCTAAATGTCGCGGACATATAGTAATATCAATAATAGAGTTTCAAATCTATATATTTGTTTATATTTTCTATATATTTATATTTATTTTCAAATCTATTATATAATAATATCGATAATTGAGTTTCAAATCTAGTGATAAATTTTCATTTTTTCTGTTGCGCATTTTTATTTTTAAAGTTTGTTGCATCAATTTTTTTTTTAATTCTCTTCCACCAGAAGAGTTTATTATTCAGTTGCACTATTTTAAAAAGTTATAGGATTTGAAATTAAAAAACTATAAACCCGCGTTTTTAAAGTTTTATAAAGTTTGTTAAATAATTTTTAGTATTAGCAACTATTTAACTATAATTTATAATAAAATTAAAAATATCTTAATACAAAGTGATTCTTTGGACATATAAAGGGTTTTAGTGAAAAAAAAAGATCAATTTTGTCCACCATATGTCTAATATCCGGCCCACTGAGCATCGGTTAGGAAGAACGCCTTGTTAAATGCTCTTCCGTGGTTCTCTGTGACAAAAAGATTAGGTCTTGAGTCTTTTTAAAAAAGACGCATAAAAAAAAAGAAGATTTTCAAAACTAAAAATCTCCCGACCTACCAACAACTGCCTTCTTTGAGGGGTATCATACCTACTCCTCTCTTCTGCCCTTCCCTCAACAACTACCTACCCCCCCCCCCCCACACACACACACAGATGCACATACCCACTCCACCCACCCCCCATAGAATGGTGTGAGGGCGATAAGGAGGGGGAAAGGAGGTATGTCTCCCTCATAATCAATCGCCTTCATTGAGGTTCTCCTCAATGAAGGCGATTGATTATGAGGGAGAAGGCGGGTAGAGGAGGGGGGAAGAAAGATATAAAAAATAAATTGCGTTTTATAACTATTTAAATAGTTGCATAAACCGCAAATAATTATTCCCGCAAGTTTTATGTTTGATGAAAAAATGAGACATTTTCCGATTTTTTTTTTTATTTGCATTATTTAATCGAAAATTTATTAAATTTAGAAAAAAATAAAAAAAATAAACATTGAATTTTTTTAATACATTAAGCAAAAAAAAAAAAGAAGAAGTTAGAGACATGAGGGTGGTGCGTTACATAAATTGCTAGATTAAACCCCTCTCATTTAACTTGAAGTTAAGGTTTTGTTTTTTTAATCGTTTTTTCAACTGTTTTTTTTCCACTTGTTTTTTTTTTAATTTAAATGGACTGAGTTAGAATGTTTGTTTGGAAATATAAAATCAAGCTGAAGGAATTTGTAATGCTCATCTATTACTTGTATTTGGCATGTTTTCTTTGCTTTTTTTAATCTAACTACGTGCTAGTTAAAGCCTAATAAAAACGTCGTAGTATTTCAAATTTGTTTTACTATTTTTAAATTTATTAACAATGAGCTATTATTATTAAAATAAATTGTCTTTAAACCATTCAACGGTTAACTGTTTTATTCTATTTAATAAACATTTCGTAAATACAAATTTAATAGTTAAATAAATTTAATATGATATATAATATATCTTTTTTATACATGTTTACCTAGTTTTAAGTATAAAATATTATGTATTATTTCGGCAATAATTGTTTCCGAAAAATAACTAAAAAAAAACCTGATTCTAAGAAATAATTGTTTTAAAAATGTGTTTATGAACACAATGAATTTGTTGTTTTTCAAAATACAATTATTTACAATTACTTACAATGCACATTGTATTTCAAAAAATTTCCAGTCAGTAGAAATTTTGTATAAACAATCAAGAAAACATGTTTAAAAAAAAACTGCCCGTTGATTGGGCTATTGTTTTACTTTAAATTGAATGTATGTTTTATTGTTAAACAATGCATTTTTCCATTATGTTAATGCTTTGTTTTGTTAATTACAATAAGTTAAATGAATAAAAATAATAAATCATCAGGTTTATTTTTAATTTTTAATCATTTTCAATTTCAATTTATATTGTTTTTAATTATATTTTATACTCTTTTAGTGTTTTAATTTATGAATCTAAAGAAAGTTTTTCCTCCTACTGATAATGTTTTTTGGAAAAAAGAAAATTTTACTATGCATAATGTGATGCTAGATTTGCCAAACCCAGAACCTAAAAAACTAATTAATTCCACTCCAATAAAAGCAGAAAAAAAGCATTTAAAAAGTAAATTTATTACAAAAATTGAATCATCAAAACCAATAGTTCAAGCTTCTACTAAAACTGAGTTACCTAAACCTCTGGTTCAAGTATCTTCCACTAATATTAGTTCTGAGTTAAATAAAAAAGAATGCACTTTGAAAGATCTGTGCAAAGAAGACAAAATTAAGGTAATTTATAATTTTATAAAAGTTTTAAATTTTTCAAACTTTTTTCTCTGTAAGTCCTTTAAGTTTTTGTGTTTAGATAACAAATTTAATAAAAGAACTTGCAAAATATGGTGAAGAGAAAGAAAAGGCTTTAGAAGAATTGCAATATATGAAGAAAAACTTTGAAGAGAAACTTCAAATACTGGATAAAGAAAAGCAAATATCAATAAGAGATCAAATTGTATTAAAAGAAAAGTTGTTAGAATATGAGTTTAGCAAAAATAATGAAATCAATTTGGAGGAAAAAAATAATGCAGAACATACCTCATTTTGCGAGTCTGATATTTCCGATGTGTCTAATATTAGGAACGACCTAAAAAATGTACAGATGAATAGAGTGCAAAAAAGAATAAGTGTTATTTTACCTGATGAAAACACCTTAGCAGAGATTTTTAATGAACAACAGAAGCAATTTCAATTGCAACAAAAACGTCTTCAAGATCAGATTGAACAGTTACAAAAACTTCAAGAATCTGTTGTTGCGCACCAAATCAATACAAAAGCAAGAATTCAATCTATATCACCAATTTTCAGAAAAGAAAATGAAGATAGACCATTGAAATGTGCAGCTGGTTTAGATTTAACTCTAAAGGAATACCCAATTGTAAGAAAAAACAAACTTGATGAATACTTAATAAGTCAAAATAAGATAAACAATTTAATTAGTGATAGCATGATAAAAAAGAACGAGACAATTAAAGGTCATTATGTATCAAATGATTCCCCAACTGATTATTCCAATAAAAACTCTGAAGCATCTTCATTAGTTTCAGCAAGTACATCTCCTGTCAAAAATAAAAAAGAAATTTCTATACAGACTGATATTCCAATTGAGAACACCTCATTAAAATTAAAAGACTCTAAGAAAGTAAATCTTTTAAACTCCCAGGGTTTTTTCCAAAATCTAAAATATCAAGAGAGTTATTTAAGTTGCACAATGTCACAGAAGAAAGTTTTTCCGAAAAAAAGACAAAGACAAAGTAACTCACACAATGTTTTAAAACTTGTTGGAATTTCTTCAGATAGTGATGAAGATAACATGAGTCACAATCCTTTAAAGAATTATGCAAACAAAAAAAATAATTTTACATTTCAAAAAAGTACTTTTCAACCTAACCACCATGCTTCATCTTGTGCATTAGTTGATTGTTTTAATTCAAAAAATGTTCAAACTTGTGCAGTTTCTAAAAATTTATATTCTGGTAAAAGTTTTTCGACTCATAGCAGTTTTGAAGAAAATAAATTAAAAGAAGAGATTATTGATGATTGCAAAATGTTAAATGATATTTTTTTTATTTGTTGATTTTATCTGGATATATTTATTTAATAAAAAAGAAATGAGAATTATATTTAATATTTATAAATAAATTCAAGCAAAGTTAGTCAGAAAAAAAGGTATAGTTTGTCATAAATTTTTACTGATTTTTGATAATTTCTTGATTAGTTTATTTAATTTAATTGTTTTTATCAGAAGAAAAGCTAAAGATTTTTATAAATTGTATTTTCCTGTATAACAATTGATGAAAAAAAAGTTTGGTTCAAGTTAAGCAGATTTGTTCTCATTGTAATTAAATCCAAAGGAGATGCTATTTCAATATCTTGTTAGTTTCTCTGCTTTTATATGTGGGAATTGTATCTTTCCGTAAGGCTGTTAATATTTTTTTATTAGTTTTCAGAAAAATGAATATATTTCTTGTTTAATCATAGTATTTTTTAACCAACAGAATTAAATGTTTTGAAGCAAAATTAATAATATTAATAGACATCTTTTAACTTGATAAACTATCATTTTTGTGTAGATATATGAAATATTTTTTAAACTAGGCTTACTGTTGATGAAACATTATATAACCAGGTTAGCTATTCTTTTTTATATAGTTTTATTTTTAAACATTAAAATACATTCACAAAATTATTCCCTTATGTTGTTAAAATAATTATGTTAGAGTTGTTGTTAAAATAATTATGTTAATGTTGCTAAAATAATTATGTTAGAGTTTAAAAGATAAAGAAGCAATTCAATATATAGTGAAAGATCTTCAAGTAGGTGCTCGTTATGAAGTTCGAGTGTCTTATCCATCAGTAGTAAGTCTTTTTCTTGCTGTTTTTTAATGTTAAACAAATAATTATTAAACTGATAAAATTTGGAATCTACCTTAAATTTAATATTTAAAAATTTAAAATTTTGATATTGAAAATTTTAAATTGTTTTGTTTTTTATCTTTAAGGTCTACCTTAGAGAAAACCTTATTTCTTTATCTTTTTAATATTAAGCATTTTACAAAAATCAAGCATGGAAATTTTTATAGGTTAAAACAATATAGTTGGCAATTTCTAATTTACTCTTAAATTTATTTATAGACTTTTTCTTTTTTATGAGGTTCCTACTGATTTTGTGGTTGATGTTTTATTTAAAGATTTCCACTGATTTTATGATTCATATATTTTTTTAAGATTCCTACTGATTTTGTGATTGATGTTGGCGTAGTTGAAGATGCTTTTTTATCAAGGTCTTTACTAAATGTAGAGCAAATGCATTTTGTTGCACAACAAAGTGTAAGATATTTTGTTTACCATTTATATTTAAAAGTATATATATATATATATATATATATATATATATATATATATATATATATATATATATATATATATATATATATATATATATATATATATATATATATATATATATATATATATAGCAAAAATGTTATAAATATTTTTTTTGTCTCGATTTTCACATTTGCCAACAGTATTAAAAGTCCAAGTTTGCCGACTGTACTATATGGTCTACTTATGCTTGAAAGAGCTAAATTTGCAGACAAAATGAGCTAAAGTTCATTGATGGAGAGGGGGGTGGGTATCACACACCATTGGCACTAGCCTTGGATGTACAGTGGTATACAAGCTCCCCTACCACTGCTTTCTTCCCTTGTCCGATATGAGAGGAAAAACGTTACTTGATTTAACGCAACGTTAAAATCATCTAGTTAAACTGAAGACTTTTTAACGAAATGATGTCTTAAATGGTTTTTAATCATAACTAAGATCCTGACTGAACCCTTATCCTCAGTCGATGTGTTTACATTTAATTCTTGGTGTTTCTATTACCAGTCAATGTATTTATGCCAAATAATACACAAAAATTTATCATATAAATTTATCTATATACTTTATAAAGTATCTGAAAATTAAAATAGACACTGTAACAATTTATATAAATTTAAAAAAACAGTTTATAAATATTTTCTAATTTTTAATTATAAAGTTCATTACTTCATTGCAATATATTTTTTGTCAAATAACTAAAAAAAGAAACATGTTTCAAATCAAATATAAAGTAGAACTAAAGTTTTTAAAGTTTTCATTAAAAATTTTCAATAAAAATATATTGCTTTAAATAAATAAGGAATACTTTTAAAATCCCAAAACAGCAAACTTCAGGCATATTACAATTAACAACGATACAATAAACAAATCTCAGCAAATAATAAAAACAAAAGTGTCAATGAATGTCAACCTAACAAGATAAACTTAATATGATTGTTCTTTGTTTAAAACAACATAGCTCTTTGTTTGATTTTGGTGTAGAAAGTTTTCAGTGGATTTTGATAAATTAATATAGGAAGTATATTATGATGATAACATTAAATTTCAATTAAGTAATACATTAAAGCATAAAAGTATTGAATATGGAAGTCAAACAAACTTTATCTTTAATCAAGATGAAGAAAACCCATTGAACAGTATTGTCAAAGGACTTTTTAATCCACCTATTTCAAATGATTTTGGATATTGACCAAAGTTTAACTAAATAAACTGGTCAAAATTTCATATTTGTTTACCAAATCATAATTTCAAAATATGTGTTAATGTAAACAAGAGACTTCTTTGGTTTCAAAGAACACTTAAAAAATATTTGTAAGTAAGTTTAAAAAATACATTGTAAGTATTATCAGAAAAAAATGTTTGCCCTCTGAGTCCATTATTTCGTATGTTTTTGATAATGTGGATTTAAGTCAAACAACAAAAGAGTTCAATTGTAGTTAACCAAGGTTTTTCATAAAATGTTAGAGTTAGACTTTTTTCAATATAATTGTCTTTGCCTTGCTATTTGACTCTCTTACTGATATTGAGTTCAATGAATTGGATCACATAAAAATTAGAAATTTATTTGTTTACAAATTTTCACAACATTTTCGAAAGAAATTTAGGACCATCAAACATTCAATTTGTATTACAAGTTATCATAAAATCTAAAACACTTTTAAGAGAATTTATATCATTGGTTTAAAATCTAAAACACGAAAGAGAATTTATATCATTGGTTTTCCAAAAACAGCAACTTCCTGATGCAATAACATATTGTAACATACACCTTGTCACAGAATAATAGTTTCTAGTAGAAAGTTGAAAGTAGAAAGTTGAAAGTTGAAAGTAGAAATTTTCAAAGTAATAAAAATAAATAGTAGAAAGTTCCTTGAAATTTTATAATAAACTAAAAATCTATCTGAGAGAAAAATTGTGCAAAATGTTATTTTAGTTTAACCTTTTTAAAGTTTTGATGCCAATCAGATCATATACTAAAGTGTAGCTAGACATTTTAAAACTCGCATAAGGTAAACATTTCATCCAACGTGTTTTCCTTCCTTTGTCTCTGGGAAATCTATAAATTTTTTAAATCATTTAACTTCTTCAATGATAAATAACTTGTAGATCAGCAATAAACACATTTCACTATTTTTCGTAAACATGAATAAATTTCACCATTTTCATAATAGACTAAATAAAGAAACTAACAGACGGTGCTATTTAATTTAGTCTTTATATTATAAAAACTTTTTCATTTAATGATTACTATCCAATTCATTAAAAAAAGTTTTATAAACAGAGAGTGGATATTTAACAGAATTTCTGTCACACAAATTTGCTACACAAATTCTATTTTTGCTACAAGTTCTCGTTTGATGACTTTTAGTCACTATGTAAGACCTCCATGTTAATAAAAAGATTGCAGCTAAATAGCCTTAATATATAATAAAATATTGGGGTTACATTTTAAAGGATGTTTTAAAGGATGACAAATTGACTTTTACTACAGTTGCTACAGTTGATTTGTCATTTTATTTAACTCCCAGTTCAATTTAAGTTGATACGCTGCATAGTGTTTGACATTCTTTCACAAATTTATGGGCTTGTGAGACAAAACCCGTTAAAAACATGGGTTTTTCAGTCAAGCATTTCATTTTTCTGAATGAAATATTTCCGTAATATAGTCAAATTGTTCCTAATTTATTTGGCTTGGAGCGTTAGGTAAATCTCAATATTTTGTAAAAGTTTTTTTTCTAATGTGATCATGGTCCAACTTATTTTTTAGATTGTTGTGCATCCTGGTTTTTGCATAATTGTTGTTTAAAAAAAAAATTTTGTTGTTTTTATAATCACAGACCTCATTTCTGTGTTTTATGGTAACCCCTTTGTGTCAAATTTTTTTGCCAACCTCTAACAGTTTGTGGTTGGCAATTTATTGCCAAACTCATTTTTCCTAAATCTGTGAGTTGAAGCTACTTAGTTTCCTTATTTCTTTTAATCAACTTTTAGTTGATTAGCAGAAATAAGGCAACTTAGTATGTAGTTTCCTTATTTCTGCTAATCAACTAAAAGTTGATTAGCAGAAATAAGGAAACTACATACTAAGTTGATTTCTGCTAATCAACTTTTAGTTGAATAGCATAAAAAAAGCAGATAAAAAGACCTCTTTATGTGGCCTTCAATGAAATAAAAAAAAAAGGAGCTCTTTATATAGCAATGAACACCAAAAGCACTAACAGGAACACCTTTCATAGACAGTTAATAATCTAATATTTTACAACCACAGAGTGCTACCTAATCTAATATTTTACAACGACAGAGTTTTACAAACTTTTCTACCAACCAGACTCAAAACCATTAACCTGAGTTTTAGTCCTTAGACTGTACCTTCATTAGATAAAAGAATGAGTTTCCAACGAGGCTCAATCAAGAACCAATGATTAGAGTCAAAAAGTTTCATGTTTCATCATCCTTGGAAGAAAACAATATAAAATAAGTTTATATCTTATAAGTTTATATAGTTTATATAAGTTTATACCACGTTGTTAGATAAAGATAGTGTGCTAGGCTGTTCTTCGGAAGTTTTTTGTGTCTAGGAGTCTTTTTACAAGACAGTAGCTGGATGAAGTTAATATTTGCCCAGGATGAGTATTTTTATTGAGACACCATCTCTAGTCTTCACTCAACCAAGAGCTCTCTTTTCTTTGCCTTTGTTTAGAAAAGCAATTAGTAACATGTAATCCAGTTGTACTGGATTACATGTAACAGAATGAAGTCTAGTTTTTATAATGCTGTCTCCAGAATCAGAGCCAGCAACTTTTTGTGAAGCCTCTGTTACAAACTTCACACATTGTCCTACTGCTTGGTTGTCATGTTTAAAAATAAGAGATTAAAATGACCACACATCTTATGTGTGTTAAACATCTAGCTATTATAGAACATATTGTTGAAGCTGCTAACTAAGTAGACTAGTAACTAAGTAGAGCTTCGCAAGAGCATTTTGAAATGTTTTTAACAACAAAACTCAACTTTTAATAGAATAGAGAAAAAATATGTAAGGCTTGTAGGATTAGGAAAAAATTGTAAACCGTCAAAAAGGGAAGGTCATATTCTTAGCACAGTCAAAAAAGATTGTATAATCACATGTTATTTGTATAATCAACATAAAGCTAAATTCGAATCTTGCAAATATTTCAAAGTGGACTATATCTTGTTGAATTGCACAAGGTAATTCAACAAGATATTTTCCAATTTAAGAGAAATCCTTTTTGGAAAAAAAACTACCCTAATAAATTCAATCGCTAAAAAAGTTTGAGTAAATTGAACGCAAATGTTGGACTTGTAAACAGCGTTGAAAATTATCTGGAGCGATGAGTTTTCTTTTATAATGGTGACTCACTGTTGGAAAACAATTACGAAAAAATTCAACCCTCTAAAAACCTGACCCTTCAACATGGTCAAAAGATTTTTTGAAGTTGTTTTAGCAAGCAATATATGAGAAAACTAAATAAAAAATGAGTAGCACTATGACATCTGTGTTAAAAATCTATGCTATATATCTTATGTCTTGATCAACTCAGTCTCCTGATTTAAAAACAATAGAAAAACAATAGTTTTTTTCAAATAGTTTTAATTTGTTTTCCTTTATGTTGGTTAAATGCTTTATCAAATGGCTTGTTAAAAAGACTTGTAGATAATATGTCTTTGAGATGTGCGGAAGTCATTAAAAAACAAAAGGTGGTTATGCAGTTAAAAAAAAATACTATATATATTTTGATTTAATTAAATTATATGGAATTTACAGTAATATAGTATCATACACGTTTATCCATCAAAATTCTTTTGTTATTACTTATATTAAATAAGGTTCAGAAATTTTTTGTATATAATAGCGTTTAGTGTGGCTTTTTTTTTTTTTTTTTGCATCCCACTGTATATACATTTATTATGATATTATTAAGTATTTTTTAAATTTATTTAGGTTTACTTTGTGAAAGTCACAGCTTATAGAACAGGTGTTCCATTACGTCTCGAGAGGTTGTCTGACCCTGCACAATTTAATATAAGTATCCAATATTTTATTAAATGATTTCAATTTGAGGTGTTGTATGTTTAAAATTTTTGTTTGAACATTAAAAATGATAAAAATAAATCTTGAAATGCTTTATATATAACATTTAATTTTTTTAGTAGTAAATCGCCTTTATCTCGGCTGTTCCATCGCAACGTGGAAAATAATAGTGTTTGGTCTTATTTTAAACGGACTTGCTGTCATGTATCTAGTTCCTTTCATTATTAAGGTTCTCCAAGTATACGCAGAGAAAACTGAACACATATATTAAAATACTTATTGACAAGTACTGTTCCATCATTATTTATAAATGTGCTTAAGTATTATATGCGTCCAATTCAAATTGTAGATGCGGAATAACAATAAGTAAATTTTAAAAGCTTCGATTTTTATGAAAATAAAACAGTGTTCTATATAACATCCATGATATCTAAAGCGGACGAAGAATATTTTAAAAGAATGAAGTTGATTAAATTAAATACGAAAAATATATTTATATATTCTTGGAAAAAATATTTTGTACAGAAATAATTATTGCAAAGTTCTACAATAAATTGTATTACGACTTAAAAATATTTTTTTAAAGTTATTTTTTGTTATTTCTCTGAATCATTTATATGGGAATAAACATATTTTAAGTTTTTTATTTTGATAATATAATAAGGTTATGGTTTTTCAAGGTAAAATGTTTAAAAACCAAAAACAGGTATTTTGGTTTCTACATATTTATTCTACAATAGTTTTTTAAAACTATTATTGTGTGTAAAAAATATTCTAAACATTTTAAATTTTAACCACGCCGTGTTATGTTTTAATGCTTCTTTAACCTAAATATACGGTAATATAGCTTTTATATTTAACCTAAATATACGGTAATATAGCTTTTATATTTAACCTAAATATACGGTAATGTAGCTTTTATATTTAACCTAAATATACGGTAATATAGCTTTTATATACGGTAATATAGCTTTTATATTTTCCATTTTTCGTATGCTTACGCTTATTTCATATATTTTTTTTTTAAAGTTTAACAACAGAGAAAGAAATAAGTGTTATGACATATTAGCTATAAAAAAAAATGCCGTTTATAACGGGATGGCATGGTTTTATTTTAAACTCAAAAGGTTTAAAATGTAATAAAAATTAAAACTTTTAATTATTTGAGTAATTATTTATATAACTGGTAAAAATCCACATTACCCTTTAGACCCACATTACCCTACTCTAGTACAATCAGTCTAGAAAAAAAAATTATATTTCAATTTAAGTCAAAAGACTCAAATTGTAAAAGATTTAAAAATTGTATAAATTTTAAAAGTAAAATCTATGCAATAATCAAATCTTTAGACAATAAACAAGACTAAATAGTGTCAATAAATACATCTAAGGTAGATGGAAATACCAAAATCTTTTAGGCTTACTTGCAGAAAGACTGAAGCTCTAGTTTAACAGTGTTTAATAAGGGTCAAATATATCTAACAAGGGAAAGTTAATTTGCTTAAAAGGTAATAATGCCACAACGCTCATCAAAAATATCACTCTACAATAAATCATCCCGAGAAAATTTCCTAACACAAAAATTCTGAAACAAGCAAACATCTGGCAATAACTAGGTTAATAAATCTAGATTACTAGTTTTAGTAAAAAAATTTATTTTATTAATATCAGAATTTAAACTATCAACATGTTGATAACGAGTTATTATTATTGTAAAGAGTAAAAAAAACTCTTTGCAAAAATAACAACTCGTTGTCAACCTCTAGTTTGTCCTAAAGTTAATGATTCCAATCCATGTCGATAGTTTAAACTCTGATATCAATAAAATAAATTTTTACAAAAATTTTTACTAAAAATGGTGATGTTACACCAAATAAAACTCTGCATTAGCAGTATGTAACAATTTGAGATAACAAAATAATTTTAATATTTAAACTTATTATTAATTTATTTGAAGTTTAATGTTCACCCTGATGATATTAATAATAATCTTAACCAGAGGCGATTCTACGAAGAAAAAATGGTGGGGGGGGGGTAGTTATTCCTTAAAAAGTAACGACTGGTTCCTAAAAAAAAAAATGTCCTAAAACTAAATTACACCCGACTGAATTTTGTGAAATACCTGACTGTCAGACTATATTCGTCAAAAAACCGAGTAAAACTTGAAAATCACCTTCTTTGGGGTGAAGGGGGTAAAACAGATTTGTTTTGGGGGGGAGGGCTAAAATTATTTCTTTAGGTTTTTTTG
This sequence comes from Hydra vulgaris, assembly GCF_038396675.1. Lineage (NCBI taxonomy): Eukaryota > Metazoa > Cnidaria > Hydrozoa > Anthoathecata > Hydridae > Hydra > Hydra vulgaris. Next base: position 21,730,920 of record NC_088930.1, on the reverse strand, counting down.
TTCCAGAAAACCTAATGAAATGATTTTATCTTTGGAAAACATATTGTTATATTTTAAACTCTTTTATAGTAAAAGAATATGAAATTTTATATTTAAGTTGAAATATAGGAATATATCTTGCCCACATTTTATGTGTTTGTGCACCTAAAAAGGTGTTTTTATGATTATATGTAAAAGTATCTAATTGAATTTCTTCATATCAAGTTCATTTATACATTCTTACAAGATTGATTTTCTTGCTAAAAATTAATATGAATTTTTTTCTGTGGGTCTCCGCATTATTTATTATAATTTATCACAAAACGTTTTTTATGTAAGCTTCTTTTCGTATACTTTTTAAATATATTACTATTTGATTACTACAAGCATTTCAACAACCAAAGACAGCCTAACCATGAAAAACACTCGACCGAAGAAAATTTCATTACAATTTTGATTGAAATAAAAAAAGCGTCAGAAATATCTGTTTAAATCTGCAATAGAAAACAACTGAAACAACTTTCTGATACACAATGGGTAAACCTATTTTTGTATCGAATGAGTAGGTCACTAACTGTTGGTGAACCAAGTTTTAGTGATATTATGTGTGGTTGAAGTAAGATTTCTGTTGAGGTAATTTTAACCCTTATTTCGTCGATTTTGTGATCACTAAGTGAGTAAGGATTATTTTCCTTGTAGAATAATTGTTCCAGCTTTGCTGTTTTTAGTATTGGTTCTTGTAGCTTTGATTTTTTGGCGAGTTGGACGAAGTTGTCTAGTGTGGTGTTGAGTTCGTCGGAATTTTTCAGTTGTTTTTGTTTGAACAAGAATGTATTAGGCAGCGAGAGATAGTTAACAGTTGAGTTCTTAGTTCGTTTGTGGAGCGGTTGGTTGGAAGAAGATTAGAGGCTATCTGGTTTCGATAATTTATTTGACATTGTTCCTTCAAATAAATTAAAATGTTGCTGATACAGTGGTATAACTAGGGTATGGCAGGCATGGCACGTGCCCCTTGGCACTAACTGAGTTATGGCGCAAAAAAACGAAAATAGATATGAAATTTTTTTTACAGATATTAATATGCGGATTAAAAACTGCATACTCGGTGTAGTTAAGGCGATTTTAAAAATTACAGCGTCTACATGATATTTTGCTGACCACGATATATTTCAGTTGAATGATCAGGTCTGTCAATTATCAAATAACGAAAAAAATTAAAGTGATAGAAATTTTTAGATTTTGAAGTAAGATAATATAAAAATGTTTGTAACGCAAAAACTCAGAAGACCGGAAATTTTTTATTTTATTTTCCAAATTTGGAAAAATAAAATTCTTTTGGAAGGATATTGAGAATCAGGAGACGTATTCGGCAAACTTTTTTTTTACGTAAGTTTGGCGTAAGTTCAAAACAGTGAAATTCGTATTCACGAAACTTGCACATTTGCATTTAACAAAACTTACGTTAAGTTCAGCGCTAAAAAATCAGTATTCACCAAGCTGAAATAGTATTTACCAAACTTTTTAAAAACTTGCTCAGCTCAATTTTAAGCGAGAAAAGTTACGTTAGCTACCCAGCAAAGATTTAGTCTAAAAAAGATGTTTTTAATACGTCTTTTAAACGTATTACCGTTTTTTCTACGTTTAAAAGACGCCTTTTTTAGACCGTATGTTTAAAAGACGTCTTTTTTAGACCGTATGTTTGCTGGGTAGATATTAGAAATGGTGTAATATTATTATGATTCAAAAATCTAAATATTAGATGTTATTAAGTTAATAAGTTGTTAAATTATTATGATGCATTTATGCTTGTGTTAATATCTATGATTATTGTTAACTTTATTATAATATATACAATTTATATACATAAATTGTATGTATTATAATTTATAGTAAAATTCTATATCAATCTGAAAACTTAACATAGACATAACGTTAAAATCACTAAATATTAGAAATGGTGTAATATTATCATGATTCATATATTGGAATCATGATAATATTACACCATTTCTAATATTTAGTGATTTTAACGTTATGTCTATGTTAAGTTTTCAAAAAGTTTGGTGAATACCATTTCACTTAGGTGAATACCAATTTTTTTGCGCTGAACTTACAAAAAAACTTACGTAAATTTTGTTAAACGCAGCTGCGCAATTTAAGTGAATATGAATTTACCGTTTTGAACTTATGCCAAACTTACGCAAAAAAAAAAAGTTTTCTGAACACGCTCCCTGAACCGTTTTTGTGGATTGTAAATTCAATAAATAATCAGAAATATTCGTCTGATCCGATCTGGCAAACTTAATCCGATTCTTATTTTTTTTTTTGTTTTACTTTTTTTTTTTTTCCAGATGCCTAAGCTATCTAATATTTGGGAATTCTTCAACAATGTGGAGGAAAACAAGGCAAAATGTAAGGCCTGTAGCAAAATATACTTAATCAATAAAAGCACCACAAGTCCTTTAAGGAATCATTTGAAAAGAGTATATTTGAATTTTGTGTCTGTGGAAATGTCCACAGACACAAAAAGATGCACCAGCATCGCCACAGTCTGGACCAAGTGGAACTGGTGGCACTCCCAACACACAGACGCGGAAAGGTAGAAAACAGGCTACCAAACCAGAATGGGAAGTCACTGACATCAATCAAATAAGAACTGTTGTTGACATTACTAAATGGGTTATTGAGGACAGTCGACCATTTTCTATTGTAGAAACTGACGCATTCACCGGGATGATGAAAACTGCAACTAACGGTCAATTTAGAGCCATTACAGCAAAGAATATATCTACAAAATACATTCCTCTCCTTTTTAAATTTATCAAGGAACAAGTAAAAAACATTTTCAATACAGACAAGTAAAATCTTGATGGAGTGGCCTTTACATCCGACGTGTGGACCACTGATCACACCAATTTGTCTTTCATGAGCCTTACACTCCACTATATAGATTCAATGTTCCAATTAATACTGGCGACAATATTGACAAGAAGCTCAATGAATCTCTCAACAAACTTGAACTTGATTTTGGAGTCAAGACCTGGATAACAGTTGACGGTGCAGCTAATGTCCAAGCAGGTGTTAGGAAATTAATTGGTGTTCAAAGTGCAATTTGGTGTGTTGACCACCATCTAAATCTATTTGTCAGTGGTGCTGTTGATGATAAAAGATGTCCGAAGTGGTCAATTCTCAACCACAAAGTAACAAAATTAGTAGGTTTCTTCAACCAGTCCTCTCAAAAAGCTATGATTTTAGTTAATGCTGCCAAAGCCATAACTCCAGATCGAAGTTAGTTAGAGATGCCCCACAAGATGGAACTCTGACCTCCATCAAATGGAGTCTGTGGTGGATCTTCTTCCGGCAATGCATTCTTTAAAGAATCAGAACCCTACTGTTTCTGGAAGTTGGCAGATCTTTTACCAACAAAAGATGAAGTGGAATCTATTCAATCTGTCATCCGGCTTTTGAGAGGCTTCTCAGAATTCTCTGAGAAATGCAGCAGCTAAAAGAATGTTAGCATTTGTTCCGTTATCAATTGTCTATACAACATCAGAGGAAGATTAGCAAGAGAGATGATCAAGCCAAAAACCGAAGTTTCATCAGAGCTTGCTCACTACTTCAATAAAGATCTAAACAAAAGATTCGAAGGTGAGCTGATGAATATTGAATTCTCTATTGCACATTTTTTAGATCCTAACAGCAAGGGCATGTGTTTTGTGGATAAGGGGGAAAATTTTGAAGTAGTTAAAACTGCAGTAAAGAAAGCTATGGAAAAACTGTCAAAAAAAGAAATTTCGGCTAGCCAAAACACTCCTTCCCCTTTAATGTTGGATGATGAAGATAATGACAACTTTGATTTCACTGAACAACTGAGGAAGAAAGTGTTTGGTACAGGTTAAATTAATCTTGGAGGTGAAATAAGCACCAAGAAAGCCATTTCGGCTGAAATCGAAAGGTATTTGAATTCAAAACCAGTTCCAGCAAATACAAATGAACTGGAATTCTGGAAACAAAACCAGTATATTTACCCAATAATGTCAAGGCTTGCCAGAAAAAACCTCTGTATACTAGCTGCATCACCAACATCTGAAAGAGTTTTCTCAACAGCAGGGAACATATACAGCTCGAGAAGAACCAATCTTTCAATCTCAAAGGTTAAGATGTTGGTATATATGAAAGAAAACACTAAACAACTCAGCAAAATTCAAGACATTGAGTGGCCAGGAAATGAATTTGGAAAATAATTCATTTTCAGTGTGATTTTGACTTTTTTTATTTCTTAACATGAAAATCATTTCGTTTCATTGTATATTTGAATATTGTAAATAAATAAAAATGAATCTCATTTCCAAAGCATTCTTTATTCTGAATCCGTATAAATTTGTAAAAATAATATCGGTTCGGATTCCAAATTGCAATTCGATCCGAAAGCATCAAATTGGATTGCAGTCCGAAAAAATAATCCGAAAAAATGTTAACGAAATTTTTTCCGATACATTACTTTCGGATCAAACCAATCCGTAAATAATTTGAACCGTTCAGCATAGATAGTTCGGTGCACAATCCGACAATCCGATAAACAGTAACGGATCGGCGGTCTCTAATTAGCTGTTGTTATCGCCCACCTACTGACGAAATTAAAACATTTAGCCCTTGCTGTTTTTTTTTAAATGGAGCAGTTCCTCTAATAAAAAAACCAACTAGAATTACTTAAACAACAACTTCCTTAACTGATAACATTATAACCAACGATATTTTTAATAATTCGCTCAAAAAAAGCATTATTAGAGGTGACATATCTGATCATTTCCCTATTTTCTTTTCAATAGATATTTATGCGAAAATTGTATATAATGAAAAAAAATCATTTAAAAAACGAATTTTTCATAATAAAAACCTAGAATCTTTTAAATACCAACTTTCTTTATTTAATTGGGACATTATTAACTTTTCTGAAGACATTAATTTAATATACAAATCTTTTTTTTAAATTTTTTATCAAATTTATGACATCAATTTTCCCAAAGTTGAAATAAATTACAAACATAAAAAAATTAAATCGCCATGGATTACTAAGGGTATTCTAACATCTAAAATTAAACAAAAACTTTATATTAAATATTTAAAATCAAAAACAACTGAGAGTAAGACCATTTATAAAAATTAAGTTAGACTATTAGAACGCTTAAGGAAAAATTTCAAATCAATATACTACACTAGTTTACTTGAAAAATACAAATTAAACTCAAAACGCACTCGGCAACTAATAAACGAAATTACTGATAACACTAAAAAAATATCGGAATCTTTGCCCTAAGTTATTAAAGTAGATGATAATTTTTTTTTTTGATCAAAAAACAATTGCTTCCGAATTTAATAAGTATTTTTCTGGAGGACCAAACCTAGCCGAAAAAATTCCAAACCCTAAAAAAGGCAACATATGACCCTCTGAACTCGTATCTAAATTTTTTTTGATTTGTCTTATGAAGAGTTTGAAAGTGCTCTTAAATTGTTAAAAAGTCAAATAAGGCAGTTGGTCCAGATGATGTCGATGGGAATGTTATTATAAACTGTTTTGACGTTTTAAAAGACATACTTTTCCAAATTTTTAAATGCTCTATTAATCAGGGAGTTTTTCCTGATGGTTTAAAAATAGCAAAAATTATTCCTATATTTAAAGAAGGAGAAAAAACTAATGTAAAACACTATCGTTCAATTTCTATCCTCTCTGTTTTTTCTAAAGTTTTAGAAAGAATTTTGTACAACAGAATATACAATCATATTTTATCACACAAATTGTTATATAACATGCAATATGGATTTAAAAAAAATAATTCAACAGAGCATGCTATTATTCAGCTTACAAGAAGTATATCAGACTCATTTAATAATTCTAAATTCACATTGGGAATATTTATTGATTTAGCGAAAGCGTTTGATACCTTTGATCATTAAATTCTTGCTAAAAAATTAGAATATTATAGTATAACAGGCAATGTTTTAATATTGTTAAAAAGTTATTTAACTAATCGTAAACACTTTGTTTACGCCAATAAAACATTTTCATCAAGTTTGTTAAATATTACATGTGGAGTTCCTAAAGGATCCATATTAAGACCTCTTTTTTTCCTTATTTATACTAATAATCTATACAAAGCCTCGGATTTAAAAACAATTATGTTTGCTGATGACACTAATTTATATATGTCACGCAAAAGCATTCCTATTTTATTTCATTGCATGAACATCGAGTTAATCAAAATATCTGACTCTTAACATTGATAAAACTAAATGAGTTCTTTTCCATCCTCTTATCAAAAAACGTAAACTGCCAATTAAAATGCCTCATCTTGTTATTGACCATATTGAAATTAAACAAGTAACAGTAACCACCTTTCTAGGTGTTTGTATAGATGAAAATCTTAAATGGAAAAGTCACATAAAAAACTTATCAAGTGAAATTTCAAAAAGTACAGGAATATTGTAAAAAGCAAGAAATGTTTTAAATAAACATGAGTATAACGGTCTTTAAAATATATGAGACGTGCTAAAAGCTTCTGCTGACAATAGAGAGGTTTAAGTTTATTTTTCTTTTTACTACCCCAAGCATAGTTGCTGTTTGCATAGTTTATGTGACAATGAATAAATGAGTGATATAATTGTACTAAAGTATGCCAAGCCTCTATTATTTGAAATTAAAGTTTTTAATCTATATGACTTAACCTTTTTAGTATTCTTTGTTTTATGTTCAAATGTAAAACCAATTCATCCCCTATTTCTTTCCATAATTTGTATTCATCGAAAGATAAAAACAAATACATTTTATGCAATGATAATTTTATTAAGCAGCCCATTTTGTATTCTTTTATTATTTAATAACGATCATTATATATATATATATATATATATATATATATATATATATATATATATATATATATATATATATATATATATATATATATATATTTTTTATTATTATCATATATTTGTATTTTAAATATTGTAACAAAATGCTTATTTAAAAAGTAATAAAAAGAACAAAATAATAAAACAAATAAAACAAAAAAAAGATGATCTTAAACTTAATGCTCAAGTTTCAGCAGCTGCAGTGAATGCTAACCGCTCATTAGGGAGGCTGAAAAAAACTTTTTGCAGCCGTGGTTTTTTACTGTGGAAAGAACTGTATACCATGTATGTTCGTCCTCATCTAGAGTACCGTTTCCAAGCGTGGTCACCGTACCAACGGGCAGACGTAGAAGCGCTAGAAAAAGTTCAAAACCGTGCTACAGAGACCATTTCTGAGATTAAGTTTCGCATCGCCGAGCAGTGAAGAGTTATGTTAGGTCTTACGACACTTAAAGAAAGAAGAATAAGAGGTGGTTTATTTCTGATGTTCAAGTACATGCGTGAAATCGATGAAATACATTTTCACGCACTATTCAATTGTCCTTCCTCGTCAAAGTATATTATGCATGGTCATAATCAAAGACTTGCACAGCAAAGAGTACTCAATTGGATGAAGTGAGAGATTCTTTACGAACCATATTGTTTTGCAGTTTAATACCCTGCCGCAAAAAGTAATTGACGCAACTTTGGTCAACATGCTCAAAAATTGACTAGATAAACATTGAAATCAGTTAATTTAGAATTTTAAAAGATAACTGGAAATAAACTCTCTTCACATGTTTCCAGTATTCTATTATGTTCAAAAAGTATGGTACTTGTGTCGCAGATGTGCACGAGTGTCTTAAGACTAAATGTATCTTAATGTTAGTATAGAGGTGCCTGATGAAGCACATCTTCGTTGGTAATTTAAACATAGCGAACATTTATGCTTTTTCAAAAGTCTATAAATTTATTACGGATTGTTGTAAATATTTTAAATTATTGATCACTAAAACAAACTAAACTATTATAGTTTTACATTTACTATAAAATTTACTATAAAATTTAGATTTAATTAATGCAGATTCAATCAAGGAGGCACAGACGTCATTAAGACTTCTTAACGATGGCGTCTTCAATTTAATTAAAGTGTCTTAATCCCATTTTTAAAAATTTAACTTAGGAGTTGTCCATAAATTACGTCATGCTTTAGGAAGGTGGTAGTGGGGAGGGGGGGTAGGGGTAGGGGAGTTTGTGACAATTTGTTACGAGGGGAAGAAAATGGTTCTCGATTTTGTGACGTAAAGTTTTTTTTTATTAGTTTTAAATCTAGAGAAGACTTTTTTTTAATTAAAAGAGTACTCGACTAAACCAAAATCCTCAGTTGATGTATCTACGTGTTGATTGTAAAATCAAATACGCCTAAATTTTACTTAGTTGGTGTGTACACTCCGTTAACGGAGTAGTTACAGCGTTAACTGTTAACCTGTTAACGGACTGTTACGGCTGTAACAGTCTATGTGCAGTGCACGTTTTGCGCTTTGACTTTATATGGTCCGAGTGCAGAATTTTATTTAGTTGGTGCACTAAAGTGTGCAGCAACAAAAAAAACAACCTTTGTGCACTAACTAAAAAAAAATAATTTTGATACCGAGAGGTGAACCTTGAAGGGTCAAAAAATTTCAAAAACTGCGTGACGTAATTTTTTTTTTTGTAGTTATTTTAGCTGCTCCTAGAAGTCTTTACGGTTTTCGGGGCTAGGAGCTATTTTAAAGCATAAGGCTTTTTTCCATGTTATTAATCAATAATTTAGTTTTTAAATTTTTTTTAAATAAAATCATTTATTGTGAACCAGGGTGGGGAGGGCTCAGGGCTATAGCCCTTAGCCCCCCTTACCTTAATATAGCACTGGGTCTAGGACCGAGGGCCTATAAACATCATCAAATCATAAAAATAATTTGAATTATCTTTATTAATTCAAATCTTAAGATTACTTTAGCAATTAATCAACAGCATTTTACTATAAAACTTGTTTTATGAGCTTCTAAAAATGTTGCTAAAAAAAAAAAAAAACCCGGCAAAATAAGTTTAAAATAACTTTATTGAGAAAAAGATAAAGTAAAAAACTCATAGATTGAAAGACTAATGGTGAAAATTAAACTTTTCATACGTTACAGTAAACTCCACTTTAAACTTTCATTTAGTTAAAAAAGGTCAGAGTATTATTCTTTGCATTGACATTTAAGCCAAAAAAGCTCAAGATATTTATTGATAAAACTAAAGATATATAAGATTAATAGAAAAACATTTTTTTTTAATATATGTATTTACTCCTGTGAGAATGTAGACTTATGCAGCCGTTAATTTTTTCCAATAAAAAAACTGAACTGCTTTTGAAATTATTTTAACTCATTTTAAATCACTTTTAACTTTTTGATTTTTGTCTTAGGTTTAAAATATTGGATCACCTTTCGGTTGTCTATCCTGGATTACCTCTTAATTTTCTAGACTCTATGGTTCAGATTTGCCAACCGAGATACAACCCCTTATACTAAGATACTAGTTTTGCTTTTTTGCAAACTAATTGATGTTCTTTATTTCCTTTTTTTATTGCTGGTTCCATACAAACACACAGTATTCATGATGCATTTTACAAAAGTAGTAAATACATAACATACATAGGTGCCACTTTTTTTCTTGAGCATACAAAGGACAAAGTTTAATTTGTAAACTAATTTTTAAGTTTGAATATTTTATTTTAACATTTTCTCAAAAATAACATCTAGATCGCATTCAGAGGCTGAATGCAATCTAGATAATATTTTTTTAATTTAATGACATGTAAATTCAAAATAATGGCACAATGGAGATATACCATATATTTTGAATTTACACGTCATTAAACTTAAATTAAAATCAAAACGTATGACTTTACACTTTTTTATGTTGAAAAACATGCTCCATGTTTTTGTTACTCTATCAGTAAACTAAGAACATTTAGTTCAGTTAAATCATTATAAAAATAAGGTTTATTTAATGCATTCGTTATGGAAAACAATAGTTGTTTTAAAAATGTGTTTTTCAATTTTTTTGTAAAAATATAAAAATTGTCCTAAATCAAAATTCTAAAATATCGAAACTTTAATGTTATCTAAAAGGCAAAAATTTGTTTTTTTATTTTTGTTCAAAAAAGCTTAAAAAAAATTCAAACTTGAAAAAAAATCATCATTTTATGCGGAGCCTTAAACGGCTGAAAAAATCGATCTCATAAAAAATAAGCACCACAAGAGCATGCCGTTTTAATGTTCCAAAAAAAGCTCTTTACTTCAACACTGCACTCTTTTTTCTAAACTACGATGTCTTCCAAAATGTTCCTCTAAAACATCTTGACTGAAACGCTCACTAAGAACATAGCTTTCTCTTTATCCGTTAGCCAATATAGTTTTTATTGGTAATTTTAGTGCTCATTTATTGAATTACTCTAGCACCACTTACCCTGTTGGCACTATAGCTTTAAACTTTAGTATTTCTCAATCACTTACTCAAATACATATCATACTCAGATATCATAGATATCACTTACTCAGGTTTAACTTTGTGATTCGTTTTCCACGTAACTTTCATCACTTACTTTAACTTCTTGATTTGTTTCGTGTCTAACCCCACCTTGTACTTAATTTTTTTTTAGGTAGTTTGAACCATTCTATGATCTTTCTATATTTTTTACCTCTTACTTCTTCTTTAGACTCACCCTATAGTTTCCGTTGCAAAAGTTTCCCGCTTAAATTCTTCTCACGCTTGCTGTCCATAAAACATTTAGGTCAGTTTTACAAAAGTGTTCTCTAGAACTCTAGGTGCGCCAAGATGTCTTACAGGTCTTATTACAGAGCACAACCGGAAAGTTCAAGCGTCCTTCTTTATCAATGATGCATATATGGCCATAGCCGTCTTTAAATCTCGGACCTTCAGTTATGAAGCCAGAACATAAACCACTACACCCCGGCTGCAATAGAACTCAAATACTCTCTAAACTATTTAATAAGTGCTTGAATG
>NC_088930.1:21667500-21717500 GCF_038396675.1 Hydra vulgaris | reverse complement strand
TCCATTGATGACTGTCGTATTTGATTGCCATTAGTAGTATCCATATTATCATATGTCTTTTTTAGATGTGGAGAACAGGCAATAGGGATGGCTTGGTATTTCCATTATGCAGAAAAAGTGCTTTCAAGTTTTTCTGTTACGAGTCAATGAAGAGTCATATGCCAGTCAGATGCTGCAAATGTCTGAGATAATTCTTTGAATAGCTTATGTATATCATGGCAATAACAGAGAGGACCATCTACTGTAAATTATGTTGCAAAGTTAATATTCCGCTTTTGGTAGTAACTGATACAAAGATTTTTGTCAAGTAAATTGTTCTCCTTTAGATCTGCAGACCTTCAGGAATGCCAACAGTTGCATCTTCATCACTATTCGCTTTATCTTTAATTAATCTACACCATTTTCCGGAGAAATTGGAATGGGCAATTCTTCATTTGTTTTACTTGTCTAAATGCTGAATCCATAACTGAATAAAAAATATTTTGTTTGTAGTTTGCAGAAAATGCTGTCATGTTGACACTACAAAAATAAAAATTTGTACAATGATCTTTCAGCTCCCTTCATATTATGGTTATGGCAAATGCATTGAAGATTTCTTTTTGTTCTCCCAATCAAGTAATCTGTTCGAACAATCAGAACAGATTTGGTGAAGCGCACATGGTTTATCTTGGTCACCTAGGTGGTAAACAAAGTAAAGATTGTATATTTCTTTGATGCTGGATGCAATAGTTCCTCATTGTAGTTTAGTTGTGAAATTGCCATATACATAACAAAACGTTTTAGGGTGATTCGTAAATCTGAGTATTTACATTTTTGCTTAAATCATAAAAATTTGTAACGCGCGTGTAACATAAGTTAAAAATCGGCAATTTTTAACTTACGTTACACGCGCAACAACTTTATCAAATATTTGCCTATATAAACTGTAAATTAAACTTTTTGCTATTTTTTTTGAAAGCCGTTAGTCTTAAGAATAAAATGAGTTAAAAAGTTTTGAGTCTGGCCAAAAGAGAGCGAACTTATTTCTGAAAATGCCACTTAACTTATGTAACACGGAAAACAAGGTAAAAAAATTGCTTCAACTTTCAGATTTCTGCAAATCAGAAAAGCGGTTTGTATTTTGAACTTTCACAAGATGTTGAGAACTCTATATTAACTTAAAAATTTATTAAAACTTATCAGAGGTGACCGGCTAAGGAAAATATACTTGTTTTTTTTGTTACAATATAGAGTGAAACCGGGTCAAACCGCACATTTATCAATAAAAATTAAATAACTTTTTTATTTTTATTTATTTTTTTATTAGATAGGTAAGAAAAAACTACATAAGATAATATAAATATATGTTAAAAAAATAAAATAAAATTATCAAAAATATTAAATGTAAAGAAAAAAAAATTGTGCGGTTTTAGGCGACATTCTGATAAAACCGCACACTTAAGAAAACATTGAAATTTTTAAATTTTAACTTTTTTTTTGTCTTTTTTAACAAAACTTATATTTAGGAAACTATAATAAAGTTTTTACGTTTTTTGCAACAAAAAAATTTAGTTCCAACTACATATTTCTTTGGTAAACATATTTCTTTGCACAACCGTTCCCGACATTTCGAATTTTCGCATTGCAACATTTCTGTGTGTTACTGTACTCTACACTTTTTATATTTTGCAACTTTTAATCGTTTGGCTGATGGTACTTGTTCTTCATTGTTTTGCTGAGGTTGCTCAGCATTGTTATGCTCAGGCATTTGAGTACTTGGCATAGAGTCTACGCTTTGCGTTAAGTTTAGCAACTTTCACGGCTTCCTTTGTTGCTTTTTCTTCATCTTTTTGTTTGAGGAACTCGATCACATTTTCTTCGGTAATACATTTTTTGCCAAGTTTTGACATGTTGCACTGCTTCGATTTATTAACATGCGATTGATTTCTTGCTTGAAAAAACTGTTTCAACTCTATCTCAATACTGTTTTTGCAACGCTCAACACACGCTTGATACCTATTAAAACTTGAAGCTGGTGTAGTTGAGAAAGATGGTAATTGGTGTGTAGTTGGCATAGGTGCTGCGGCGGCTGTTGAAGTTGTATCTGAGCAAGATGGTGTAGGTGCTGCGGAGGTTGCTAAAGTTGATAAGAAAGATTAAACGTTTGTGTGATTGCTAACGCCTTATGATTTATGTTGTTTTTATTAAGTGGAAATAAGCCAGTGTACTGAAAACCAGCGATTGCATGCAAGCGTGTAAAACATTTACCACTCTTGTACAGCAGTTTGAGCAACGGTGGAAAATTTAGTTTATCTAAATTCTTACATTTTGAGTCTTAATAATACTTTGTAAGAGTTTCTTTCCATGCTTATTTGATATGACAATAGACACCTCTATCCAATGGTTGTAGAATATGCGAAGAATGCTCTGGTAAACACAATATAATCAAGATTATACTGTGTTTTTTGTACAGCAACACCGCTTCGAAAGCTATGTGAGTTGTATGCCCATCTAATACTAAAACATAAATACCACCAATTTGCTCAGTTTCGGGTATAAATACTTCTTTCAGCCATTTAATAAACGTATCGTGCTCCATCCAACCTGATTTTGAAATTGATTGTTTGGTGCCAAATGTACCACCTCTTGCCCAGTCAGGACGAAAGTTTCTTTTGGCTTTGTATATCACAAATGGTGGTGCAAAATGCCCATCAGCATTGCAGCAATTGTTTACATTATGATAAATTTTTTCATTGTTGCCAGTAAGTTTAAACGCACGTCTTGTCCCTTTTCGACACTACTACGGTTGATTTGCCTTGATCACCCGAAAAACCTGTTTAATCACAATTCCAAATATGCGACCCAGAGGTTTTACCAGTCTGTTGATATTGCTTGGCGATGCATTCAAAATAACAATCAATTATTTCTGGCGTACAAGAAGCGGACCTTTTAGATGCTAAGTTATCCGCTTTTCTTGTTGAAATTTCTTTTGACCATCTTTTCATAAAGGCATAAAACCAGTCTTTACCAGGCTTGCCATTTTTGAATAAGTGCAATTGATCTTCGCGTTTAAGGTAGCCATACACAAATTCTAGGATTTCATTTTGGGTTAAACCATAACCCCAGTCACCCAGTAATTGGAACGTGTACACCATCAATCTTTCTGTTTTACTTGAGAGTACCGTTGTTGTACCTGAGCCATGGAAGCCTCGGTTGTTGTTATTTTTGCAATCTTTGAGCGTTGAGACTGGAACACCATGTTTGAATACAGCTTTTCTTAGTGATATTTTATTTTCTTTTATATTAGTTAATGCGGCTAATATATTATCTTCCTTGTATGCTTTTGTTTTTTTAGTTGACATGTTAAAGTGAGTGAAGATTATATTGAGAAATATAATAATTGGTTTTTAATGAGTAAGAGTTAATTATATTAACAAATAACATTATATTTCATTTATAATTAAACCGGAATTAACACTAAGTTAATTAGATAAAGATAAGCGCCTAATCAGTTGCGAAAAACTAAACTAAGTAATTAATCGAGAGCGTGGTTTTATCAAAAAAAAGAGTTTTTTTTACTTTTTTGATTTTTGATTAAACTTTTTGTTCTAGCTGCATAAAAATTATACTATCAAAATTAAAATTAAATATCCAACAAGATAGTGCTAAAATTATTTTTATATCAGTTTTGCTTCAAGCGCTATTTTGTTCGCAACGATAAAAAAAATATATAAACAATTTTGACTCCCCGTTAAAGTTGTTTAAAAAAAGAAAAAACGGAGTTGAATTGGCATATAATTTTATCAATTCGAATAGAGGAGTTTTTTTCATAGCCATATCTGTTTAGTTTTTATTTGATAATTTCGATCAGTGTGCGGAATGATATGGTGTGCGATTTGACCCGGTTTCACTCTATTTAACTTAAGTTTTTTTTTTGTTTTTTTTTAATTTTTTTGTTCTTTTCTTAAATACTCAATAAATTTATACAATAAGATAGTTAAGATAAAAGTCGTTATATAATAAAAAAATATAACAAAATATACAGGTATAAAAATAAAAACAAAAAAAGAACGCGAAGACTCGCAGAAGCCCTTCAGGTCTTATCATCGAGAACTGCTCGTGAATATAAAGTGCATTAAATTAACATGAAATATAAAATAAAAAAACAATGTCGCAGTAATAATTAGCGAGAACATAAATTTCGTAAGAATATATAAATAAAATTGGTATAAAGACATTCTTGATACTTTTATATATAAATAAAAATAACAATTTAAAAAGTACTGTTTTCATAAACACATAAGATTTGGATCAGATATACTATTATATATTACCTTATGTAATAAGCTTATAATGTAATAAGCTTAAGTAATAATATTCATTTTCAGAAGAATTTAAAAATATAAATATATGTCTTCAAAAGATTAAATAATTTCTTTTAATTTTTTCTTTAATGAAAGATAATTCCATTCATGGGAAAAATCAAAATTTTTTAAAACTATTTTGTTCCAAAGAAAAGCTCCTCGAAATGAAATACAGTTAGACTTTCCAAAATTAGTCAGAGAAAAAAGTTGCCGAATTAGAATATCATTTTTTAAATTATATTTATTTTTATCTTTTAAGGTATATAGATTGTGAAAAGAAACAGGAGATGTGTTGGTTTTACATTTGTACATAAAACAAAGTATATTAAAAATATTCAGCTGACAAATATTAAGAATTTTCATTTGAAATAATAATGGTTTGGCATGAGTAAATCGATCTTTATAATTGATAAGACGAGCAACATGCTTCTGCTGACGATAAAGAGGTAGAAGTTTATATTTATTGGTATTACCCCAGGCAATATTTGCATAACTTATATGGCAATTGATTAAAGAGAAATATAATTGTGTTAATCTGTGTTAATTTAAAGCATTTCTAGCAACTTTGTTGCACAAAAAATTAATGTGATACTTCCAAGTAAAGTTTTCATCAATATTGATTCCTAAAAAGTTAGTAGTTAGTTCTCTTTTTATTTGAATTTTGTCAATGAAAAGTAAGGGCATGACAGGAGGCAGTAGCTTTTTTTTTTAAGTTTGATGAAAAAGTATCCATTTAATTTTCTCAACATTTAGTGACAACTTATTCATTTTAAACCAGTCAGAAACATTTTTTAATTCAATCTTCATATTTTTGAATGTTATTATGTGGTTATGTGTTAAAAAGAGATTAGTATCATCGGCAAACATGACCTTTATTAAATTTGAAGCTTTAGGGAGATCATTAATGCACATCACATCACTTACGTTACCGAGCAATTATTATCGTGGATTTTTTATACCTATTATTAAGAGTTACGTACAGGGTCGTGCAGAGGATTTGGGGGCCCAGATCTGTCAATTTGGTGGCCCACGTCCTCCTACAGTTTTTGATATTCCCACACAAAAAAAGAATATAACAAAGATTTCTTGGATTGCAGTTAAGCAAGCAATGAGTCTACCAATCACAAAATCAAGAATAAAAAACCTTTTTTTTGAAATGTTACCTCTTTTCCTAATTCTGCTTCTGTTTATTCCATGATATGTCCATCACCTTCAATTTTTTTGAAAAAACTGAAGATTTGATTTGACCGATCAATGCTTTAATGTTTTTAACCTCAATATCAATATTTTCACCTCAGTATCAATAGTTGCCTAGCAATCAATCAATGTGAGGATTTTCATCCAAATTCAGACATGAGAACACATTTAAAGGAGCTCGTATATTTCAGGGTAACTCTAATCTCAGTTTTTATTTTAGGCGAGAACTTCTTTCAAAGATTCAATGATTTTACTGTTTAGAAAAGGAGCGAATGCTGTTAAGTCTCTCAGTTCATCATGTTCCAGATTGCCCATGTAAAACACATCATAGAATTTTTTTTGTAATATTTTCCAGAGTTGTGAACTAGCAGAGAAAATTGAATACATTGTTTGAACAGTTCCAAAAAAAAGTCTAAGTATCTGTTCAGCTTAAGGCAGCATTCTGTCCACACAAATTCAATGAATAAAAACCATAGAATATAGAAAACATGTCCTTTTTTTGCAGGATTACTTGAAACCTCTTGTACTTTCCTGAAATGTTGGCTTCATTGTCATAGCCTTGATCAAGACAGTTTTCAAAACAAATTTTTAAACTTTTTATAGTTTCCAGAATTAAAATTGCAATATCAGATACAGTCTTCTTGACACAATCTGCAAATATTAAAAACTGCTTTTCAATTAAAAATATTCCAGGTTCTTCTTCATGTACATACCTAATAAAGTAGTTTGTTCAGTATGACTCACATCTTGAATGACATCAACAATAAATTAAAAATACTTCTCAGACTTGCATTCTTCTACAAAGACCAATGAATTCATTTTGAGAACGATTTGACAGGTAATTCGCCTAAAGCCATTGACCCTTTTCTTATGATTAACTTTTATCACATGTTTCTTGAGAATTAAGTCTTATTACAAAATCAGTTACAGCAATCTTAAGAAATTTCTATTATGAGAATCTCCGATTAGGTCAGATTTTCCACGAAAAGCCAATCCACGTTCACCAAGAAACAGAACCACATCAAATATTTGTTACAGAATTTTTCTCCAGATGGCTGCTTCATTGAGGATTTGAAAATTTACAAAGTCTTCAATTGACTGATCAGCTTTCATCAAAAAATACCCTCATTATGCTATCATTGCAAGGGATAAAATTAAGTGGAGAAATTGATTTTTAGTTGAAATTAACTGACATGGAAAACAAAATACTTCTGTCTTTGCTGAGCTAAATACAAGCCAATTTTGTGAGAAGGATACCCGATTTAGAATTCTCCTTCCCAAAACAGACATCGGAAACATGTAATTTCTATTATATTTTGGCATACCCAGTTTAAAGGGAATGTGACCAGTCCTGACAAACCTTTCCAGCTGAGTTGAGGAAAATTTTTCAGTTTCAATGTCACCGATGGCTGCATCAAAGCTGGTCTAACAGTACTAGTGATCTTTGTAGAAGTGTAATTCCTATTACCACTTGAATTATCTTCAAAATGTCTGTTCTGCCACTGTCAACACTATTACCAATAATAGAAGTATGGATGCTTCCGTCGTCTTTTTGCTGCGTTGAGCTAATGAAAATAACATCTGATGTCTCGGGAGTAGCTGTAATTCTAACATCAAACAATATTTGCCTCCCTTTTCGTAAAGCCGCTTCTTTTGCTTTGCTGATTTTTAACTTTGATGCTCCTGATGGATACGTGCTTTACATTTTTATTTTTTCCAAATACTTTTATTTAATATTTTTTATATACTAATTAAATAAACTTAGATATTATGTAATAATAAAACTAAATTAAATTAATAAATCAAGTTTATTATTATTGATTTATTAACTAAATTATACAATCAAGCGAATCGTCGTCTAAAAAAAAAAATCTTCCAAATACGTCATTTTTAATATTTGTTTTGCACTAGATTTGATCAAGTGACAACTCAAAAACTCAAGATCAGCTTATAAATAAGATTTAAACAAATGCTTTTTCAGACCAAAGTTATTTCTATTGACTGTGATAAAACTTGCTTGCTCTATCGTTGGCAGCATTCAACATTTTGTACTATATGTTTGTGCAAAGTTGTAAAAAGAAAAAGAACCCGAAAGTTAATTGCATTTCTGCGGGCAAATTTTCTTTGCTCAACCACTGTTGGGGGCCCCCTATAAGCCGGGGCCCCGAGCAATTTGCCCGGGTGACTCACCCTCACCACGGCTCTGGTTACGTAACAAATAAAATTGCTAAAGTGTTGAACTCATTCATTAAAGGTAATTAACAAAGGAAATTTTAAAAACTGGTGGCACTCTTCCTGAGTGATTTTTTATAACATTTATGAAAGTTTTCAATTCGAAAACAATTTTTCTGCAAGACCAAGAACAACTTTAAAAAATTACTTAAGAAAAAACTGATATCACAGTATAGGATGGAGGGAGGGAGAGGGGGTTCAGGTATATGTGATCGGTTTTGACAGGAGGGAAGGGGTTGAGAATTGACAAATATAGGGCGACGTGACAAAAATAAAAAAGGTTTTAACTGATTTTTTTATATTAGGAGAATAGCAAATTATTATTTTCTTTTCTTTTTAATGTCTAAATAAAAATATTGATATAATTCTTATTTTTATTTATGTATATTTATATGTCAATCAAAATAAGAAAACATAAACAAATAAAAAAACAACAACAATAATATAAATAATTTTAATTAACATTAAAAAAAAGATTTTTATTCTAAATTCTCCTAATACAAAAAGTTTCACTGAAAACCTTGTCAAAACAACGCGACGAAATAAGAATTACGCAATGACGTATTCATTTTGTAAATAAAAACTTAAACAAAAACAAAAAGCGCCAGAACTTTAGTTAATGCATGTAGTTTTAACTTACGTTACACAAATTTGAAACAAAAATGTGCTTTAACTAAGCATCCTTATTTAAAAATTTAATATTCCTTCGCATATATTATTAAAAAACTTAAGTTTTTTAGCTAAATTTTAGAAAAAACAAAACTTAATCATGTTTTTGTTAACTTACGTTACATAAAAATTGCAAAAGTTCTTTTTTTATTTCCTTGAAATAGATATATTTTAAAAAGTATAAAATCTGACCAACAACAATTTGAACATGTTGGCTCCATTTTCACGCTAAATTAATTCCGATTATGCAAATAAATTCATGGTTAAAATAAAATTTTATATGATACTTTTTTATTATACGACAATGAGAAAAACTCTAACTTTCAAAAGCATAAAAATGACTTAAATAAATTTATTTTAGTACTAAAGGTATATTTTAAATAAACTTTAATGTGTCTGCATCAATATTCATTTGCTAAAAGTTGACGAAAAAGAGAATAAAACTTGACTATTCCACAGCTTTTTTCTGACGTGGAATTGCCCATATGCTTTCATCATAAAAACATATATGCTTTCATCATAAAAACATATAAGCTTTCATCATAAAAAAAAAGGTGCATTCATCATAAAAGCAAATGTACTTTCATCATAAAAACATATATGCTTTTATCATAAAAACATATATGCTTTCATCAGAAAAATATATATACTTTCATCATAAAAACATATATGCTTTCATCATACACACATGCTCAAAAAATAAGTTTGTAGTTTTAAAATCAGCATCAAAAATATTATCTCTGATAATAATTCTTTGTTGACAAGTGCTGTTGTTAGTAATTGTGAAACTCATAATGTAACTTTCACTAAGGAGCATTGTGAGCTGTTGTAACTTGGAATCTGTCTAGACTGACTTTGAAGCTGTTGAAAGAACAAAAATAGTTGTTCAAAATAAGAAAAATAAAATGTATTCAAGGTATTTAAGGGTGATATAAATGAAAATATTTTTTTCTTTGTCATTTGTTATTTATATATTCACTTTAAGAGTATGTTATCAGATTTTTCTGAGTAAAATAATATTTATGAGACTAAAAAAAAAGAAATTTCTGTTATGTAAGAGGTTAATAAAAGCAACTAATTATGTATTTGCAGACCTAAATATCTTTTAAAAGGAAAGGTGGGGAAAGTTTTAAACCTGTTTAAAAAATCTTTCAGAAAATTTAACTTTTTAAATAGCCCCTTCTAATTCTCTCTTTCTTAACCCCCCTCTCTCAATTTTTGCAATTTTTTATGCATAAACTAATTCATACACTAATCACTTTTTTTTTTCAGAACAACAAATTTTAAGTTTGAGGGGTAAGAGGGGGTAAACTTTAACCTTAAGGGGCTATTTGATAAGCTAAATTTTAGTTAAATTTTCTAAAAGATTTTTAAAACAGGGGGGTGGGGGGTGGAAGAGTCCTACAACTGGTTAGGCTATTAAAAAGCCTTAAAATTTAATTAAATTTTCAGGAAGCATTTAACAGGTTTAAAACTTTTGTCAGATGTTCTTTTAACTAACTTTAGGTATGGAAATAATTATTTGATTATATTAACCTCTACTACATTACTGCTTATATCTATCTGACTATATTAACCATAACTAATTGATTATATAATCCCTTTGGGTAACAGAAACTTATTTTTACCTAAAAATAAGTAAAAAATCCAATGGCATACCCTTTTGAAGCAAAAATGTAAGTAACAAATAAAAAAGTAAAAAAAAAAAGATTCAGATTGTCCTTTATGTTTTTTACTTTTAAGGAAAATTTTTAATAACTTTGCTCTTGAGGGGGACATAAAAGTCATCTGCTTGACCTTAAAAAAATGGCTAAATTTTTTTAACTTTAGCTAATTCAGTTTTTAAAATTTCCCAAAAATTGTGGTAGTAATAAAGCGTTTGATTTATAAATGAATCAATGAAACGAAGTTTAATCCCCACCACATCCTCGGTAGTACCATGTTTATTTCTTTGCGCACCATCCTTGTTTGTCACCACCACCACCATCATCATCTTATTTGTCAAGGTAGGTGCTTTGAAGTTAAAGATTTAAAAGGGTGCTGTAAAAACAAGTAAAAAAAATGACTAGCCTCCTCGATTGTAGCGACCCTGCAGTGATGGTGAGGAAAATACAATAAAATATATGTATATATGCATTTTTATATATATATATATATATATATATATATATATATATATATATATATATATATATATATATATATATATATATATATATATATATATATATATACATATACGGTGTTAGAAGCTTCAGAAACTAATTTGACACATCTCTCAAAGCTCTGGGAATGAGAGTGGAGGTCTTGAATATTAGGCTTTATTTTATTTTTAATGAATGTGTAAATATCTTCATCAAAAAACTCTTTTGTAGTTGGTGGCTCTATGTTGATATAAGCAAGATCAGCAATATCAATAAGAGATATCCAGCTCGTAGCATTCCAATTTATTTGAGGGATTTTCTTTTCTATTCCATATACTATACTGCTTTTGTTTCTAAAAGTAAAAGCATCGTTACTTTCAAAAAACTTGCAAAAAACAAAAAAAATTAATAACCTTAATTAAAACTTAATATAATAAAATACAGCACAATACATTTTTAAAAAAGCTTTGTATACAGATGCCTGATATAATATAAATAGAAAAACCAATTTTGAAAAATTTACTGTTTCCTGAGAGTAAGTATTGTCTCAAATCCGAGAATCCTGATCTGTTCATCATTATTTTTAACCATTGCGTAGAGAAAATTTGCAGGTATCAAACAGAAAGCATTACCTTGAATGTTTTTCTTTTACAACTCTTTTTACATCATTAAACTTAATAAAATTCAATTGATTAATAGTGAAAAACAGAATCTGGGGGGAATCTTTCAATTTGGAAGATTTCTTTATTTGAAACCATAATGGAGCATAAACTTTAACAATATAATGGGTAAGCTTTTTCAGACTTGCTTTTGAAGAAATATCTCGAGTGTATAAACAAAGAATTTGTATAAAAAGGGTTAACCATCGAGCATGATTAATTGGACCTATTTTACAATTAGCCCATTTGTCGTCTACTTTACCTAATCCAATACCTTTACAATATTCATAAAGAAGCCTTTGATCAAAACTAATATCTTTTAATATCTCATGTGAAATATATCCTTCAGTGATAGAAGTTTGAATTGCTTCAAACTCACCATGAGGTTGTCTATGAATTTCTTCAGAGCATCTTTTCCCAATTGGTCCACTAAAATTTTGTGGACCGGTTGTTTTTCCATCTAACTTTTTAAAAAGGGCTTTTAGTGGGAGTTCATTCTGATGAAGGCTACAACCTATTGTATGAAGTTTCCTTCCTATCAACTCTTCTAGATTAGCCACCAAGCCACTCCTCCAACCTGTGTTTGATGCAGTATTATCTAAAAGAATAGCACGGCACTCTTCAGACTTTCATATTCTTCAAGTACACTAAATGTCTCAAGAGCAAGAACATTTCCAGTAGCACCAACAACGGGTATTGTTCTGTGTGTCAAGTAGATACTGTGAGATTTGCCATCTTCGTGTGTAAAAGTAAGGTGATGTTCTGCAGCAACACATTTTGTTATGAAATTTTTTCCTTCAGAACTAATTGTTTTTAAGTATATTTTTGTGTTCTTATCTATCTTTTCATCTAAACCAATGCAAAATAATTGTGTCTTCTCTTCTGAATCTGCGTTTTTTGAAATTACTTTTACTTTTGACTTAGCTCTGTCTAATTTACATTTATCCATTAGAATATTATTGATGTCAACTTCCGGTAGCAATAGATGCTTGATATCATGGAATAAGGCGTTTCCAAGAGCTGCGCCAAGATTTGAAGAACATCCGCCTCTGACCAGCTCCATGGCATATCTTGGAAACTTTTGAATACTATAACCTGCCTGAGTTCTTTTACTTGGTTTTCATTCATCCTGTTCCTTAAGTAAAAAATTTAAAATACTTATGATAAGTGATTTTATTAATTAATAAGCGTTAAATATATACTAAACAAATAAAAATCTTAAGGCTACGCAAATAAAAGTACCTGAGATGTTATTATTTCAGATATACATTCTGGGGAAACTGGTAATAAACTTGAAAGCTCATTATTAATATGTTTGTGATGTGACATATTTCCTTCCTTCTCTTTAATCCTGTTGTGAAACAGCCCTTTTGGTTCTGTTTTTAAACGCTGGTCCCGTATATAAGCTCTTTCTTCTATTGGAACTTTTGCTTCTTTAGGGCATATGCAAATAACGTGTTCCATTTTTCATTTTTCTTTTTTGCGCTTTACATAAACATTGTTACATGATGTGTCATGTAACAATGTTTATGTAAAGTGCATTGTATATACAATGAACAGCAACAAGCAGATATGTCAAAAAGTTTGTCTAGTTTAGAATCTAGGTTTCGTTTGATATTTGCTTAAGCGTGTTTGCGGTTTATGTTTTTTACAGTTGCAAATAGATTTTTAATTTTTGCTTCAATAGATTTATCATTTATTAAAGGCAATCGTGGATTGACAGATAACCATATAGATTTTAAAACACATGAAACACGCTTAGCAATTGCCCAAAAGTTCGGCTAAATGTTATAACTATCTAAGAACTAATAAAATTGAGTCAATTGTCTGTATGTGCTTGGATCCATTGTAATTAAATCACAAGGGCAACCTCCGTAATTCTAATCACTTTTCGATCGTGTTTAATAATATATAATAATATGAACTTTGTTCACATTATTATTATGAGACACATAAATTATTTGCAATAAATTAGTAACACTTTATTAAAGTACTAAACTATTTTAATTTTGCACAAAATAATAACTTACTTGAAAATAATAAATTTTTTCAATTAGTATACTAATTTACTATTAAAATGTGCTAATTGTTCACTTCTATTTTAACTACATTATATTATTCTACAAAAGTTACATTTATAAAATATAAAACAGTTAAGCATGTAAATATTAAGAAATATTTATTAGCCGCTTATAAATTTGATATTTTGGCGTTAAGTTAAAAGCAGTCAGAGACTTTACTAAACAATACGAAACTACGAAGTTAAATATTGTTTACAAACAAAATACAATACATGCATGCTTTAAAAAATAAAGAAAAATAAATTTTATAAAACAGCGAAAAGTAGTTTACGAAGTATGCAAATTCACAAACTCCATCAAAGTTCCACAAAAAAATATTCAGTTAAAACACTTAAGTTTGCTATTTTTGTTACTTACATATAAATATCCAACTTTATATTGCTTAGCGGTACTTACATATAAAAATCGACCTACCCTAATATATATATATATATATATATATATATATATATATATATATATATATATATATATATATATATATATAAATAAATATATATATATATATAAATATATATATATATATAAACAAATATATATATATAATATATATATATATATATATATATATATATATATATATATATTTATATATATATATAAAATAAGTGTTTTAATGTCATGTTAACCTCTAGAGTTGTTTGATTAGCTGCTTTTCTCTCCTTTACATACTCGTTAATTCTTGTCTAAAAATTACAACATTAAAAATAATGACAACATATGAAATTTGTTTTAAAAGATTTATTATAAACATGTTATTTCTATCTATAAAATACCAATTTTTTATTCATTCGCTCAGCTCTTCGCTTGTATGTATTTATTTCACAGAGCAACTTATATCTTTCATCATCATCAGCAGTATTCTGCTTAATGTGACCATTGGAGACTTTATCTTGATTCATTAGTTGTCTAGTACTGACATTCACATTGTCATTTTTGACTTCACCATTTTGTTTACCCCAGACATCAATAACAAGCGGTGATTTCATCAGATAATCTACTAACTAAATAGAATAATAATTATAAAAAAACGCAATAAAAACAACAACAGAATTTAAATTTAATTCAGATGACTTACAGACTTGGTTACTGGATTAAATGTAAATATTTTTTGGTGATTAAAGTCAGGGTTTATTGTGTTTTTCACGACAGAGGTTAAAGTTGCTTCATTTTGCATATAAAGCTTGTATGAACAAAATGACTCACCCTGAAAGTTTTGAACAAAATATAAAACTTAGATTTTAAATTGAAATAATGCTGTAATAATATTAGAAACATAAGAAAACATTTTAAATTCAGTCCAATAAAAACAAACTATGGCAGACAATTAAGTTCAGAAATAAAAATTATTATTGGTAATGCATAATAATTAAAACAATAAAACTTTTTGTTTAAACCTAAACACATTACATTAAACCTAAACACATTACAAACAAAAAAAAAAGTTTTTTAGAGCTAAAGATATGGTTTGCATTTCCAGTGGGCTACAGATCTAGCTGACAGATCCAGTGGGCTACAGACCAGAAAATGTTTTACTTTTTTTTATGTCAATCATTATTTTACTTTTCTTATCATACTTATATATACATTTTGTCACATTTTTTATTTCCCTTTCATTGCATAAACAACCTACTTTCACCTTATAATCAATTTTGTTAAACATTAAAATACCTTTGCAAACTTCTTTGGTAAACCTCTAGCTGAAGATATTTTCATTTGACAATAAAGTGGTTTTCCTATCTAAAAAATACAAACAATTCTATATGTATACAAAACATATTGTTCTGGTGCATTTAAGTTTAATCGAATAAAAAAAAATGTCGTAAATTTTTGAAAAAAATCTTTTAAATAAATAAATTTAAAAAAAAATAAATATCAAACAAGTGCATAAAAAAATTTAATAAATAAATGCATAAAAACTAAATAAAACAATTTGAAAAAAGACTAATTGTTTACTGAAATAAAAACAATATATAACTGTATAAAAAATAAAAAAGCTATAAATAATTACTACTACTACTACTACTACTACTACTACTACTACTACTACTACTACTACTACTACTACTACTACTACTACTACTACTACTACTACTACTACTACTAATAATAATAATAATAATAATAACAATAATAATAATAACAACAATAATAATAAAACTATAAATGAATAATAGAAACTATAAATAAATATATAATATAAATACTGTATAAAACTTAAATAGTGGGATAAAAATAATGTAGCGTAATTTTTACAAGATAATGTAAATTTTAATAAGAAAAACTACAAAAGAAACATAAGAAAATTATTTTATAGTAGAAGTGTGACAAAAACTTATTCACCCAAAAGACAAAAAAAAAAATGAAACAATCTACTAATTCAGTTGGGTCTTCAACAAACTCATCCTCACTGACAGCTTTTCCAGAAGCCTCGCACGGCATTATATGGACAAAAAGTTGACCAATATCTTTTCCTTTAAAGTCAGTTATTGCAAGTGTCTCTTCAAACTCAATCTGAACAAAAAAGGTAATATTTAAATAATTGTTTCAAAATATATCAGATAATCTTTTCAATTCAATACTTTATACTAGAAAATTTATAAATCCTACATAAGTAAAATAAAAAATACTTTATATGCCAAACTTTGAAGATATAAATGAACTGAACCAATTAGTACATCTGCATCTGGTGCTTCCCAAAAAGGATCTTTTTCCTACAATGTTATAAAAAACGAAAATATAAATATTTCAATAAACGAATGGTAAAAAATTTCAGTAAACTTGTGCATTTTTAAACAATTTAAAAGCACGTATACTTTTGCTACATTCCAATCAGGATACCCATCAGTAAAGTTTTGATACATTTCTTGCATAATAAAATTTCGATTGATAAACTTATTTTTATCCCATATCCATTCATTATCATTTATAAGATCAAGCATTTTTATTTTTACCTAAAATAAATTTATTGGAGAAAATTACTGAAACCATTTTTAAAATACTACAATATTAATGGGTTTTTTAAGATTCTTGATGGCCATCTTTAAGCCTCCATATCTTTCTAAGACAACTTTATACAAGTAACACAAAATTACAAAATTATAAATCCAATTTATAAACCATGGCTGTCTATTGTCAGTAAAAGTACTAGTCAAATCACTTTAGCAAAAGTCATAAAAATGATGGCTGTCTTCAGCAAAAGTTATAAAAATGATGGCTGTCTTCAGCAAAAGTTATAAAAATGATGGCTGTCTCTAGTTAGTAAAAGTATTAGTCATACCACAATTGCAAAAGAATTTTAAATGCTTATGTTGTGATCATTAAATGCTAATTTATTAAAATCACGTTAATGCAATAATATTGTAACTGATTTAATTACAACTATTAAAAAAGCTCCATTAAAATAAAAATACAAGACAAAACTTAAAAAATTTGTTTAAAAAATCTTATAAAATATTTTTTCTTTTCTTTAAAACTGATGAATTGTTATGTGAAATATAATAATTAAAAAAAATGTCAACATCATTATGGTGATGGTGATGTAACAAAAATAAAATATAAACAGCCTTGAAACATCTAAGTTTTTTGAAAAAAAACTCACGAGAAAAAAAAAATTAAATTACTTCAGTTCTTCCTTCTTTTTCCCCTCTTGCTTGAGGTGAAACCAAAACTGGTTCAAAAGAAACCTATATGTATAAATAATTAGTAATATAAATAATGATTATTCAAATATTATTTCCAAATATATTACTTATGTAATTTTAATTCAAATTATATGTAAAATTAAACTAAAAAACATGTCTATATTTTTAAAAATATATAATAAGGTGGATTTTGGTCTTCGTACATTAAAATATATAAATATAATTAGAGTTGCGTCCTGAAGTATGCGTTAAAGTTTGCGCTCACAAGTATACATAAAAGAAATTTTTGACCATAAGGCAAGAGGAAAAAGTTTAAATTAAACAGCTTTTTAAACTGCTAGACAAGAAGAAAGAAGTTTACAAATCAATCATCAGTTAATCAATTATATACATTCTAAAAAAAGTATTTTCATGAATATTTACAAATAGTAATTCTACTAATCTTAAGTAAACACCAAAAATTATTATACTAATTCTAAGACTAATTATTAACAATAATTATAAAAATAATAATAATAACAATAATAATAATAACAATGATGATACCAAAAAAATAGAACAAAAAAAGAAGTTTGTATAAAGTAGAATATTTTAAAACAATAATCATTATTAAATTAAGTTACACTTCAAAAATAACCAATAAAAAATTACACCTCAGTAAATTACACAGATGTAAAGCAAAATGCAATTAAAGTGCAAGAATTTTATAAAAAAATCTATAAAAACAAATCATAAATAACCAAACATAAATAAGAAAACAATTACAAGTTACAAATAAAAAACTATATAAAAAATCTTCAGCAAAGATGATTAATTATGAAATTCATTTATTCGTTTGAATGCAAACATTTTTCTTTTCTCATTTTTTGTTTTTTATTTTTTATTTGATTTACTATATAATCTTCTTTTTTCTTTTCTCCCTCTCTTTTTCTTTTTCATTTTATTTTTCTCCCTTATTTTTCTTTTTTTTCGTTTTTACTTTTTTTTCTTTTTAGTTAAATTTAAAAGTTTAGTTTAAATTTTTGTTTTTAACCATTTAAAAAAAAAATAAAAATAAAATAAAAAAAAAAAGACAAGGTTTTTAAAGGTTACATGACGAGATTTTTAAATTTAAAAACTCACATAATAAAGTTTTGATTGTCACTTTTTGAGTTCTCTAAACTTAACTTTTATTCATCCACTTTTTGAATTAGCTGTTCTAGTTTGGTTTTATAAAAATAAAACCTGTAATGCTTTTAAAAAAATACAACACAGAGCCAAAAACTTGTGCCATCTATCAGTTACCATAGATACTTCATTTATTTTACTTCATTACATTAGACTTTAGTTACTACTAGTCACATCATTAATTCATGCTTAATTACAAGATGTCACTGTTTTATATATGATAAAAAATTTGCTCAGCGTCCTTCGTGAAACATTTCTTTTTTAGAAGAATTGTAAATGCAAAGTATTATTGATTGTCTTAAAATTAAAATCTGTTAAATTTTTTAAAGCAGCTTTTGGTTGCTAGACGAGTAACAATCAAGCCTAACAGTAGTCATACGATATCATTTTTAATGTATTGTCATATATGAAAAATGCTAGTCATTTTTATTTACAGGTTAAATAAAAATAAGTAAAAAGTTGATATCTATAACAAATATATGTAGAAGACAAAAGACTTTTTTTTTATATAATAGACATAAAGGCCTAATCAAAAGGAGATTTTATTTTGCTTAGAAGGTTAGAGCGGTAATCAAGGGGTAATTAAATAAGGCAAACTGTAAAAGTTAAATACATCAAATAAATATATTGATTCAATAAATCAAAATGAATAAATATATATACTTTTTTATCTAATTATAAAAAAAAAATTTGTTTTTAATTAGAAAAACCTAAAAACTATATATTGTACCTTCATGAATTTAAAAAGTTTAAAAAAAACAAATAACCTTTTTATCAAGCTCTTCACTCATAGCGTTTGCTTCATTGATCATTGGAAGTATTTTTAATAAATCTTCTTGAAGTAGTAAATCCTCTAGAAATTAAAACAATAAAACAAAATAAAACAACATATCAAAGTAAAACAATAAAACAAAATAATCTCACTAATTTAAATCTATTACTATGGTACATTTTAGGACTTCTCATTTCCCGCAAAAATCTAATTCCCGGGATTCCGGGACAAAA
The DNA here is from genome assembly GCF_038396675.1 of Hydra vulgaris. Taxonomy (NCBI): domain Eukaryota; kingdom Metazoa; phylum Cnidaria; class Hydrozoa; order Anthoathecata; family Hydridae; genus Hydra; species Hydra vulgaris. The sequence continues at coordinate 21,698,359 of NC_088930.1, read as the reverse complement.
ATGATTTATTTCCTGAAATCCCGGGATTAGGTAACAAGCAAGAATTTATCGAATTAAGTGGGGGAAATGTGTAAATTCAAACAAATACAAAAAAAAAACACGCTTTTTTAATACTATTACTTTTAACAAGAAAATAAATAGAATTACTGCTATTTACCTAATAAAATAATTCTATTTTAAAATTGTTTCCTAATGCTATATTACGTAATAATACCATAGGCCGCTTTAGTATCACTTGAGGAAAACTACCAACTTCACTACCAACTTTTATGTGTAACTAATTACTTTTTTTGCGCTTACAAGTACTTGTAACTTGTCCGTGGTTATTTTATATCTAACATACCAGGGACTCCTCTTTATTCATTGTAACTTCTTGCAATTGTAATTATTTATTAGTCACCAATTTTTTGAAGTTTTGGTTTGTGTCTAAGATAAAATACTATTATTGAATTTGATTTATAAGTAGATTTGGTTTGTTTATTTAAGCTTTATATGCTGTAAGTTACAATATATATAATTTAAATAAGTAAATCAAATCTAATTATAAATCAAATTCAATAATAATATTTTACCTATTTTGATTTAATTGCCCTCTATAATATATCTTCCTAATTTTTAAAGAAGTCATTGCAAAAGGTAAAAGGAAGTAATTAGTACTCAAATTTTGAGTAATAATATTTTTAATATCTTTACAAATGTTTAAAATATGTTCAAAAAAATTACTGGGATTCCCGGGAAATTTCATTGAAATCCCAGATAAAGGGATGGATTTTTACCTCCGGGATCCTGGGAAAACAGGATCCCGGGATCCGGTTTGAAAAACCCTAGTACATTTCTTAGTTTTTTTTCAAATGTCAACCTGGTACTCAAAAAACCCAGAATAAAATTTTAGTTTTAAAAATATTTAATTTTATAAAACTTTTTTGTTAAAAAAAAATTTGCAAAAATGTACTTAAATTGTTGCTCTTTTGCAAACTATGTAGAAAATGAGGTTTTAAACAAATAAAAAATTATATTTTTTATAGTTTTAACTATAAATGAAAATAAATAATATTTTCTAAATTAGCTTAAAGTTTTACTTCTTTTGTGCACCCGGTAGACATAGTTCTGAAAAAAAAATTTACAAAGTGTTATAAGTAAAAAACTTACGAGGAGACATTTTGCCATCTTTATGATCACCTATATTTCCATAGTTAAATAATCCAGAATTCTGTGCTATTTCCTCTTGTGCTTGATCAAAAGTAGGTTGTACTTCTTCAAAAGTTTTTCCTTGTTTCTTTGCATCTTCTTTCTTTTTCAATAAATCTGCATCTTTTGGGTGATGAAGAACAAACAAATGATTGTTACCAAACAAAATTCTATTTAAATAACAAATAAATTAAAAAAACATACTGTTCAAAACTCATTAAAAATATTTTTATCCAAGAATAAATTTTTATTTTAATTAGTATGATCATTAATCTTTTGACTACCTAATGACTCATATGAAACACAAACTTTGGTGAACAAAGTTGTTGTGCAGTGCAGTTGTTTCATTGCAAACTGATTTTAATAAAGATTATGATTATAAAAAATACCTATCACCATGGCGCAGTTCGCATTCATCTACAAGAATAATTCCATTGCAAACTACTTTTGCTTCTTTGTTAGGAACTATTTTGATTTTATTAGTATTTCCATCGTGTTCTATAACTGCATGATCCTTTTGAATGCTGAATTCAATAAAAAAAAAAATTGTTATTATAAAACAAAACTAAAAAATTAAGCAAAAATAATAAAATTAGTAAAAAGTTTAAAAAATATAATGCATATAATCTATAAAATATAATTATGTAATTACTTAAAATGGTGGGTCATAACTCTGAATGTAAAAAATTGGATAAAATTTAGTAGGTAACAAAGATCTCAAATGAGAAAAGTGCTGTATAAATATTACATGTCATTTTGTAGAAATGTCATTAAATAGTGATTATAAAATATACAAACATTTATATGTGCATATTAGGGGGTTGATTTTTCAACTTTTTTTTTAAAAATCAATGGGTATATTTTTAAAAGCTGACATTTTTATATTTATTTATAAAAATGTATACCTTAAGACATTTGATTGCAAAAATGTCACCCGTAAATATGAAATTGTAATATGAAAATAAAAAATTGTAAATGTTTTTTAACAATTTTTAATGTGTAGCACAAAGATATTGTAATTATAATAATTACAATATCATTGGTGTAGCGTGATACAAATAAACAAACATATAAGTATATAAGTTTGAGTATACATTGTTTGAATGCATCCGATGTTATCAATTTCTGCAAGCACAAGATTGAATTATTGTCATTAGCAGTCAAGATAAACGTGTTCCAATCAAGGTGATTTTTTGTGTTTACTAGATTTCATTTTAATTTTGCATGTAACTTAAAATTATTTTAATTTACTTTATATTTCAGAATGTCCAGAATAAGCTCCGAGATGAAAAACCTGAAAATATCAAAGCCTGGACAAAAAATCTAGTCCACTTTGAGAAATCAAAATCAACAAGATCTCACATACACAAAGTTTTGCAGCCACTTGGCATTATGAATAAAATGCCAAAAGCTTATTCTGTTATTGGTCGGTATAATTACTTATCAAATTTAGAGAAGTCAGTGTATTCCAGATGTAAAATGGTTGGCGCAGAATTATCTGATTTATGGCTTAAACTGAGTTTACCAAAAATTAATGAAAGGTCTATAACAAAAAAAGTAGAAATTCTTATTAAGAAATATCATTCTGTTCAAAAATCCAAACAATGTTTTGAAGAAAAGTGGGATTATTTGTTTTTATATAACCAAAGTGAATGGTAACTGACTTAGCAATGAAGATAAAGAATTTTATATATTACAGGTAAAAACTGATGGTCAAGCTGGTTATTGCACATCAAAAATTGTTAAAGTACATCCATCTAAAGCTGGCAAGAAGAGAACTATCATAGCTGAAACAGGTACAGTAGAGGTCAGTGATGACAATAAAGGAGACAATGAACAAGATGATGAGCAAGATTCTGATTATAATCCGCCAGGCCAAAAAACAAAGAGAAAATATGAGAACAACACTGTTGCTGTTAACTTAGTTAAGAAGTCAAAACTAAGTATTAAGAGATCAGCAGAAGTTTGCAAAAATTTATCTGAATGTGGTGTTAATGTGCAAGCACCATCCAAATCTGGGGTTTATAGAGCTACAATGTCAGAAGCTCAAAAAATGGAAAAGCATATGATTAATCATTTAAAAAATGATGATTGGGTGTTGCATTTTGATGGTAAAAGAATTTCCGGGATTGAGTATCAAGTCTTGATTTTAAAAAATGCAGAAAAGGAGGTCAAGTTAGCCATTTTGAAACTGGGTGATGGTAAAGCTAATAGTACTTACAGTGGAATAGCTGAAGTGCTAGATAAATTTCAACTATGGAGTAGTATCAAAGTTATAATATCTGATACCACAAGTGTTAATACTGGAAGTAAAAATAGAGTTGTAAGCCAACTTCAAAGAGAATTTGAAAGAAAAAATCTTGAACCAGTTCAATTTATTGGTTGTCAGCATCATGTGTTAGACACAATTTTGAAGCATTCCATGAATGAAATTTTAGATGAAGGAAAAAGCTCATCACCAGAAATACATTACAAATTTAGTGTAAACCTGCAAAAAAACTATGAAAATTTAAAATCAAACTTTAAGCAAGGTGAAAAAATTTGTAAAGTAAAGACTAATAAATGGAGAGATGATATGGACTTTTTGTTTGAGTTGGTACAAAGTTACCGATACATGAAGGTGAATGGTAGCTATCCGGCTATAAAATTCAAAAGTCTGCCATCATTGAACAATGCCAGATGGAATTCAAAAGCAATCTATGCTCTTCTGGCATATATTTTAAATGAGTCGCATAATAATCAACTTCGCATTGTTTGTGACATCATTACTTCAGCCTGGTCTGATATATGGTTTTCTAACATGCAATACTCAGAACATAATTTTAACAATTTAGAGCAAGCAATAACTTCAACTACAGCCATGAAAACCTTGAAAACATTTTAGTCCCAGGAGCCCAGTCGCATACAAGGAATTCAGAGATCTAATATCTGTGCGGAAAGAGCCATAAAAATTATGCAAGAAATTTATGCAAAAGATATTGACAAGATGAACTTCAGATTTATTCTGCACAACAACTTTTAAATTGCACAAACAATTGATCTTTGTATATTAATGAACAGAAAGTTTTGTAAAAATAAATTGCTATTTTTCTGTTAATTTGTCGATTTTTACGTTATACTTTTTTACTCGTAAGTAAAAAAATAGAGAAATAAAAAAATAGGGGACATTTTTGAAACTTTAGTCAGTAAAACTTTTGCAATTGGTAATCTCATGTAGAATGTCAGATTTTGGCACTATACCCATGTAGAGTTGTAAAAAAATCAACCCCCTAATGCATATATATGAATACACAAAAAGGGAATCAGGCAGAAAGATTATATAAAATATATCAATGCTGTAACATCCAATTAGAATTATGTAGTGCACTAATGTAGGTGAAACTTAATTTCGAAGGCCACAATAGATTTACTAAAGGGCCTAATAGAAAAAGACTAGCATCACTCATCAGCATCTTTGCATTTGTTATTATTGCCAGGCAATGATATAATTATATTAAAACCAGATAAAATATAATCTAAAATTTTTACATTCAAAGTACAGATTGAATCTGATGACCTATTAAAATCTAATGACAGTATAGAACTCTTTGTTACAACTTAATCAATATAAAAATAACCTTAATCCATTAAACAAAATTTCTGGTGGTGGATTTCCTTTTTTATTTCCAACATGATATTTACCTAAACAATTTTAAAACATTATTTACTGTTTTATATAAATATAAATTATATAAAAATTATAAAACAAAACATCAAAAACAAATAAAGCCGTAAAATAAAAAACACTAAATTTAAAAAATAATCAAAGAAATTAACTTAATATCACAGTAGAAAAACTACTAAACAACAAAATCTCAACAAAGCAAAAAGTTTGTACGAGAAAGATAAAAGTATTTTTCACTTAAAATTTTTTTAAATTTACCGATTTAAAAGCAAAAAAAATACTGTAATACAAAGAATAATTTTAACAAAATCATGTTACTTCTAGTCTTACTGCATAATTGATGTTTGATAAAATTGTATTTTTAAAAAATATAAACTGTTAAAGTTATATGCTACCTACTATTATTATTTAAGAAAATTTCTTATGAAAATTTCTTATGTTTGTTTTATTCTATAGCTGTACCTTTTATAGTTTAAAAAGTTTTTTTAAAATCTATACACTCTTTAGAGTTTCATGTTCAAAATCTCTAAATTCAATTTAAGTTTATTTGACCATATATATATATATATATATATATATATATATATATATATATATATATATATATATATATATATATATATATATATATATATATATATATATATATATATATATATATGGTCAAATAAACTTAAATTGAATTTAGAGATTTTGAACATGAAACTCTAAAGAGTGTATAGATTTAAAAAAAACTTTTTATATAGCATATATATATATATATGCTATATATATATATATGCTATATATATATATATATATATATATATATATATATGCTATATATATATGCTATATATATATATATATAGCATATATAGCATATATATATATATCATATATATATATGATATATATATATATGCTATATATATATATATATATATAGCATATATATATATATGATATATATATATATATGCTATATGTATATATATATAGCATATATATATATGTATAAATATATATATATATATATGCTATATATATATATATATATATATATAGCATATATATATATCATATATATATATATATAGCATATGTAGCATATATATATATATATATATATATATATATATATATATATATATATATATATATATATATATATATATATATATATATATATATATATATATATATATATATATATATATATATATATAGAACCCTTAGATGTTGTCCGAAAGTTTTTTCCATATTTTGTTGACAAAAAGTAAAAATTAAAATGCAAGACCGGAGTTTTTTTTTTTTAATAATGATAGACTGCCTGCCCCAACCAAACCCTCAGTCGATGTAGCAGCACTCCCTTGTGGGTCAGGCTATTTGTCAGTCGATGTAGCAGCACTCCCTTGCGAGTCAGGCTATTTGTCAGTCGATGTAGCAGCACTCCCTTGCGAGTCAGGCTATAAGATAGTCGATGTAGCAACACTCCGCGCATGATTTACAGTAAATAAAATAAAAATTAAAACATTTTATTAAAAAAAATAAAAATAAAAACATTTTATTAAAAAAAATAAAAATAAAAACATTGTTTATATTGTTAAAAACATTCAGAATGTTTTAAAAACATTCAGAATGTTTTTAAAAACATTCTGGTCAATTAAATTTGCGTTTTTGTGGTTTTTTTATATAACAATTAATTTGTAATTAAATTAATGGTTTTGACTTTCGTCCAACACGAAAATGTTGGACGAAAGTCAAAAGTAATTAAAAGTGACGTATGTGTTGGCGTAAGAATCACTTTTTTCCTTCCGCTCTTCCCAAAGCCAACAAACTATAGATCTATATATATATATATATATATATATATATATATATATATATATATATATATATATATATATATATATATATATATATATATATATATATATATATATGTATATATATATATATGTATATGTATATATATATATATATATATATATATATATATATATATATATATATATATATATATATATACCTTTCAGCAAACTGTCAAAATAACATATAAATTAACATAATTATGAATAACAGTTGAGAAAGTAGACCAAAAATAGAAGATTTTGTAATTAAGCGGCTATTATGAATCACGTGATGCAATGTTTTTCTCGGGAGGGCAAAAATGTAAACAAACCAATAATAAACATATAAGAAAAAGATAAGAAATAATACATCAGGTAAATAACAAATAAATAACAAATAAGAAAAAATACATCAGGTGTGTAATTTTAAAAATGATATACGTTTACAAAAATAAACGCAAATAAAATAAAAGTCGAAAAAAATTTAGTAAAGAATATTTTATTTATACTTTTACCTCAATAAAATAGAAAAAGATACAAACCAAAAAATTATTCTTATTAAAGCAGTGAGTTTTTGCAATGAATTTATTTGCTTTCTTATTGTTTAAAAATAATTCTGTATAATATAACTTTGGTTATTCTCTTAACTTTTAATTAAGTTTTAATCTTTTTGTTTGAACATTTATTATCATGTTGTGTTCATTACTAAGTTTTTACTGTTTACTATCTCAGTTAAAAAAACATTATGGTTAATGATCGCTGTGTAGTTGGTATTTGCAATAACGATAAACATTATTCAGAGCGTTACGAAATCATGGATTCATGCAGTTTCTAAAGGGCGAAAACACTTTGTTATACCTAAATATTTTAAAATCTGCTCTAATCATTTTGTCGATGGCATGCCCACTTATGAAAATCCTAACCCAACACTCTTTTTGACATACACCATGAATGTTCAATGTACTCCGGAAAAAAAACAATCAAGACCTCCTCAAAAAATCAGAACAACATCTATTGTAAAACCTGTTTCATCAAAAATGATTGAATCTATTAACTCTAACTCGGATACACTTACAGCTGAAGAGTTGTCAGATCTTATGATTGTTTCTTCAGACGAAGAAAGCTTAATATCGTTCGAAATAACTCCATATGTTAGTGGCAATGCAGTTGCAGCAGAATTATTACACATCTCCGACTCTCCCAAAAAATTATTACACCCACCCGCCTCTCCCAAAGAAAAAGACACTGTAAATCCAATTTTGTCTAAGAATAAAGCAGGCTACAGTGTTAAAAATAATATAGAGCCTACTCTATTATCAACATATACTGCTTTACAGTTTTGTCATATTACTAAGTACTCAGATGTATCGACTTTTACAGGTTTACAAAATGCAAAAATGTTTCAAAGTGTTTTTAATTATGTCAAGCACAAAGCAGCAGTTATGAAACACTGGGATGGAAATAAGAGAACAAATCGATTACAAAAAACCATGTCCAGTGTTGAATCCGTCAAGCAGCTACACTTATCAGAAGATTATACTATTAGCTAACTTATTATTAATTAGATAACTTAATAAGATAATTTTCTATGAGAAAAAGCGAACCTAAAAGAAAAATCTCACTGGAACAGGAATTTCTTTTAGTTATGATGAGATTACGTTTGGGTCTTTTAATTGAAGATTTAGCTTTCCGCTTTTGTATATCAGCTGGAACAGTTTCCCAAATTATTATTACATGGGTAATATTGTTATCTAAAGAGTTGGACAGCCTAATCTTGTGGCCTAGCCGGAATACAATTCAAGCAACTATGCCAAACTGTTTAAGCAATTATATCCAAAAGTGAGAACAATTATAGATTGTTCTAAAATATTTTTTGAAACATCAAGTGCTCTTGATGTTCAAGCTTGTATGTGGAGTGACTATAAACATAATGCAACAGTCAAATTTTTAATAGCAATAACTCCGAATGGAGCCGTTTCATGGCTGTCTCCCCTTTATGGTGGATGTGCCTCTGACATTTTTATTGTCAGAAATAGTGGTTTTCTTGATATACTTGAACCCTATGACCAAGTTATGGCAGATCAAGGCTTTAAAATAAGGACAGACCTTGCATATAAACAGTGTACTCTTTGTATACCTCCAAGTGCTGTTAAAGGAATTCAAATGTCAAAAGAAGAAGTTCGAGAAACATCAAACATTGCTAATGTACGCATTTATGTGGAGCAAGCAATAAAAAGGATAAAACATTTCCGTATTTTAAAAATAACACAGCCATTACTATACCTACCTATCATTAATAATATACTACGCATATGTGCTGTTATATCAAACTTGAGAAAACCATTAGTTTCTAAATAGTTCATTAAACAAATTTAGTTTACTAAATAGTTTTTTTTATTGTATAATATAATGTTCCACTGTCCAAACTTTAGGTTATTATTATAACATGAGTTTATATCAACTAGGATTTGAAAGATGTGTAAAAAATTAGTTTTTTTTTAAAACCAAACCAGCCCCGAAAAAACTCTTTTTTGAAAATCTTTTGAAAATGCAGAAAGAATTTAAAAAAATGTAAATAAAAACAACATATTTATCTACAACTCTTAATAAAATATCCATTGAAGATAAACTAGACATTGAGCACATGCAACAAACCCAGTCTAGATCTGCTATTAACTCATAGTCTTCTTTTTTTAAATTTTGACATGAACAGTGAAACCAAGCGCAACATACTTTACATTGAATACTGCTAAATTCATTAAATTCTTTAACATTGATTTCTGGATCTTCGAGTATAAGTTTATCGCATTTTCCACAGAATGTTATAGGTTTTATTAGTAATAATGCTGGAGAAACATATGTTTTGAAAAAAATATCTAAATTTATTTTCTCCGTATCCCAGAGCTCTTGATCAAATTCGATTACTTCAACATATAAGTCCTTAAGCGTCCAAACAATAAAATATGCTGATTTGCAATTTGTAATTGCCATTTGGGAATTAATCTGTGTGTAATATTTATGACACTTATTTAATGTTATTTGATCATTTTTTATTGTAAAGAAATTACACTCACTAGCTCCTTTTTTAATTGTTTTATTAAAAATTTTAAAAGGACATTTAACTTCTAAACACATTCTACCATGACATTTGCATACCATAAATCCATCTGGGGAGCAAGCAATGTAAGGTCTGTCATGCAAAATAAAGAGACCACTTTTTTCAATTTTTAAATCAGTGTGATTTGATACATGCTCTGCATAAAACTTTTTTATAGCATCTTGCTCATGATCAATTCCCCATTTGATAGAAGCAGTAACAAATGTTTCTTTATGAGGGTATAAAATCTCAGCAACAAGAGGAGTTGTTTTAGGCTTGTTTGAACTTGTATTTCTAGAAAAAGTATTAACTTTGGTATATATTCTGTGATGTTTGGATGCAGTTATCCTCCCCTTTCTCATTTGAAACCAGGTATTGCTTTTAGCTTGATCTCTTGTGTTATATTCCACGTTTTTAATTGTTTCATAAAACTTTTATGGTGTTTTCAACATTAGGCAAAATATTATTAGAAAAAATGGTGTTAAAACCATTTTTTCTAATAATATTTTGCCTAATGTTGACTCATCAGCGTTAGGATGGTCTAAAAGTATTTCAAATGATAGCTTTTTAAGATCAGGTTTACTTACAATATTTTCATCAGATTTTTTAATTTTTGATTTAAATGTTACAGCAGAAGGCTCAGATATATGAATGTTGTTTAAAAAAGTTTCAAATGAATGTTCATTAAATTCACGATGACTTTCGATTCTTGGATCGAATTCTTGCAATGCTTTCATCCTAGTGTTTTCCTTATTATTATCATTTTTTTCATTATTTGCAATTTTTTTTCTAACAACTAGGTCAGTTATTAAGCACGGTTTTATATCTTTTCTAGAAGACTTATTCCAGACACAAGCTTGTTCTGTGCATGTTGGATTACACCAACCTTTGTTATTAGCATATTCCATTTTATAAAGGGTGGCAATGACATGATTACAAACTTCAAAAGCTCCAGCCATACACGAACACCAAGCAGAAAGAATATCATTATTACAAAAGGCAATCCAAAGCTTTCTTTTTTTGTGAATTTTTTGCGAATCACACACTTCAGAATATGCGAATAAAACATCTTTTTTAAACCTGAAGTGCATTATTGGGCCTACAAAACCACTATCGAAAAATGAAAATGCTTTTTGGTCCTTATATTTGCCAATATATTCCGAATCAAAATATTTTTTATTAAGAATATATGAAAAAATATTTCCCATTGTTATACTTTATAGCTTTTAGCTTGTCCGTATAAGATTGCTTAAGTTTTTTTTCCTGTTCTTCTACTGTCTCTATAACATCTATATTTAATTCCATTGCAGAAAATGCTCTAGCAACAAGCTCGACTTTGCGTCCAGTAGTACTTAGCCCACAAACAGTTAAAAAACTAACAAGCTGTTTATCAGATAAATTCAAAAAATCTTCGTATTTTTCAAGTAACATGGTAAAATACAATTATCAATTATATATTTCCAGATAAACTTTTTTTAGATATTTAAACAAACAATAAAAAGATAAAGCGTTTTGCCAAGTTTGTTTATAATTTTGCCCTCCCGAGAAAAACAATAGATCACGTGATTCATAATTGCCGCTCAATTACAAAAAGGTCTATTATTTAAAAGGTTTGAGTGTCTATTTTTCTTACAACATTTTGCAGCATGTTTTTTATTTATTTATTTGATAAAACTAAATTAATAAAAAAAGTAACATAAAATGGACTAGTTATTGACAAGTTAGTTGTAAAAAAATAGATTTCCTGTTGTTCCAAAAAAAAAATAAACTCAAGCATTATTTTGAGTAACTTTTTTGTGTTAGAATTAACTAAATTTTGTGTATATATATCAGGCGCAGATCTAGGCTATAGACATTATAGCTAAGACTACACATAAAAATAATCAACAAAATAAAAACTTATATATAGTGTTCCAATATACTTCAAAGTAAAAATTATCGAAAAAAAATAAAAAAAAGATTGGTCATTGGAAGTAATATGTTTTTATTGTAAAGTTGTATGCCCAGTTATATTCAAATGACCCAAGCGCCTTTATTATTTTCTTAGTAAGTTGGTAATTATGACGGATATGCTTTGATAAAATACTGTTTCAAATGCTATTGATACTTCTCACATACAAAACATAAAATATTGTTAAAAAACATTGTTTGCAAAAGCAAATCTTACTTTAATTTATTCTTAAACTTTTGGCTAAAAGTAGCCCTGATATGAATGTTTTTATATTGCCTATTAAAATGGATCAAGGTTTTGTAGCTTTAAGGTATATTTCTTAACTATGCTTTCACGAACTATAATTGTTATAAAAAGATAACATGTTTTTTATGTTTACTTATACAACTGTTTCTGTGCTTATTGTTATAACATTCTTATAACATTTAATTATAACATTCTTATTTTATTCAACAGGTTAATACTATTAATAATAGTTTTGCCACAGAGCTATATAAACAATTTCTATAGTCATTTGCTATAAATGTACTTAATTTTGGAATTTATGCAGGTGAAACTATTTTATAAGATCATTTAATATCACCCCCTAAAAATGCCACATACATTTCTGAAACCACACAAAATCAACTTATAAGGTAATGATGTCTGTTATACTTGTTGGGTTCAAAAATGGAAAAGTCGAGGCATTTCTTTTAGCAAAAAACTCTTCATAGATGATAACTGAATTTTCTTTCAATATAACTATAGTTTTAACAAAAACTTAATGGATTGAATTTTTAAGATTACAATTAGACTCCAAGATAAGCGATGCAATATATCTCAAATTTCTGAGATGAGAAAATGTAAATTAAAAAAACATGCTTCAAGAAATTAAATTTAATATTGATTATATCACTATTACTGGTTTAATAATGCTTTTGAATTAGCTGTGGCTTTAAATGTTAAAGAATTAAATTCTAGAAAATTTGGAAAGCAAATCACTCACCATTTTTAACACTCAATTATTTTAAGTTTTATATCACTTTAACTCTATTGGAACTTCTTATAAATGATATTTTTATTTATATAAGATTTCAAACAGAAAGCATGTTGGTTTATATGGGTTTGCAGTTCCAACCGCCAAGTAAAGCCTGAAAACTAATTAAGATTCGCAAATCAACTTTCAAGAATTCCTGGATATCTATCATTCCTATCTTTGCATCCAACCTCTATTTATACAGAGTTGGATATGGGAGCCTCTTTGGAAAAATCAATCAAAACTTCTATCTGGTATTTTGTAAACAAAAGTTATCACAATGACTGGTTTCCCCAACATCAACAAAATAGAGTGTTAGAAAAGTGATTGAATGGCCTTGCCTTAATGCCAATTTAAACAGAAACTGTTTCAGATACAAGCAGGATTAACAGCATATTAACATTTAGAGTTGCTATTTAAGCCTTAAATAATTGGCTACGGTTGAATGATAATTATTATTAGCTCTTATATTTAAAAATATTTTTTGTTAAAACATTTTTATAATTTTCTCTTAGAGCATCTTATTGTTTATTTGTTTTAACTTTTTAATAAATAAATTTATTTTCTACTTTGTCTACATTTCATGATCTTTGAGTTGTTGAAATGTTAAATGTTTTCAAGTGTTCTATACTAAATACAATGTAAACCACTAACTTAAAAATTCAAATATGTGTGTAAATTTTGTTAGTGTAAGCTTCAAAAAGAGAGCTCGATATTCATAAAAAACAAAGATATAACAAATTAGCTTCCTGAGGATCCTATAGATGGTAAGACTGTTCAATTTTTTTTTTTAAATTTATTTATACATAGTAGAACAAATAAAGTAAATATTTGTCAAAATAACACATTATAATATCATGATATTTTTGAATATATCACAATATTATTATGTTGTTATTACAATAATAATTGCAGTGACAAAAATATAAAGGAAAGAATTCAAAAAAGAAGGGCTTTTTTTGTCAACAATAACAATACTTTTAAAAATGGAGAGCTAACCTTAGGCAGCATTACAACTTACATATGGGGTGCAAGGTCTTATGGCTTACCTTCTAGTTGGAGCACTTTATTCAGTAAGTTAGACAGTATATCTAACTTACGAACAGAACAGCCAAAGCAAATTTTATATTTTAACATTAGTTATGCTACTAGAACCCATTAAAAATAAATGAAAAATGTGTACAAAAAGTGAAAACTAAACTAGGTAAACACTGCATAAGCTGTTCAACTTAAGATGCTCAGATAAAAAAAAACTGTAAGGCAGCATCTACATATAATTATTGGACATCTTTTTGACATACCAACTTATTAAGTAGTTGCAATTATGACTTAACTTTATAAATTTTAGCTAAAACTTCATAAAATCCTAGATCTGCCTATGTATATTATAATTATTTTGAAAAAATATCTAAATTTTGTGTGGATATACATACACACAAAATTTAGATATTTTTGGCTTATGGTCAAATGTGCAATTTTTAACAGCTGTTTAATCATAATTTCAATAGGATTTGTTATCCTGATATAAGTTTTATACTTTATGAAAAATTTCTGAAAATGAATGAATGTTCCCTCCCATGTATCAAGTACCTAAGAGTATGAACAGCTTCTAAAACTTAGAACACAGTGCTATCAAAATAGCAAACTTCAATATGGTAGAATATTGGGTGGCCTTTATCGTCAAATCGATATTAAAAATCAATTAACTACCAAACATTAAAAATCTTGAATTCTTAAATTGATTAGAGATAATAAATGTTTTATCTAACAATTTAACAAATATACCGATAAGCGCAATATAAAAAATTAATAACTTGTAACTATGTTACAGGTGGTTAAACTTTTACATGTAATAATTTTAATTTGTTTTTAATGAATTTACAGTACAGTAGCTCAAATTAATTATCAATAAAAGTATTGATTTTCAAAGTAGGTATTTGTTTGCACTTTTTAATAAATTGATTTATTTTAATATATATATATATATATATATATATATATATATATATATATATATATATATATATATATATATATATATATATATATATATATATATATATATATATGTATATATATATATTTAATTTTACTTATTTTCACTTAGTTTCTATTTAATTTATCACTTCAATTTTTATTTTTATTTTTGTATGAAAGTTTGAAATTTATTTTTGTCATTTAAAGAAGATTATTTTTTAATTAAATAACGAAATTTGTATATTGAATAAGACTTATTCAAGTATATTGTGAAACAAGTAAATAAGAAAGTCTTATAATTTATTATAATAATTATATATTTTAACTTATAATAATACATTTAGTTTTACATAAGTTAAATTATGATAAACAAATATATTATAACCTGGCTTTAAAAAATGTATTATCATATTTGTTAATTGAGGATCTTCATTGAGATTCCATAGATGTGCTGTAGTCTTCTTCATTTTATGTTCATTTTTCAGCTCTTCTTCCTTAAGCTGTTTTTAAAAAAATGCATATAAACAAAACTTCAAATTAAAAAGAAATTTATTTTACTGAATTTTTTATAACTAAATTTTGGTGATAACAAATTGTCATTCATTAAACTGCTATAACTTCCTCTGTAAAAAAATATTTGATAAGAAACATGTAAGGAATGCAAATTGCAAGATAGATGATATAAATCATCTCATGGAGGAGATGATATAAATCTCATCTCATGGAGGAGGTGATATAAATCTCATCTCATGGAGGAGATGATATAAATATCTTATGGAAAAAATTTATATAGATGAACCATAGATTTTGAAAAATAAATGAATAATTATAAGAAAAATTCAATGTTTTAAACTAAAGAAATACTTATTATTTCTTTTCATTTCTTTAAATTTATAACTTTATTTTATTTAGCTTTATTCATTTCTTTAAATTTATAACTTTATTTTATTTAGCTTTATTCATTTCTTTAAATTTATAACTTTATTTTATTTAGCTTTATTCATTTCTTTAAATTTACAACTTTATTTTATTTAGCTTTATTCATTTCTTTAAATTTATTTTATTTTTATTCATTTATTACTATACATGGTAATCTTATATTTATTTTATATAACAATGAACTAACTTTAATAAAAATTAAAATTAAAAACCTTGGTTGCAGCCTCTTCTTCTTTTAATCTTTCTGTCCATGTTTTTTTCATTTGCTCAACGTCTTCTTGGTTTCTTTTTAACTGGAAGAGATTTAATCTTTTAAGTAAATGCTATTTTTATTTAACTTTAAAAATAATCTAAAAAACATCAACATAATAAATGTAATGATATGATAATGCATTCTTACTCTCTCCTCCATTTTCTTTTTCATTTCTTCAACCTCTAAAAAATTTATAACTGGATTATAAATACTTGAATAAATAAAATAATAATAATATTGATATAATAAATATATAAAAAAATGTTTTAAATAACTAACAAGTAAAAACAACTAAAACCATCAAAACTAAAAAGCCAAAAAACAAATTCAAAAATGATTTTGAGTATAAAATCTAAATAATTACCAGCTTCATCTATTCCTCTTTTATTATCTCCTTTTTCTGAAGATTCATCATCTCCATCGCTTAGTTGAGCAGCTAATGCTGCTAATGCCTTTGGATCACCTTTTGCAGCTTTCAACTGCTCAAGCAATTTAGCATTTTCTTCACGCAACTCACGGATTAGTTTATCTGTTGGGCTTTCATTAACAACAGCAGATGTTTTAACTGACTTAGCACGATCAGCTATTAATTAATATTTTAAATAAATAATAAAAGAAAAAAATGAAGAATTATTCTTAAGAAAATTAGGTAAAAACTAAGAACTTTTTTTATATACATAACTTATACATACCAAACCTTAAGGTTGAAAGTGTTTCCTCATAATTAATGTCAGCAGGGCTAAGAGCAGCAATCTGGAACCAATCAAAATAATTGTATAAAAATTTTTTTTATATTTTTATTAAATTATTTAACTTTACGCATTCAATAATTACATGCATTTTATACATTCTGTATAAATTTTTTTCTTCATTTTTCTTTAACTATTTTATTACTCAACAATTCATTTTTACTTAGACATTTATATTAACTAAATTTTATATAACTTTGAATTATACAAAGTTGAATTAATATTTTCAAACAATAATTTATTTGCCAAATACATCATAAGCATTTGTTATATAAGTTACTTTACATCATTTTAATGTTGATTAATTGTTTTAATTAAACTATTTTATAATTATATAAAAGATTTATAAAATACCTTAAATTTAAAATTTTTTATATCAAACAAATCTAAAAATGTATTTAGAATGTCAAAAGTTGACTAAATATTGAAAACAAAAAATTTTCAAAAATAAAAATATATGCTCTTGATATAAAGTCAAAATCATAATTTTTACTTAACTTTAATTTATTAACACATATGTTGATATCAAATTACTTACTGAATACTTATTATGCATTTAAAAAACAATAAAGTACCATAACAGTTTTACTGTTCCCTCCAAGTGCATTCTTTAGCAGTTTTGTAAGGACAGAATCACGGAATGGAGCTAAAGAACAATTATTTAAATAAATTAAGTATATATATAATGTTTGCATGTATATATATATATACATATTATATAAATATAATAAATATATACATTTTAATATATATATATTATATGTATAATATATTTTTAAATTAAAATATAGATTAAATATAAATAATGTATGTATGACCATTTCAAAATTGTATATAAAAAAAATAATTGTTAAACTTAAATTGGCTATGGGCTATATAAATGGGCTACCCTCTAATTTGATGTGGTTTGTGGTCAGGAAAATAAGTTATGAGCTTAAATAATGCGTTTTAGTGACTGCTCAAGAGATTCAAAGTTTTAACAAAAATGGTGAGAAAACAGTAAACATTCTTATCCTATAAGTTTGATTGAATATAAATGTCACAACATGTTTAAGTTTGTTATACAATGTGTTATTAAAGTTTTTACAACATTTTTACAATGAATCACTTGCTATTCTGCTTTAAAGTTTTTTTTTAATGGAATGGTCATGAGCTTTCTGTAATATTCAACAATCTGAAATATTAACTGCACATTATTGAAGTCTGTTGCTAACTTAACAGCACGCTCAGCACAGTCATTGGTGACCCTCATGCTTTTTATTTTTTGCTTAACAGTGAGATAGACAGGACAGAAAACCCATGCAGCTGGATTATAAGTAAGAAAAATTGGTTCAATTTCAAGCGCAGTAAACAGATTCATTCATCTTTGAGTAACAAAACCTATCAAAACCTTTTCCTGAAAGTGGTCAACTAATTTTAAATCAACTCTTCTGAGATCAGTTTTCATTAGTGGTTTCTTCAGAGCAACAATCATAGCCTCTTTCTCACTATTTGGAAGAAGTCAGAAAATAATGCAAGTCCAATCAAATCTTTGCTCAAATACCGCATATGCTCTCTTATTTTCTTAATTGCAATATCTGTTACCTTTTTGTCAACAGCAAGATAAGACTCAAGAGTTTGGAGTATACAAAGGTATGTATGGAGCATCAGAACTGTTTGGAACTTTAAGCCAGACTTTTGCATAAATTGTTATAATGAAAAGACAGATACGACGAAGACCTTGTAGTTCATATGCTGTAAGTTTGAAATTATCTACGGAACAAATAGATTTTAAGACAGTATATTCATTTTGCCATCCATATGGAACGATGATAGGCACCTGGAGGGCTAAAATGAGTTACATCATCATTTTCACCCAGTGCAGTTAGTGTCCGTTGGATGAGCTCCAGGTAATCTTTTTGTGGTTTATTTTTAAGGGAGAGTTGATTCCTAAGGAATTCCAGCATTTTTCTTCTTCTGGTTTAGCAATACACATTAACCAACTGTAAGTTCTGATTTGACTTCAATGTCAGAAGCCTCAATTTTATTGTATCGGGTAGTGTCAAATACAAAATATTGCAATCTGTCGTCGTGAAGATTAGAAAAACCAGTCAAATACTGCAACCAAAAAAACTTCAAGGATATGATGCCTGCAGGCTAAAAAAATTTAATTCTTTTATGAGCTCACTTATAGTTTTTTAAGAGAAACTTATTTTCATGCCTCCATATAGAAATCAATTTCAACTTTTTGTTTAATAAAAATTTTTGGTTCGCATGTGTAATTATTTCCAGCTTTTCTTGTAGGCATAATATGCATTTTTTGGAAATATTATTATATGCAGGTGCTGTTTTAAGGATGGACCAATTCAATATAAAATCATCAATATTTTTATCTTTCAATTTCCATATGTATTTTGATGGCATGGTGCCTTTTGAATACTTTTTATTTTTAAAGGATTGGCGAATCGTTTTTTCCATTCACCCTCTATTAAACCAATATATTCTTTATCAGGTACATTCTTAGAGGAAACAGCATATTTATATACCACATTTTTTGATAAACATTTTCCACTCATTGAACAACTGTTTTTTTGTTTACAATTACAATTTTCTGTTGCTTTTTTTTTTTTTTCCAACAACTTCACTTCCAACAAGGCTGCAAGCAACCACTATTAGAGTTGGAAGTTACTGGAATATAAAAGATGAAGTTTATAAAGCAAAATAACGATTGACAGATGACTTAGAAGTCTATTTTTTTTTTCATTTAAGATTTCTTTTTTGTTTACCAAAACATTATTGTGACCTTTTATAATTCTTTCCATGTTTTTTGTGCAACTGTAGCTAACTTTAATTGTATTTCAATTAATTATTTTATGTAATCTAGTAGAGGGCGGTAAGTGTTTATCAACTAATTTTAAAAGCACTTTTCCTATTAGTGGAATCATTTTTGCTAGAATGGGGATTGAACCAAACTACATTTCTAGTTCTATTTGCTTTTTTTTTTTTTTTTTAAGAGCCAAATCTTAGTTCAAAATTTTGAAAACCACTTTTTTATAGACATCTTTGAAAATTCCTTTAGAGGAATTGAATACATTTTTATCAGAGGAGTTTTGGTTAATCCTGTTATTAATTGAAATCAGGATTTATTATAGAATTTGAGGTAGATTTGAATTAATATCAATATACAATAATTCATCGTTTAGTTTTTTGAAAGGCTTATATGAATTTTCAGAGAGTTTAAATGTGACATCAAGAAAATTCACAATTTTTAAATTTATGCTTATTTCGACTCGAAAGCCAATAAAGAAAATTTTGATAACATCTTTTCTAATTTTATCAAGCTGTGGACCAGATTTTTTACGCATTACTATTATACCATCATCACAATAAAAGCCTGATATTGATTATTTTACTTAATAAATCTTAATATAATACTTAATACTTAATAATAATAATACTTAATAAATATATATAGTGTAACAAACTTATTAATTTCTGCTCCATCATAACTGTCCATTGTTACATCAAAGCAGTCATGTTTGTTTTTGTTTTTTCAAGTTTCTTTATTAAAATAAAGTAAGATTTTTCTGCAATTTTTTATTATATGAATAGTCTCTTCTGGAATAACTGTGTGGGTGTTTGCAAAATCAATTGTTTTATCTAAAATATCTAAAATATTGAGGAGTAAAAATCATTAATATCAAATTAAATGTACATTCATTTATATTTTCAGTTATGGAGAACCAATTGATAACAGTTATGGTATTTATCCACTATTGTAAATTGAATTTAATTCTAATAATATTATTAATTTTGTCTAATTTAATTTTGCTTACATGTCCATTCTCACTTTTTGAGGCAACCAATAATCTACATGAAAGTTTATTTTGAAAATTGGGTTTATGATCTTGAAGCGTTACAAAAGCAGGGCAGGGCGGGGCAGGGCAGGGGCAGTTGATTCAATTCTGTTTTCGAGGTTGTTTTTTTAGCGATACTTTGGGCTTCTAAATTAATTGCATTTTCCAAATTTTTAGGGGCTTTCTCATAAGAACTTGTAATACTGTTGCATAAAATATTTTCATATTTTTCTGTTGTAATTTGGTAAATGTTATTTATTTTATCAGCTAAAACCAAAATATTAAAAAAAAAATTTTTAATTTATAGCAAAAATGTTTTCACTAGAAACATTTTTACTATAAATTGAAAATTTTTTTTTAAAATTGATCGATAAACACTTCGTGCCCTCTAATAGATTTCATAAAATTTTTAATCAAAATATAATTAAAGCTAGCTACAGTTGCACAAAACATATGGAAAGAATTATAAAAGATCACTATAATGTTTTTCTTAACAAAAAAGAAATTGTTAATGAAAAAATAATCCTGTAACTTCAGGGGTTCCTCAAGATTCTATCCTTGGCCCTATACTCTTTTTAATTTACATCAACAACCTATCAGAAATTCAGAGAATCTTACTTGTCATTTAATTAAGTCTCATCCTTTTACTGTGACTGCTCCTAAGTACTCCCAAAAAAAAGTTCTTAGGAAATTGCTTCCTTTATCTTGTTTTCCTGATTCATATAATTCGCAATCTTTTAATTCTTCCAGTAACTTCCAACTCTAATAGTGGTTGCTTGCAGCCTTGTTGGAAGTGAAGTTGTTGGGAAAAAAAAAAAAAAAGCAACAGAAAACTGTAATTGTAAACAAAAAAATAGTTGTCTAATGAGTAGAAAATATTTATCAAAAAATGTGGTATATAAATATGCTGTTTCCTCTAAGAATGTACCTGATAAAGAATATATTAGTTTAATTGAGGGTGATTAAGTTTAATTGAGGGTGAAAACGATTTGCCAACAATAAACAATCCTTTAAAAATAAAAAGTATTCAAAAGGCACCATGCCATCAAAATACATATGGAAATTGAAAGATAAAAATATTGATGATTTTATATTGAATTGGTCCATCCTTAAAACAGCACCTGCATATAATAATATTTCCAAAAAATGCATATGCCTACAAGAAAAACTTGAAATAATTACACATGCGAACCAAGAATTTTTAATAAACAAAAAGTTGAAATTGATTTCTATATGGAGGCATGAAAATAAGTTTCTCCTAAAAAACTATTAAAATAAGTCAGCTCAAAAAATAATTACATTGAATTCCCTCTTTAAAAAGATATTTAAGCAGAAGTTAACAATTCTAAAAAATTATTTTTATAATTATCAGCATATTTTACAAATGTGTGAAAATTTACAGTAGTTAAGACATTTATGACTTCCTGTAATTTAATTTTTTGTATAAACTAAAGTTTTATTAATTTGAACATTTATTTCTGATGAATCTTAATTGATAAAACACAGTGTAGAATAAAAAAGTTTGATAAATGATTTTCTACTAATTTATATAATATCATGTATATATATTTATTTTTATATTTATCCTATAGCGTATATAGATATTACATTTACAATATATTTATATAAATATATATATTTATTCATATGTAAATTTATACTATAGCACATATAGATTTGTATTTACCAACTTTTTTTTTGCCAAACTAAATTCATATATTATTTTGCAAAAAGGAAAAAAAAAGAATAAAAATTTATTGCTGCCAAAATCTTTAGTTAATATAGCAGCAATTCCCTTGCATTTTCTCACTATGACAGTTGATGTATCTACATAATACATTTTAAATTAATTGAAATTGATTTGAACTTTACTTTTTGCTAGTTCACAAATTTTAATTTTTTTGCAGCTCAGGTGCTGAAAATTTATAAAAAGACTCTTTGCTCTATTTCCATTTAACAATTTTGGTGTTGGGAGAGTATTACTAAGTCATAGTTCAGTTGCATACACAACATTATATAACATTAAATTCATAATCATTGTAGAAACTATAATAATTATTTCCAGAGACTTAGTAACCAAGGTGACACACTGTTTATATTTTTAGTGAGGCAACAACATTAAAAAAAATGAGATTATTTAAACTTTTAAAACATTTAAAGCAATATAACCATAGATGATGTAATATACCCATAATGCTTATATATGGCAAATACATAAATGTGGCAAAGTATCATTATAACAACACTATATAAAAAGAAAACATTGTCAAAATTGTCTAAAAACTACTTAAAACTAGAAAAGTTCATAATAGATTTTTTATTTTATGAAAATACTGTTGTTCAAAACTTATAAAAAGTGGTAAATTGATTGATATATTTTTGATTGATTACACTGAATAATAGTTACAGATCTCATAACTCTTTGCAACAGCATTTTGACAAATCTTTGTAAAGACATTTTGTCAAGAGATATAACTATAGATCTCTAGATTCCTAACATCTATTTTCCTAATCAACATAACCAAATCAGACATTTTCCAGACTGCCAGCTCCCTGCTGTTAACACAGAGAAAGTTTGGGGAACTGGTATTTGAGCAAATATTTGGCCAAGGAATTGTGTACCATGGAAATGTCAGGTAGGAAAAATGGCAGTCAAAAAAATGGATGTCAGAAATAGTCCTCTTTTCATTTTTTGTCTTTTTTTCATTTTGGTCAAACTTTTATTGTCTGCAACAAAAATATCATCAGAAAGTCTTCCTTTTAGCTGATGAAACTGTTTTTTTAACTGCATAGTGTAATCATAAATCATTATTAAAAGCTACACATTTAGCAGTCATGTATGTTGCTTTCTTTCAAACAAAAATTCAAACTCTATAAACTATTGAAAATATTGAATATAATCATATTCACATGTAACTAGTTTTTAAATTTCATAGTAAAAAATTTCTTAGTCTTTTGAACTCAAGGTTCTATATATGAAAATAATAAAACCAGAAGACTTATAAATACTTATATTATATTTACTATAAATTAATAAGCAATAAAAAAAATACATACCTAATACTTGACCTTTACCAGACGAAGCATCAGCCAAAACTAAATTTTTATTAAAATTCATAAATAGTTAAAAATCATTTAAAATAAAATAAAAATTTAAAAATTAGCAAAATTAAGATATGACTTATGATTGACACTAGTAACAGAAATAGGCCACGGATCCCGGGCCACTAATCCCTGTAAAATAGTCAAACTATCAATTTTAAATGGAAAAATCAAAGTAGCACTTGATTCTTTATCAAATCTTGATTTAGTTGTTTAGTTCAAAGGCAAAATTTTGTTTTTTTTATTTTCATTGAACCAAATGATCATGCTATATGTCACTTTAAAAGCAATTAGTGTGGTTTCATTACCAAAGAATGAAATACTTGAATACCTACTGGGAGAGGCCAAAGTCTATTTAGCTGCTGAAAAAATAAAGACTGACAACCTTAATAAAAGAAATGACTTTCTGAGTTTTTTAACTTAACTCCTTCAGGTCATCATTGTTTAAAATTAATAATTGGCCACATAGTTATGTTACTTAGATATTTAGATCTCAAAGTTGGGTTAACGCATTTCTAATGAATATTTGTGTTTTTTGGAATAATTAGATTGATGAAGAGTTTTAATAAGGCAATTTTAGTGGCAAACAGGCATTTATTCCTCAAGTTTAGTTGGCTCCATGGAAATGTTATCAGTTTCTTGTTTGACTGACATAATCATGGACATTAAAAATCAAGGTTAAATATTTATAGAGTTTCAATGTCTTAAAAAACTTTTTTTATGACCAAATATATGTTGCATGGTCAAGATCATTCATGATTTACGAGTTTTTTAAAGTTAATAGAAAGTGTTTAAAACAAAACATGGTAAGAAAAAAGAAATACAAAATTATTTTCACTTAGACTTGAATTTAAAAAAATAGAAACAAAGTTTCAAGACCTGATTTCAAATAATTCATTATGAACTTTGTTCACATTATAATAAGCAAGCAAGATGTTTTTTAGACCATAAATCTTTTTTGTATCATTATTATATATATTTTTTTCATCTTTTAATTCATATTTTTTTATTTATGTTAGGAGCTTTGTTTTAATTATGTTAAGAACTGTTTGTAAAAGGAAAGGCAAAATTTTAAAGATTTTCATGTCTATTTTCTATTAAAATCTTCTAAATTTCTTTAGTTTTACGTTTTGTAATTGTTCTGTTTTCTTTTAGCCTTCTGTTGATATAAAGTTTACATTTAACAAATTTTTTTGGTTCAAAAGTAAATCATCAACTGAAAGTTTAGGAAAATAAATTGAATTCAAAACAAGTTAAGAAAAACATTGTTTACTAGTAACATTACAAAGCATGTTTTTACAATAAATTTTTATGTTATCTCATGATTTGATTTTATTTTTTAAAAATTAATTCACAAATAACAAGATTATTAAGTTGGGAGTCACTAAAAAAACTAAACTTTCCTTGCACTTTAATACTAAAGAATAGCGTTAAAGAGCAAGGAAATGTTCGACAAAAGACTTGAAAATGAAGATATGAAAGGGAGTTTTAAAGCATCAATGTGCAAGAAAAAAAAAACTAGATGAATAAAATTTTTTAAAGCATGAAGAGACAGGTACAGTAAAAAGATGTAACTTTTTATATAATTAGATAACTCGTTTGAGAAGCAACCATAATAGTATTTGTAGAGAAAAGAAAAAGATGCAACCTTACGATGATGAGGCAGTGGCTCAAGTTTGGTAGTTAGAGCAGGTATAACTACAATTAAAATAAATTTTTAGAAATCGTCTAGAAGTGTAAGGGCATCAGAAGAACCAGCCCAAATATGACAACAGTATTCCATACAGGAATGAATAAGAGATTTTATTAAAGGTAGAGAATAGAATTAGGAGGAAAGAAAATGGCAAGCACAATAAAGAGAAGCAACTTTAGAAGATGCTAATGGATTTTGTACATGGTTTCCATGAGAGGTTAGAGTATAAAAATCCAAGGAGGCCTAAAGTAGAGGACTCAGCGATATTACTATATTGTATTTGTCATGTTAATAACAAGAGTTTTTTTTACACTAATGGTAATAATGTTGTTTATGTAAATTGTTTTAAGCCTTTGCTTTAGATTAAAAATAACTTCAAAATAATTCAAATGTATTATGTAAATGTATTATGTATATGTGTTACATAAATGTATTATGTAGACGTATTATGAAATATCATGTAAATATATTATGAAAATGTATTATGTAAATGTATTATGTAAACATATTATAAAAATACATTATGAAAATGTATTATGTAAATGCATTATGTAAATGTATTATGTAAATGTAAAAAAATATTTAAAAAAATAATATAAAAAAATTTAAAGTATTTAAAAAATAAATTCAAAAATTATAAAAATTTAATTACCTTTTATGACATTGCCTAAGCATGACAAAGACTGATTGATTGCAGAACCTTCCTTTAAACGATCACCTGTAGCTCCTGTAGAATCAGCACGTTCGCTTTTTAAACAAACAAAAAATTTTTTTTTAAAGTATTCTTTTTTGTAATATATTTGCAAAGTAAAGGGTTAGTAGTTGGAACTGCACACTTCTGTGTTTAAATATTTGTATCAGTAATTAATACAAAATCATTATAGACAACACACTACTGTTTTTAGCAGGGTTGTTAAGCTAGAGAAGCTGGAACTTTTTCCATAAGATGTGGATCCAGCCATCTAAAAGCTCAATAAAAATTATGTAATTATGTTCACTTTATGTTGGACATAAAGACATTGTGTGCAAATAAAAAAAAAGTTTAGCTATTTAATTAAAAAATCATTACTATCTAAAAAATCAAACTTCAAATATTTATTAGTTTTGTTTTATTACTTGTTAGTGTGGAAGTGGTGTAGTGCAGTAGTGGTGTAGTGGTAGAGCGCTTGCTTCATAAGCAAGAGGTTCTAAGTTTGATCCCCTAACACATCCCTGGTAGTAACACACTCAACTTGTTTTTCCATGCAGCGGCCTTATTTTTCAAGGTTCGTGTTTCGGAGTTATAGAGTTGAGAGAGGGGTAAAAGTTAAAAGCAGATTGACTAAGCATGCTTTTTTCATTGTTTTTTCATATAAATGTTTATTATTAAATACAACTTTAACAACTTTTTTATAAACAGTTTTTAGGGAAACTATTTTATTTTATTCTATTAGAATAAATTCATCATTTGAAATATATTTTATACATTTCAAAGGATGCAACTCTCAATAAAAGATTTTATTAAAATTTTTGATAACCATAAAGAGCACTACTCCTTGGAGAAATTTAAAAGAGAATCTAAAAAAGACTCTTTTACAATTAGAATTTATTACAAAAGACTTCAAATATTTATTATTCTCATTTTAATTCAAAAAAAAAAAAAAACGTTGTTATTATATATCTCATTAAACATTAATATAGAAAATATGTATGCATTAATATATATGTATGTTTATATTACTTTTATTTTAAATCAGTAGAAATATACTATAGTTTCACATTCTTTTAAAAACATTTTTAGCACTTTGCAAAATTTATATGTATTTTAAAACAGATTATGCATATATTTGCTTTTATATTAACACAGACAATATGTACAATATAAATGGGGCTCAGTGATAAGAGTTTATGTCTACTTCTTACTCCTTTCTTACTACCTTAATTTATATATCTTGTATGTATTTATTGTAACTATATCAAACAGCAAACTTTTAAACAGGTCAATTGTCAAACAGCCAAAAAAAAAAAGTCAAAATAGAAGATTTTTTTTCTTTTTCTGTAAGATATGTTGTAAGATTTTTAGAATTTTATAACATGAAATGAAATTGAAATTTAGGTTAAGTTAAATGGAAAATTCACTACTTCTATTTTTTCTGCATGATTGGACTGATTGCAATGGCTCCAATTTAAATGTAGTTAAAGTTCGAATTACATAACACTTGACCGAACAAAAGGTTTTAAAACATTATCAATGTTATGTTAAATAACACTGATAAACAAATAAAACTTTATTGTGCATATCTTGTTAACTAGGTGGTTTTTTAAAACAAATTAAATATGCTGATTTTAAATATGCAAACCATTTTTCACCATCACGCCAAGTTGTAAAGATATTTGGGTTCAAATCTTTAGTATTTAAGGTAAAGTCCCTAATATTGTCGAAAAAAAAGTTATTCAAAAGTATGTCAACCTGGGTCTCAAAAGAAGCGTATTTTCATAGAGATTTTAGAAAAGATAAATACTACATATACTGTAAGAGTGTGGCTTTGATAAAGTTAAAAAAAAAAAAGGCATCTAATAATTCTACATCCAACCAAGTAGTCAAGCTATAGGTTAACAGTTTTACTTTTTTATTCACAAACTTACATTCGTAATTTCATTCCAAAACTGTAAAAACAATTCTTCTTTAGAGGGACCATGCTAACAACAGCGTTGATGAACCCTTAAGTTCAAGAAAGCCATCTTCCCCTTCAAATTTTATAACGGACTCTAATAACAGACTCTAATGAAGAAGCTTTGGGTGAGTTTGGGATGCATTCTTATTTTACAAAAAACCTGCAGATATTAAAAACATGTCATTTAATATCTGCAGATTCTAAAAACATATTATTTAATATCTGCAGATATTAAAAATATACCACAACTCTGAAATGCTTTTTAAATTTAGGATCAAGAGGCGATTCAACTGGGTTATCAAGCAGTTAGAAACAATCCCACTTTGTGGAGAGAGGGTTTTATCTAAAGTCAAATGGGATCTAGTAATACTAAATGGACCACCTCAAATCCTGGCACTTTTTCCTAGAGATTCTACAAACAAAAAAGTTCCTGTCTCACTTTTTTAAAATAAGTCTCTCAACAGAGAGAAGATTAACAGAGACTAGTTTAACTGGAGTGGAACTGCAAAAGCTTTCATTTGTTTTCCCTACTCTATTTTTGAACAAAAACATAATTTTGGCCCTGGATTTCAGTCTTTTCTCTTAATGTGGAATGGCGTAATAAAAGATAATTGGTGAAATCTAGGAGTAAAGAGTAAAAGCCACCAGTGTAATATTCAACACAGAAATCACTACATTGCCTGGAAATCAGTCTTCGAAGCCTTGAAAAATCAGACCGGGAACGATTGAGAACTTGAAAAGTCAATAAGAAATGAGGCATTTAAGTGATATGAAATTTTACGCTGCGTCCTGGACATCACTCTCCATTTAGCTTTGAGTCTAAGTTTTTGAGGTGTGTTAGCAGTTTAACTTTATTTTATATTCATAAAATAATTTTAATGTTGCTTAGAATATTAATCTAGATGTAATCTTTATTTCAATATTATGTTCAATTTGTGCAGGTTCATTAAACATGCTGGACGAGTATGATAATGGTAATTTTTTAGCCACCCTTGAGCTGTTGGGGAAACACAATAAGACACTTTAGTTCCATCTAGAAGTTTCTCAACACCAAAAACAAGGAACAAGAATGCAAGCACACCATTTGAGCTGGAGAACTCAAAATGAGTTCATTATGGTATGTGGTGAAACTGTTTTTGTTGATATTATCAAAGAAGTCTGCACAGCCATTTATTTTTCCATCATTGTTAATGGAACTCCAGACAAGTCTTGTACAGAACAAATCACTTTCGTTCTTTGATTTGTCTGCGTAGGACCTACTAATGGATAGTAAAAGAGCATTTTCTGAAGGTAGAAAATCTGGAGGAAAAAAAAGGGTTCTGACACTGCGAAGCTGATTATAAATGTTTTGGATCAAAGCCTTTTTGATTTAAAGAACTGTATAGGTCAGGGCTATGATAACGGTTATAATATGTCCAGTTTATACAAAGGAGTGCAGGTCATCATTCTCAAGAAAAATCATCAAGCTTTGTTCATGCCTTGCAGAGTGAATAGTTTCAATCTAGCAGGAGTTCATTCTGAAGAATCCTCTAATGTAGTCAAGAATTATTTTGGCAACATCCAACCATTGTGTAACTTTTTTAGTAGTAGCCCCATGTGCTGGAAAAATTTGACTGAGGCAACTGGGCAGTCTATTCATCAAATATCCTAAACAAGATGAAGTGTGCACATAGAGGCTGTCCAGCCATTATTGAAATAACCAAAAGAAATACTAAAGTCCTTGAAACATCTTGATGAACTTGATTTAGAAGATCATCAACTGACTTAAGTTAAGACACTCATAAAGTGGATTCAATCATTTAAATTCATTGTCTTGAGTTCTTTCTGGTTCAAGGCTCTCCTATGTGTCAACAATGTCTGCTTCCTTCTTCAACCAGAAAGCATTTCTTTGGATGGTGAGACAATGTTTTTAAAGACTCTAATTGATGATCTTAACTGACTACATTGTTCTTGGCCCCGAATTCTCCAAGTTAGCTTCCCTTGGGTTTCAAAATGATTTTGTTAAGAAAAGGACAAGAATAAGGAATAATGTTCTGAAGCGATCAAATACTTTTGGAGAAATAGAACCTCTTTCTTTTATCAAGTTATTCAACAGTATCTACCAAAAAAGTCTTCAGTTAATATTTCCTTCAATCTGCATTTTGCTTTGCATTTATAATACAACCCCGGTTTCAGTGACTGAAGGAGAGCGTTCTTTCAGTAAGCTTGCTCTCATCAAATCCAAATTGCGATCAACAATGACTGAAGACAACGACTTACTAACCCTATGGTGATTTCAATTGAAAAATACCCTTGCTAGACTTGATTGTATGAAAATGTCATCTCTAGTTTTGTAAAGAAGAAAGACCGCAAAGTGAAATTAGTGTGATCTGACTAGTCTTCATAATTAACATTTTATTAATGAAATATATAATTGCATTCATTTTAAATTGTATTTGTATTTTCATTCAATCATATATAACCAAGTTCAAATATAGAGTGTTTATGTGCAGTTAATACAAAAATAATTACTGTTTTCATTAAATTGTAATGTGATAGTAGACATATGGACAATAAACAGTGAAATTCATGCTTAATTCAATATATCCAGGAATCCAAAGTTTGGGACACCCAACAAAAATTGACCCTGGGCACCACAAAGTCTCTGTGCCCAGGGTCAATTTTTGTTTAAAGTGCCTGTATACTATCTTGGATACAACTTTCAATCACATATTATTTTTTATTAAATCATTCAAGTTATAAATTTAATAGAACAAAATATATTAAACTTTAAAAAATATAAAAAATGTTAACAAGGTTATATAAATTATTCATATGAATTTTTAAATGTTTGAAAAATTAAAATTGAAAAATGAAACTTAAATTAATAAAATTTAAAAGTTTTATCTATTATTATACTTTATTTACAA